>NW_027478992.1:0-301468 GCF_051014685.1 Ptiloglossa arizonensis
CAACGGTATGCGTACTTTTCCCCTAGGCCGTTGTAGTTATTCGTTTCGAGCATGAGAACTGCGAAAATTTTGGGTTTCTCAAGCGTTGCTTACCTCCAAACTGCCATATCTCGCGAACGTATTGTCCAATCCGCAAAATTTCTGTTGCATCTGAAAGTAGAAGCTCGCCCGATTACAACGGTATGCGTACATTTCCCCTAGGCCGTTGTAGTTATTCGTTTCGAACATCAGAACTGCGAAAATTTTGAGTTTCTCGAGCGTTTCTTACCTACAAACTGCCATATCTCGCGAACGGATTGACCAATCCGCAAAATTTCTGTTGCATCTGAAAGTAGAAACGCGCCCGATTACAACGGTATGCGTACTTTTCCCCTAGTCCGTTCTAGTTATTCGGTTCGAGCATCAGAACTGCGAAAATTTTGAGTTTCTCAAGCGTTTCTTACCTACAAACTGCCATATCTCGCGAACGGATTGACCAATCCGCAAAATTTCTGTTGCATCTGAAAGTAGAAACTCGACCGATTACAACGGTATGCGTTCTTTTCCCCTAGACCGTTCTAGTTATGCTTGTCGAGCATCAGAACTGCGAAAATTTTGAGTTTCTCAAGCGTTTCTTACCTCCAAACTGCAATATCTCGCGAACGGATTGACCAATCCGCAAAATATCTGTTGCATCTGAAAGTAGAAACTCGCCCGATTACAACGGTATGCGTACTTTTCCACTAGGCCGTTCTAGTTAATCGTTTCGAGGATCAGAACTTCGAAAATTTTGAGTTTCTCAAGCGTTTCTTACTTCCAAACTGCCATATCTCGCGAACGGATCGACCAATCCGCAAAATTTCTGTTGCATCTGAAAGCAGAAACTCGCCCGATTACAACGGTATGCGTACTTTTCCCCTAGGCCGTTGTAGTTATTCGTTTCGAGCATGAGAACTGCGAAAATTTTGGGTTTCTCAAGTGTTTCATACTTCCAACTGCCATATCTCGCGAACGGATTGACCAATCCGCAAAATTTCTGTTGCATCTGAAAGTAGAAACTCGCCCGATTACAACGGTATGCGTACTTTTCCCCTAGGCCGTTCTAGTTATTCGTTTCGAACATCAGAACTGCGAAAATTTTGAGTTTCTCGATCGTTTCTTACCTACAAACTGCCATATCTCGCGAACGGATTGACCAATCCGCAAAATTTCTGTTGCATCTGAAAGTAGAAACGCGCCCGATTACAACGGTATGCGTACTTTTCCCCTAGTCCGTTCTAGTTATTCGGTTCGAGCATCAGAACTGCGAAAATTTTGAGTTTCTCAAGCGTTTCTTACCTACAAACTGCCATATCTCGCGAACGGATTGACCAATCCGCAAAATTTCTGTTGCATCTGAAAGTAGAAACTCGACCGATTACAACGGTATGCGTTCTTTTCCCCTAGACCGTTCTAGTTATGCTTGTCGAGCATCAGAACTGCGAAAATTTTGAGTTTCTCAAGCGTTTCTTACATCCAAACTGCCATATCTCGCGAACCGATCGACCAATCCGCAAAATTTCTGTTGCATCTGAAAGCAGAAACTCGCCCGATTACAACGGTATGCGTACTTTTCCCCTAGGCCGTTGTAGTTATTCGTTTCGAGCATGAGAACTGCGAAAATTTTGGGTTTCTCAAGCGTTGCTTACCTCCAAACTGCCATATCTCGCGAACGGATTGTCCAATCCGCAAAATTTCTGTTGCATCTGAAAGTAGAAACTCGCCCGATTACAACGGTATGCGTACTTTTCCCCTAGGCCGTTCTAGTTATTCGTTTCGAGAATCAGAACTGCGAAAATGTTGAGTTTCTCAAGCGTTTCTTACACACAAACTGCCATATCTCGCGAACGGATTGACCAATCCGCAAAATTTCTGTTGCATCTGAAAGTAGAAACTCGACCGATTACAACGGTATGCGTACTTTTCCCCTAGACCGTTCTAGTTATGCTTGTCGAGCATCAGAACTGCGAAAATTTTGAGTTTCTCAAGCGTTTCTTACATCCAAACTGCCATATCTCGCGAACGGATCGACCAATCCGCCAAATTTCTGTTGCATCTGAAAGCAGAAACTCGCCCGATTACAACGGTATGCGTACTTTTCCCCTAGGCCGTTGTAGTTATTCGTTTCGAGCATGAGAACTGCGAAAATTTTGGGTTTCTCAAGCGTTGCTTACCTCCAAACTGCCATATCTCGCGAACGTATTGTCCAATCCGCAAAATTTCTGTTGCATCTGAAAGTAGAAGCTCGCCCGATTACAACGGTATGCGTACATTTCCCCTAGGCCGTTGTAGTTATTCGTTTCGAACATCAGAACTGCGAAAATTTTGAGTTTCTCGAGCGTTGCTTACCTCCAAACTGCCATATCTCGCGAACGGATTGTCCAATCCGCAAAATTTCTGTTGCATCTGAAAGTAGAAACTCGCCCGATTACAACGGTATGCGTACTTTTCCCCTAGGCCGTTCTAGTTATTCGTTTCGAGAATCAGAACTGCGAAAATGTTGAGTTTCTCAAGCGTTTCTTACCCACAAACTGCCATATCTCGCGAACGGATTGACCAATCCGCAAAATTTCTGTTGCATCTGAAAGTAGAAACACTCCCGATTACAACGGTATGCGTACTTTTCCCCTAGACCATTCTAGTTATGCTTGTCGAGCATCAGAATTGGAAAACTTTGAGTTTCTCAAGCGTGTCTTACATCCAAACTGCCATATCTCGCGAACGGATCGACCAATCCGCAAAATTTCTGTTGCATCTGAAAGTAGAAACTCGCCCGATTACAACGGTATGCGTACTTTTCCCCTAGGCCGTTGTATTTATTCGTTTCGAGCATGAGAACTGCGAAAATTTTGGGTTTCTCAAGCGTTGCTTACATCCAAACTGCCATATCTCGCGAACGCATTGTCCAATCCGCAAAATTTCTGTTGCATCTGAAAGTAGAAGCTCGCCCGATTACAACGGTATGCGTACTTTTCCCCTAGGCCGTTCTAGTTATTCGTTTCGAGAATGAGAACTGCGAAAATGTTGAGTTTCTCAAGCGTTTCTTACCCACAAACTGCCATATCTCGCGAACGGATTGACCAATCCGCAAAATGTCTGTTGCATCTGAAAGTAGAAACTCGCCCGATTACAACGGTATGCGTACTTTTCCCCTAGGCCGTTCTAGTTATTAGTTTCGAGAATCAGAACTGCGAAAGTGTTGAGTTTCTCAAGCGTTTCTTACCCACAAACTGCCATATCTCGCGAACGGATTGACCAATCCGCAAAATTTCTGTTGCATCTGAAAGTAGAAACTCTCCCGATTACAACGGTATGCGTACTTTTCCCCTAGACCGTTCTAGTTATGCTTGTCGAGCATCAGAACTGCGAAAATTTTGAGTTTCTCAAGCGTTTCTTACATCCAAACTGCCATATCTCGCGAACGGATTGACCAATCCGCAAAATTTCTGTTGCATCTGAAAGTAGAAACTCGCCCGATTACAACGGTATGCGTACTTTTCCACTAGGCCGTTCTAGTTAATCGTTTCGAGCATCAGAACTGCGAAAATTTTGTGTTTCTCAAGTGTTTCGTACTTCCAAACTGCCATATCTCGCGAACGGATTGACCAATCCGCAAAATTTCTGTTGCATCTGAAAGTAGAAACTCGCCCGATTACAACGGTATGCGTACTTTTCCCCTAGACCGTTCTAGTTATGCTTGTCGAGCATCAGAATTGGAAAATTTTGAGTTTCTCAAGCGTTTCTTACATCCAAACTGCCATATCTCGCGAACGGATCGACCAATCCGCAAAATTTCTGTTGCATCTGAAAGTAGAAACTCGCCCGATTACAACGGTATGCGTACTTTTCCCCTAGACCGTTCTAGTTATGCTTGTCGAGCATCAGAACTGCGAAAATTTTGAGTTTCTCAAGCGTTTCTTACATCCAAACTGCCATATCTCGCGAACGGATTGACCAATCCGCAAAATTTCTGTTGCATCTGAAAGTAGAAACTCGCCCGATTACAACGGTATGCGTACTTTTCCACTAGGCCGTTCTAGTTAATCGTTTCGAGCATCAGAACTGCGAAAATTTTGAGCTTCTCAAGCGTTTCTTACTTCCAAACTGCCATATCTCGCGAACGGATTGACCAATCCGCAAAATTTCTGATGCATCTGAAAGTAGAAACTCGCCCGATTGCAACGGTATGCGTACTTT
Source organism: Ptiloglossa arizonensis (assembly GCF_051014685.1). Taxonomy (NCBI): domain Eukaryota; kingdom Metazoa; phylum Arthropoda; class Insecta; order Hymenoptera; family Colletidae; genus Ptiloglossa; species Ptiloglossa arizonensis. The sequence continues at coordinate 4,216 of NW_027478992.1, forward strand.
TCCCCTAGGCCGCTCTAGTTATTCGTTTCGAGCATCAGAACTGCGAAAATTTTGTGTTTCTCAAGTGTTTCGTACTTCCAAACTGCCATATCTCGCGAACGGATTGACCAATCCGCAAAATTTCTGTTGCATCTGAAAGTAGAAACTCGCCCGATTACAACGGTATGCGTACTTTTCCCCTAGTCCGTTCTAATTATTCGTTTCGAGCATCAGAACTGCGAAAATTTTGAGTTTCTCAAGCGTTTCTTACCTACAAACTGCCATATCTCGCGAACGGATTGACCAATCCGCAAAATTTCTGTTGCATCTGAAAGTAGAAACTCGCCCGATTACAACGGTATGCGTACTTTTCCCCTAGATCGTTCTAGTTATGCTTGTCGAGCATCAGAACTGCGAAAATTTTGAGTTTCTCAAGCGTTTCTTACATCCAAACTGCCATATCTCGCGAACGGATTGACCAATCCGCAAAATTTCTGTTGCGTCTGAAAGTAGAAACTCGCCCGATTACAACGGTATGCGTACTTTTCCACTAGGCCGTTCTAGTTAATCGTTTCGAGCATCAGAACTGCGAAAATTTTGTGTTTCTCAAGTGTTTCATACTTCCAAACTGCCATATCTCGCGAACGGATTGACCAATCCGCAAAATTTCTGATGCATCTGAAAGTAGAAACTCGCCCGATTGCAACGGTATGCGTACTTTTCCCCTAGGCCGCTCTAGTTATTCGTTTCGAGCATCAGAACTGCGAAAATTTTGTGTTTCTCAAGTGTTTCATACTTCCAAACTGCCATATCTCGCGAACGGATTGACCAATCCGCAAAATTTCTGTTGCATCTGAAAGTAGAAACTCGCCCGATTACAACGGTATGCGTACTTTTCCACTAGGCCGTTCTAGTTAATCGTTTCGAGCATCAGAACTGCGAAAATTTTGAGTTTCTCAAGCGTTTCTTACCTCCAAACTGCCATATCTCGCGAACGGATTGACCAATCCGCAAAATTTCTGTTGCATCTGAAAGTAGAAACTCGCCGGATTGCAACGGTATGCGTACTTTTCCCCTAGGCCGCTCTAGTTATTCGTTTCGAGCATCAGAACTGCGAAAATTTTGAGTTTCTCAAGCGTTTCTTACTTCCAAACTGCCATATCTCGCGATCGGATTGACCAATCCGCAAAATTTCTGTTGCATCTGAAAGTAGAAACTCGCCCGATAACAACGGTATGCATACTTTTCCCCTAGACCGTTCAAGTTATTCGTTTCGAGCATCAGAACTGCGAAAATTTTGTGTTTCTCAAGTGTTTCATACTTCCAAACTGCCATATCTCGCGAACGGATTGACCAATCCGCAAAATTTCTGTTGCATCTGAAAGTAGAAACTCGCCCGATTACAACGGTATGCGTACTTTTCCCCTAGTCCGTTCTAGTTATTCGTTTCGAGCATCAGAACTGCGAAAATTTTGAGTTTCTCAAGCGTTTCTTACCTACAAACTGCCATATCTCGCGAACGGATTGACCAATCTGCAAAATTTCTGTTGCATCTGAAAGTAGAAACTCGCCCGATTACAACGGTATGCGTACTTTTCCCGTAGGCCGTTCTAGTTATTCGTTTCGAGCATCAGAACTGCGAAAATGTTGAGTTTCTCAAGCGTTTCTTACCTACAAACAGCCATATCTCGCGAACGGATTGACCAATTCGCAAAATTTCTGTTGCATCTGAAAGTAGAAACTCGCTCGACTACAACGGTATGCGTACCTTTCCCCTAGACCGTTCTAGTTATGCTTGTCGAGCATCAGAACTGCGAAAATTTTGAGTTTCTCAAGCGTTTCTTACCTCCAAACTGCCATATCTCGCGAACGGATTGACCGATCAGCAAAATTTCTGTTGCATCTGAAAGTAGAAACTCGCCCGATTACAACGGTATGCGTACTTTTCCCCTAGTCCGTTCTAGTTATTCGTTTCGAGCATCAGAACTGCGAAAATTTTGAGTTTCTCAAGCGTTTCTTACCTACAAACTGCCATATCTCGCGAACGGATTGACCAATCTGCAAAATTTCTGTTGCATCTGAAAGTAGAAACTCGCCCGATTACAACGGTATGCGTACCTTTCCCCTAGGCCGTTCCAGTTATTCGTTTAGAGCATCAGAACTGCGAAAATTTTGAGTTTCTCAAGCGTTTCTTACCTACAAACTACCATATCTCGCGATCGGATTGACCAATCCGCAAAATTTCTGTTGCATCTGAAAGTAGAAACTCGCCCGATTACAACGGTATGCGTACTTTTCCCCTAGGCCGTTGTAGTTATTCGCTTCGAGCATGAGAACTGCGAAAATTTTGGTTTCTCAAGCCTTGCTTACCTCCAAACTGCCATATCTCGCGAACGGATTGACCCATCCGCAAAATTTCTGTTGCATGTGAAAGTAGAAACTCGCCCGATTACAACGGTATGCGTACTTTTCCCCTAGGCCGTTCTGGTTACTCGTTTCGAGCATCAGAACTGTGATAATTTTGAGTTTCTCAAGCGTTTCTTACCTCCAAACTGCCATATCTCCCGAACGGATTGACCAATCCGCAAAATTTCTGTTGCATCTGAAAGTAGAAAGTCGCCCGATTACAACGGTATGCGTACTTTTCCCCTAGACCGTTCTAGTTATGCTTCTCGAGCATCAGAACTGCGAAAATTTTGAGTTTCTCAAGCGTTTCTTACTTCCAAACTGCCATATCTCGCGAACGGATTGACCAATCCGCAAAATTTCTGTTGCATCTGAAAGTAGAAACTCGCCCGATTACAACGGTATGCGTACTTTTCCACTAGGCCGTTCTAGTTAATCGTTTCGAGCATCAGAACTGCGAAAATTTTGAGTTTCTCAAGCGTTTCTTACTTCCAAACTGCCGTATCTCGCGATCGGATTGACCAATCCGCAAAATTTCTGATGCATCTGAAAGTAGAAACTCGCCGGATTGCAACGGTATGCGTACTTTTCCCCTAGGCCGCTCTAGTTATTCGTTTCGAGCATCAGAACTGCAAAAATTTTGAGTTTCTCAAGCGTTTCTTACTTCCAAACTGCCATATCTCGCGATCGGATTGACCAATCCGCAAAATTTCTGATGCATCTGAAAGTAGAAACTCGCCGGATTGCAACGGTATGCGTACTTTTCCCCTAGGCCGCTCTAGTTATTCGTTTCGAGCATCAGAACTGCGAAAATTTTGTGTTTCTCAAGTGTTTCATACTTCCAAACTGCCATATCTCGCGAACGGATTGACCAATCTGCAAAATTTCTGTTGCATCTGAAAGTAGAAACTCGCTCGATTACAACGGTATGCGTACTTTTCCCCTAGACCGTTCTAGTTATGCTTGTCGACAATCAGAACTGCGAAAATTTTGAGTTTCTCAAGCGTTTCTTACCTACAAACAGCCATATCTCGCGAACGGATTGACCAATCCGCAAAATTTCTGTTGCATCTGAAAGTAGAAACTCGCTCGACTACAACGGTATGCGTACTTTTCCCCTAGACCGTTCTAGTTATGCTTGTCGAGCATCAGAACTGCGAAAATTTTGAGTTTCTCAAGCGTTTCTTACCTCCAAACTGCCATATCTCGCGAACGGATTGACCAATCCGCAAAATTTCTGTTGCATCTGAAAGTAGAAACTCGCCCGATTACAACGGTATGCGTACTTTTCCACTAGGCCGTTCTAGTTAATCGTTTCGAGCATCAGAACTGCGAAAATTTTGAGTTTCTCAAGCGTTTCTTACTTCCAAACTGCCATATCTCGCGAACGGATTGACCAATCCGCAAAATTTCTGATGCATCTGAAAGTAGAAACTCGCCCGATTGCAACGGTATGCGTACTTTTCCCCTAGGCCGCTCTAGTTATTCGTTTCGAGCATCAGAACTGCGAAAATTTTGTGTTTCTCAAGTGTTTCATACTTCCAAACTGCCATATCTCGCGAACGGATTGACCAATCCGCAAAATTTCTATTGCATCTGAAAGTAGAAACTCGCCCGATTACAACGGTATGCGTACCTTTCCCCTAGGCCGTTCCAGTTATTCGTTTAGAGCATCAGAACTGCGAAAATTTTGAGTTTCTCAAGCGTTTCTTACCTACAAACTACCATATCTCGCGATCGGATTGACCAATCCGCAAAATTTCTGTTGCATCTGAAAGTAGAAACTCGCCCGATTACAACGGTATGCGTACTTTTCCCCTAGGCCGTCGTAGTTATTCGCTTCGAGCATGAGAACTGCGAAAATTTTGGGTTTCTCAAGCCTTGCTTACCTCCAAACTGCCATATCTCGCGAACGGATTGACCCATCCGCAAAATTTCTGTTGCATGTGAAAGTAGAAACTCGCCCGATTACAACGGTATGCGTACTTTTCCCCTAGGCCGTTCTGGTTACTCGTTTCGAGCATCAGAACTGTGATAATTTTGAGTTTCTCAACCGTTTCTTACCTCCAAACTGCCATATCTCCCGAACGGATTGACCAATCCGCAAAATTTCTGTTGCATCTGAAAGTAGAAAGTCGCCCGATTACAACGGTATGCGTACTTTTCCCCTAGACCGTTCTAGTTATGCTTGTCGAGCATCAGAACTGCGAAAATTTTGAGTTTCTCAAGCGTTTCTTACTTCCAAACTGCCATATCTCGCGAACGGATTGACCAATCAGCAAAATTTCTGTTGCATCTGAAAGTAGAAACTCGCCCGATTACAACGGTATGCGTACTTTTCCCTAGTCCGTTCTAGTTATTCGTTTCGAGCATCAGAACTGCGAAAATTTTGAGTTTCTCAAGCGTTTCTTACCTACAAACTGCCATATCTCGCGAACGGATTGACCAATCTGCAAAATTTCTGTTGCATCTGAAAGTAGAAACTCGCTCGACTACAACGGTATGCGTACCTTTCCCCTAGACCGTTCTAGTTATGCTTGTCGAGCATCAGAACTGCGAAAATTTTGAGTTTCTCAAGCGTTTCTTACCTCCAAACTGCCATATCTCGCGAACGGATTCACCAATCCGCAAAATTTCTGTTGCATCTGAAAGTAGAAACTCGCCCGATTACAACAGTATGCGTACTTTTCCCCTAGGCCGTTGTAGTTATTCGTTTCGAGCATGAGAACTGCGAAAATTTTGAGTTTCTCAAGCGTTGCTTACTTCCAAACTGCCGTATCTCGCGAACGGATTGACCAATCCACAAAATTTCTGTTGCATCTGAAAGTAGAAACTCGCCCGATTACAACGGTATGAGTACTTTTCCCCTAGGCCGTTCTCGTTATTCGTTTCGAGCATCAGAACTGCGAAAATGTTGAGTTTCTCAAGCGTTTCTTACTTCCAAACTGCCATATCTCGCGAACGGATTTACCAATCCGCAAAATTTCTGTTGCATCTGAAAGTAGAAACTCGCCCGATTACAACGGTATGCGTACTTTTCCCCTAGACCGTTCTAGTTATTCGTTTCGAGCATCAGAACTGCGAAAATTTTGAGGTTCTCGAGCGTTTCTTACCTACAAACTGCCATATCTCGCGAACGGATTGACCAATCTGCAAAATTTCTGTTGCATCTGAAAGTAGAAACTCGCCCGATTACAACGGTATGCGTACTTTTCCCGTAGGCCGTTCTAGTTATTCGTTTCGAGCATCAGAACTGCGAAAATGTTGAGTTTCTCAAGCGTTTCTTACCTACAAACAGCCATATCTCGCGAACGGATTGACCAATCCGCAAAATTTCTGTTGCATCTGAAAGTAGAAACTCGCTCGACTACAACGGTATGCGTACTTTTCCCCTAGACCGTTCTAGTTATGCTTGTCGAGCATCAGAACTGCGAAAATTTTGAGTTTCTCAAGCGTTGCTTACTTCCAAACTGCCGTATCTCGCGAACGGATTGACCAATCCACAAAATTTCTGTTGGATCTGAAAGTAGAAACTCGCCCGATTACAACGGTATGCGTACTTTTCCCCTAGTCCGTTCTAGTTATTCGTTTCGAGCATCAGAACTGCGAAAATTTTGAGTTTCTCAAGCGTTTCTTACCTACAAACTGCCATATCTCGCGAACGGATTGACCAATCTGCAAAATTTCTGTTGCATCTGAAAGTAGAAACTCGCCCGATTACAACGGTATGCGTACTTTTCCCGTAGGCCGTTCTAGTTATTCGTTTCGAGCATCAGAACTGCGAAAATGTTGAGTTTCTCAAGCGTTTCTTACCTACAAACAGCCATATCTCGCGAACGGATTGACCAATCCGCAAAATTTCTGTTGCATCTGAAAGTAGAAACTCGCTCGACTACAACGGTATGCGTACTTTTCCCCTAGACCGTTCTAGTTATGCTTGTCGAGCATCAGAACTGCGAAAATTTTGAGTTTCTCAAGCGTTTCTTACCTCCAAACTGCCATATCTCGCGAACGGATTGACCAATCCGCAAAATTTCTGTTGCATCTGAAAGTAGAAACTCGCCCGATTACAACGGTATGCGTACTTTTCCACTAGGCCGTTCTAGTTAATCGTTTCGAGCATCAGAACTGCGAAAATTTTGAGTTTCTCAAGCGTTCCTTACTTCCAAACTGCCATATCTCGCGAACGGATTGACCAATCCGCAAAATTTCTGATGCATCTGAAAGTAGAAACTCGCCCGATTGCAACGGTATGCGTACTTTTCCCCTAGGCCGCTCTAGTTATTCGTTTCGAGCATCAGAACTGCGAAAATTTTGTGTTTCTCAAGTGTTTCATACTTCCAAACTGCCATATCTCGCGAACGGATTGACCAATCCGCAAAATTTCTATTGCATCTGAAAGTAGAAACTCGCCCGATTACAACGGTATGCGTACCTTTCCCCTAGGCCGTTCCAGTTATTCGTTTAGAGCATCAGAACTGCGAAAATTTTGAGTTTCTCAAGCGTTTCTTACCTACAAACTACCATATCTCGCGATCGGATTGACCAATCCGCAAAATTTCTGTTGCATCTGAAAGTAGAAACTCGCCCGATTACAACGGTATGCGTACTTTTCCCCTAGGCCGTTGTAGTTATTCGCTTCGAGCATGAGAACTGCGAAAATTTTGGGTTTCTCAAGCCTTGCTTACCTCCAAACTGCCATATCTCGCGAACGGATTGACCCATCCGCAAAATTTCTGATGCATCTGAAAGTAGAAACTCGCCCGATTGCAACGGTATGCGTACTTTTCCCCTAGGCCGCTCTAGTTATTCGTTTCGAGCATCAGAACTGCGAAAATTTTGAGTTTCTCAAGCGTTTCTTACCTACAAACTGCCATATCTCGCGAACGGATTGACCAATCTGCAAAATTTCTGTTGCATCTGAAAGTAGAAACTCGCCCGATTACAACGGTATGCGTACTTTTCCCGTAGGCCGTTCTAGTTATTCGTTTCGAGCATCAGAACTGCGAAAATGTTGAGTTTCTCAAGCGTTTCTTACCTACAAACAGCCATATCTCGCGAACGGATTGACCAATCCGCAAAATTTCTGTTGCATCTGAAAGTAGAAACTCGCTCGACTACAACGGTATGCGTACTTTTCCCCTAGACCGTTCTAGTTATGCTTGTCGAGCATCAGAACTGCGAAAATTTTGAGTTTCTCAAGCGTTTCTTACCTCCAAACTGCCATATCTCGCGAACGGATTGACCAATCCGCAAAATTTCTGTTGCATCTGAAAGTAGAAACTCGCCCGATTACAACAGTATGCGTACTTTTCCCCTAGGCCTTTGTAGTTATTCGTTTCGAGCATGAGAACTGCGAAAATTTTGAGTTTCTCAAGCGTTGCTTACTTCCAAACTGCCGTATCTCGCGAACGGATTGACCAATCCACAAAATTTCTGTTGCATCTGAAAGTAGAAACTCGCCCGATTACAACGGTATGAGTACTTTTCCCCTAGGCCGTTCTCGTTATTCGTTTCGAGCATCAGAACTGCGAAAATGTTGAGTTTCTCAAGCGTTTCTTACTTCCAAACTGCCATATCTCGCGAACGGATTGACCAATCCGCAAAATTTCTGTTGCATCTGAAAGTAGAAACTCGCCCGATTACAACGGTATGCGTACTTTTCCCCTAGACCGTTCTAGTTATTCGTTTCGAGCATCAGAACTGCGAAAATTTTGTGTTTCTCAAGTGTTTCATACTTCCAAACTGCCATATCTCGCGAACGGATTGACCAATCCGCAAAATTTCTGTTGCATCTGAAAGTAGAAACTCGCCCGATTACAACGGTATGCGTACTTTTCCCCTAGACCGCTCTAGTTATTCGTTTCGAGCATCAGAACTGCGAAAATTTTGTGTTTCTCAAGTGTTTCATACTTCCAAACTGCCATATCTCGCGAACGGATTGACCAATCCGCAAAATTTCTGTTGCATCTGAAAGTAGAAACTCGCCCGATTACAACGGTATGCGTACTTTTCCCCTAGGCCGTTCTAGTTATTCGTTTCGAGCATCAGAACTGCGAAAATTTTGAGGTTCTCGAGCGTTTCTTACCTACAAACTGCCATATCTCGCGAACGGATTGACCAATCTGCAAAATTTCTGTTGCATCTGAAAGTAGAAACTCGCCCGATTACAACGGTATGCGTACTTTTCCCCTAGTCCGTTCTAGTTATTCGTTTCGAGCAACAGAACTGCGAAAATTTTGAGTTTCTCAAGCGTTTCTTACCTACAAACTGCCATATCTCGCGAACGGATTGACCAATCTGCAAAATTTCTGTTGCATCTGAAAGTAGAAACTCGCCCGATTACAACGGTATGCGTACTTTTCCACTAGGCCGTTCTAGTTAATCGTTTCGAGCATCAGAACTGCGAAAATTTTGAGTTTCTCAAGCGTTCCTTACTTCCAAACTGCCATATCTCGCGAACGGATTGACCAATCCGCAAAATTTCGGATGCATCTGAAAGTAGAAACTCGCCCGATTGCAACGGTATGCGTACTTTTCCCCTAGGCCGCTCTAGTTATTCGTTTCGAGCATCAGAACTGCGAAAATTTTGTGTTTCTCAAGTGTTTCATACTTCCAAACTGCCATATCTCGCGAACGGATTGACCAATCCGCAAAATTTCTATTGCATCTGAAAGTAGAAACTCGCCCGATTACAACGGTATGCGTACTTTTCCCCTAGGCCGCTCTAGTTATTCGTTTCGAGCATCAGAACTGCGAAAATTTTGAGTTTCTCAAGCGTTTCTTACCTACAAACTACCATATCTCGCGATCGGATTGACCAATCCGCAAAATTTCTGTTGCATCTGAAAGTAGAAACTCGCCCGATTACAACGGTATGCGTACTTTTCCCCTAGGCCGTTGTAGTTATTCGCTTCGAGCATGAGAACTGCGAAAATTTTGGGTTTCTCAAGCCTTGCTTACCTCCAAACTGCCATATCTCGCGAACGGATTGACCCATCCGCAAAATTTCTGATGCATCTGAAAGTAGAAACTCGCCCGATTGCAACGGTATGCGTACTTTTCCCCTAGGCCGCTCTAGTTATTCGTTTCGAGCATCAGAACTGCGAAAATTTTGAGTTTCTCAAGCGTTTCTTACCTACAAACTGCCATATCTCGCGAACGGATTGACCAATCTGCAAAATTTCTGTTGCATCTGAAAGTAGAAACTCGCCCGATTACAACGGTATGCGTACTTTTCCCGTAGGCCGTTCTAGTTATTCGTTTCGAGCATCAGAACTGCGAAAATGTTGAGTTTCTCAAGCGTTTCTTACCTACAAACAGCCATATCTCGCGAACGGATTGACCAATCCGCAAAATTTCTGTTGCATCTGAAAGTAGAAACTCGCTCGACTACAACGGTATGCGTACTTTTCCCCTAGACCGTTCTAGTTATGCTTGTCGAGCATCAGAACTGCGAAAATTTTGAGTTTCTCAAGCGTTTCTTACCTCCAATCTGCCATATCTCGCGAACGGATTGACCAATCCGCAAAATTTCTGTTGCATCTGAAAGTAGAAACTCGCCCGATTACAACAGTATGCGTACTTTTCCCCTAGGCCGTTGTAGTTATTCGTTTCGAGCATGAGAACTGCGAAAATTTTGAGTTTCTCAAGCGTTGCTTACTTCCAAACTGCCGTATCTCGCGAACGGATTGACCAATCCACAAAATTTCTGTTGCATCTGAAAGTAGAAACTCGCCCGATTACAACGGTATGAGTACTTTTCCCCTAGGCCGTTCTCGTTATTCGTTTCGAGCATCAGAACTGCGAAAATGTTGAGTTTCTCAAGCGTTTCTTACTTCCAAACTGCCATATCTCGCGAACGGATTGACCAATCCGCAAAATTTCTGTTGCATCTGAAAGTAGAAACTCGCCCGATTACAGCGGTATGCGTACTTTTCCCCTAGACCGTTCTAGTTATTCGTTTCGAGCATCAGAACTGCGAAAATTTTGTGTTTCTCAAGTGTTTCATACTTCCAAACTGCCATATCTCGCGAACGGATTGACCAATCCGCAAAATTTCTGTTGCATCTGAAAGTAGAAACTCGCCCGATTACAACGGTATGCGTACTTTTCCCCTAGACCGCTCTAGTTATTCGTTTCGAGCATCAGAACTGCGAAAATTTTGTGTTTCTCAAGTGTTTCATACTTCCAAACTGCCATATCTCGCGAACGGATTGACCAATCCGCAAAATTTCTGTTGCATCTGAAAGTAGAAACTCGCCCGATTACAACGGTATGCGTACTTTTCCCCTAGGCCGTTCTAGTTATTCGTTTCGAGCATCAGAACTGCGAAAATTTTGAGGTTCTCGAGCGTTTCTTACCTACAAACTGCCATATCTCGCGAACGGATTGACCAATCTGCAAAATTTCTGTTGCATCTGAAAGTAGAAACTCGCCCGATTACAACGGTATGCGTACTTTTCCCCTAGTCCGTTCTAGTTATTCGTTTCGAGCATCAGAACTGCGAAAATTTTGAGTTTCTCAAGCGTTTCTTACCTACAAACTGCCATATCTCGCGAACGGATTGACCAATCTGCAAAATTTCTGTTGCATCTGAAAGTAGAAACTCGCCCGATTACAACGGTATGCGTACTTTTCCCGTAGGCCGTTCTAGTTATTCGTTTCGAGCATCAGAACTGCGAAAATGTTGAGTTTCTCAAGCGTTTCTTACCTACAAACAGCCATATCTCGCGAACGGATTGACCAATCCGCAAAATTTCTGTTGCATCTGAAAGTAGAGACTCGCCCGATTACAACGGTATGCGTACTTTTCCCCTAGGCCGTTCTAGTTATTCGTTTCGAGCATCAGAACTGCGAAAATGTTGAGTTTCTCAAGCGTTTCTTACCTACAAACTGCCATATGTCGCGAACGGATTGACCAATCCGCAAAATTTCTGTTGCATCTGAAATTAGAAACTCGCCCGATTACAACGGTATGCGTACTTTTCCCCTAGACCGTTCTATTTATTCGTTTCGAGCATCAGAACTGCGAAAATGTTGAGTTTCTCAAGCGTTTCTTACCTACAAACTGCCATATCTCGCGAACGGATTGACCAATCCGCAAAATTTCTGTTGCATCTGAAAGTAGAAACTCACCCGATTACAACGGTGTGCGTACTTTTCCCCTAGGCCGTTCTAGTTATTCGTTTCGAGCATCAGAACTGCGAAAATTTTGAGTTTCTCAAGCGTTTCTTACTTCCAAACTGCCATATCTCGCGAACGGACTGACCAATCCGCAAAATTTCTGTTGCATCTGAAAGCAGACACTCGCCCGATTACAACGGTATGCGTACTTTTCCCCTAGGCCGGTCTAGTTATTCGTTTCGAGCATCAGAACTGCGAAAATTTTGAGTTTCTCAAGCGTTTCTTACATCCAAACTGCCATATCTCGCGAACGGACTGACCAATCCGCAAAATTTCTGTTGCATCTGAAAGTAGAAACTCGCCCGATTACAACGGTATGCGTACTTTTCCCCTAGGCCGTTCTAGTTATTCGTTTCGTGCATCAGAACTGCGAAAATGTTGAGTTTCTCAAGCGTTTCTTACCTACAAACTGCCATATCTCGCGAACGGATTGACTAATCCGCAAAATTTCTGTTGCATCTGAAAGTAGAAACTCGCCCGATTACAACGGTATGCGTACTTTTCCACTAGGCCGTTCTAGTTAATCGTTTCGAGCATCAGAACTGCGAAAATTTTGAGTTTCTCAAGCGTTTCTTACTTCCAAACTGCCATATCTCGCGAACGGATTGACCAATCCGCAAAATTTCTGATGCATCTGAAAGTAGAAACTCGCCCGATTGCAACGGTATGCGTACTTTTCCCCTAGGCCGCTCTAGTTATTCGTTTCGAGCATCAGAACTGCGAAAATTTTGTGTTTCTCAAGTGTTTCATACTTCCAAACTGCCATATCTCGCGAACGGATTGACCAATCCGCAAAATTTCTATTGCATCTGAAAGTAGAAACTCGCCCGATTACAACGGTATGCGTACCTTTCCCCTAGGCCGTCCTAGTTATTCGTTTAGAGCATCAGAACTGCGAAAATTTAGAGTTTCTCAAGCGTTTCTTACCTACAAACTACCATATCTCGCGAACGGATTGACCAATCCGCAAAATTTCTGTTGCATCTGAAAGTAGAAACTCGCCCGATTACAACGGTATGCGTACTTTTCCCCTAGTCCGTTCTAGTTATTCTGTTCGAGCATCAGAACTGCGAAAATTTTGAGTTTCTCAAGCGTTTCTTACATCCAAACTGCCATATCTCGCGAACGGATTGACCAATCCGCAAAATTTCTGTTGCATCTGAAAGTAGACACTCGCCCGATTACAACGGTATGCGTACTTTTCCCCTAGGCCGTTCTAGTTATTCGTTTCGAGCATCAGAACTGCGAAAATGTTGAGTTTCTCAAGCGTTTCTTACCTCCAAACTGCCATATCTCGCGAACGGATTGACAAATCCGCAAAATTTCTGTTGCATCTGAAAGTAGAAACTCGCCCGATTACAACGGTATGCGTACTTTTCCCCTAGGCCGTTGTAGTTATTCGCTTCGAGCATGAGAACTGCGAAAATTTTGAGTTTCTCAAGCGTTTCTTACTTCCAAACTGCCATATCTCGCGAACGGATTGACCAATCCGCAAACTTTCTGTTGCATCTGAAAGTAGAAACTCGCCCGATTACTACGGAATGCGTACTTTTCCCCTAGTCCGTTCTAGTGAATCGTTTCGAGCATCAGAACTGCGAAAATTTTGAGTTTCTCAAGCGTTTCTTACCTCCAAACTGCCATATCTCGCGAACGGATTGACCAATCCGCAAAATTTCTGATGCATCTGAAAGTAGAAACTCGCTCGATTGCAACGGTATGCGTACTTTTCCCCTAGGCCGCTCTAGTTATTCGTTTCGAACATCAGAACTGCGAAAATTTTGTGTTTCTCAAGTGTTTCATACTTCCAAACTGCCATATCTCGCGAACGGATTGACCAATCCGCAAAATTTCTGTTGCATCTGAAAGTAGAAACTCGCCCGACTACAACGGTATGCGTGCTTTTCCCCTAGGCCGTTCTAGTTATTCGTTTCGAGCATCAGAACTGCGAAAATTTGGAGTTTCTCGAGCGTTTCTTACCTACAAACTGCCATATCTCGCGAACGGATTGACCAATCCGCAAAATTTCTCTTGCATCTGAAAGTAGAAACTCGCCCGATTACAACGGTATGCGTACCTTTCCCCTAGGCCGTTCCAGTTATTCGTTTAGAGCATCAGAACTGCGAAAATTTTGAGTTTCTCAAGCGTTTCTTACCTACAAACTACCATATCTCGCGATCGGATTGACCAATCCGCAAAATTTCTGTTGCATCTGAAAGTAGAAACTCGCCCGATTACAACGGTATGCGTACTTTTCCCCTAGGCCGTTGTAGTTATTCGCTTCGAGCATGAGAACTGCGAAAATTTTGGGTTTCTCAAGCCTTGCTTACCTCCAAACTGCCATATCTCGCGAACGGATTGACCCATCCGCAAAATTTCTGATGCATCTGAAAGTAGAAACTCGCCCGATTGCAACGGTATGCGTACTTTTCCCCTAGGCCGCTCTAGTTATTCGTTTCGAGCATCAGAACTGCGAAAATTTTGAGTTTCTCAAGCGTTTCTTACCTACAAACTGCCATATCTCGCGAACGGATTGACCAATCTGCAAAATTTCTGTTGCATCTGAAAGTAGAAACTCGCCCGATTACAACGGTATGCGTACTTTTCCCGTAGGCCGTTCTAGTTATTCGTTTCGAGCATCAGAACTGCGAAAATGTTGAGTTTCTCAAGCGTTTCTTACCTACAAACAGCCATATCTCGCGAACGGATTGACCAATCCGCAAAATTTCTGTTGCATCTGAAAGTAGAAACTCGCTCGACTACAACGGTATGCGTACTTTTCCACTAGACCGTTCTAGTTATGCTTGTCGAGCATCAGAACTGCGAAAATTTTGAGTTTCTCAAGCGTTTCTTACCTCCAAACTGCCATATCTCGCGAACGGATTGACCAATCCGCAAAATTTCTGTTGCATCTGAAAGTAGAAACTCGCCCGATTACAACAGTATGCGTACTTTTCCCCTAGGCCGTTGTAGTTATTCGTTTCGAGCATGAGAACTGCGAAAATTTTGAGTTTCTCAAGCGTTGCTTACTTCCAAACTGCCGTATCTCGCGAACGGATTGACCAATCCACAAAATTTCTGTTGCATCTGAAAGTAGAAACTCGCCCGATTACAACGGTATGAGTACTTTTCCCCTAGGCCGTTCTCGTTATTCGTTTCGAGCATCAGAACTGCGAAAATGTTGAGTTTCTCAAGCGTTTCTTACTTCCAAACTGCCATATCTCGCGAACGGATTGACCAATCCGCAAAATTTCTGTTGCATCTGAAAGTAGAAACTCGCCCGATTACAACGGTATGCGTACTTTTCCCCTAGACCGTTCTAGTTATTCGTTTCGAGCATCAGAACTGCGAAAATTTTGTGTTTCTCAAGTGTTTCATACTTCCCAACTGCCATATCTCGCGAACGGATTGACCAATCCGCAAAATTTCTGTTGCATCTGAAAGTAGAAACTCGCCCGATTACAACGGTATGCGTACTTTTCCCCTAGACCGCTCTAGTTATTCGTTTCGAGCATCAGAACTGCGAAAATTTTGTGTTTCTCAAGTGTTTCATACTTCCAAACTGCCATATCTCGCGAACGGATTGACCAATCCGCAAAATTTCTGTTGCATCTGAAAGTAGAAACTCGCCCGATTACAACGGTATGCGTACTTTTCCCCTAGGCCGTTCTAGTTATTCGTTTCGAGCATCAGAACTGCGAAAATTTTGAGGTTCTCGAGCGTTTCTTACCTACAAACTGCCATATCTCGCGAACGGATTGACCAATCTGCAAAATTTCTGTTGCATCTGAAAGTAGAAACTCGCCCGATTACAACGGTATGCGTACTTTTCCCCTAGTCCGTTCTAGTTAATCGTTTCGAGCATCAGAACTGCGAAAATTTTGAGTTTCTCAAGCGTTCCTTACTTCCAAACTGCCATATCTCGCGAACGGATTGACCAATCCGCAAAATTTCGGATGCATCTGAAAGTAGAAACTCGCCCGATTGCAACGGTATGCGTACTTTTCCCCTAGGCCGCTCTAGTTATTCGTTTCGAGCATCAGAACTGCGAAAATTTTGTGTTTCTCAAGTGTTTCATACTTCCAAACTGCCATATCTCGCGAACGGATTGACCAATCCGCAAAATTTCTATTGCATCTGAAAGTAGAAACTCGCCCGATTACAACGGTATGCGTACCTTTCCCCTAGGCCGTTCCAGTTATTCGTTTAGAGCATCAGAACTGCGAAAATTTTGAGTTTCTCAAGCGTTTCTTACCTACAAACTACCATATCTCGCGATCGGATTGACCAATCCGCAAAATTTCTGTTGCATCTGAAAGTAGAAACTCGCCCGATTACAACGGTATGCGTACTTTTCCCCTAGGCCGTTGTAGTTATTCGTTTCGAGCATCAGAACTGCGAAAATGTTGAGTTTCTCAAGCGTTTCTTACCTACAAACTGCCATATGTCGCGAACGGATTGACCAATCCGCAAAATTTCTGTTGCATCTGAAATTAGAAACTCGCCCGATTACAACGGTATGCGTACTTTTCCCCTAGACCGTTCTATTTATTCGTTTCGAGCATCAGAACTGCGAAAATGTTGAGTTTCTCAAGCGTTTCTTACCTACAAACTGCCATATCTCGCGAACGGATTGACCAATCCGCAAAATTTCTGTTGCATCTGAAAGTAGAAACTCACCCGATTACAACGGTGTGCGTACTTTTCCCCTAGGCCGTTCTAGTTATTCGATTCGAGCATCAGAACTGCGAAAATTTTGAGTTTCTCAAGCGTTTCTTACTTCCAAACTGCCATATCTCGCGAACGGACTGACCAATCCGCAAAATTTCTGTTGCATCTGAAAGCAGACACTCGCCCGATTACAACGGTATGCGTACTTTTCCCCTAGGCCGGTCTAGTTATTCGTTTCGAGCATCAGAACTGCGAAAATTTTGAGTTTCTCAAGCGTTTCTTACATCCAAACTGCCATATCTCGCGAACGGACTGACCAATCCGCAAAATTTCTGTTGCATCTGAAAGTAGAAACTCGCCCGATTACAACGGTATGCGTACTTTTCCCCTAGGCCGTTCTAGTTATTCGTTTCGTGCATCAGAACTGCGAAAATGTTGAGTTTCTCAAGCGTTTCTTACCTACAAACTGCCATATCTCGCGAACGGATTGACTAATCCGCAAAATTTCTGTTGCATCTGAAAGTAGAAACTCGCCCGATTACAACGGTATGCGTACTTTTCCACTAGGCCGTTCTAGTTAATCGTTTCGAGCATCAGAACTGCGAAAATTTTGAGTTTCTCAAGCGTTTCTTACTTCCAAACTGCCATATCTCGCGAACGGATTGACCAATCCGCAAAATTTCTGATGCATCTGAAAGTAGAAACTCGCCCGATTGCAACGGTATGCGTACTTTTCCCCTAGGCCGCTCTAGTTATTCGTTTCGAGCATCAGAACTGCGAAAATTTTGTGTTTCTCAAGTGTTTCATACTTCCAAACTGCCATATCTCGCGAACGGATTGACCAATCCGCAAAATTTCTATTGCATCTGAAAGTAGAAACTCGCCCGATTACAACGGTATGCGTACCTTTCCCCTAGGCCGTTCTAGTTATTCGTTTAGAGCATCAGAACTGCGAAAATTTAGAGTTTCTCAAGCGTTTCTTACCTACAAACTACCATATCTCGCGAACGGATTGACCAATCCGCAAAATTTCTGTTGCATCTGAAAGTAGAAACTCGCCCGATTACAACGGTATGCGTACTTTTCCCCTAGTCCGTTCTAGTTATTCTTTTCGAGCATCAGAACTGCGAAAATTTTGAGTTTCTCAAGCGTTTCTTACATCCAAACTGCCATATCTCGCGAACGGATTGACCAATCCGCAAAATTTCTGTTGCATCTGAAAGTAGAAACTCGCCCGATTACAACGGTATGCGTACTTTTCCCCTAGGCCGTTCTAGTTATTCGTTTCGAGCATCAGAACTGCGAAAATGTTGAGTTTCTCAAGCGTTTCTTACCTCCAAACTGCCATATCTCGCGAACGGATTGACAAATCCGCAAAATTTCTGTTGCATCTGAAAGTAGAAACTCGCCCGATTACAACGGTATGCGTACTTTTCCCCTAGGCCGTTGTAGTTATTCGCTTCGAGCATGAGAACTGCGAAAATTTTGAGTTTCTCAAGCGTTTCTTACTTCCAAACTGCCATATCTCGCGAACGGATTGACCAATCCGCAAAATTTCTGTTGCATCTGAAAGTAGAAACTCGCCCGATTACTACGGTATGCGTACTTTTCCCCTAGTCCGTTCTAGTTAATCGTTTCGAGCATCAGAACTGCGAAAATTTTGAGTTTCTCAAGCGTTTCTTACCTCCAAACTGCCATATCTCGCGAACGGATTGACCAATCCGCAAAATTTCTGATGCATCTGAAAGTAGAAACTCGCCCGATTGCAACGGTATGCGTACTTTTCCCCTAGGCCGCTCTAGTTATTCGTTTCGAACATCAGAACTGCGAAAATTTTGTGTTTCTCAAGTGTTTCATACTTCCAAACTGCCATATCTCGCGAACGGATTGACCAATCCGCAAAATTTCTGTTGCATCTGAAAGTAGAAACTCGCCCGACTACAACGGTATGCGTGCTTTTCCCCTAGGCCGTTCTAGTTATTCGTTTCGAGCATCAGAACTGCGAAAATTTGGAGTTTCTCGAGCGTTTCTTACCTACAAACTGCCATATCTCGCGAACGGATTGACCAATCCGCAAAATTTCTCTTGCATCTGAAAGTAGAAACTCGCCCGATTACAACGGTATGCGTACTTTTCCCCTAGTCCGTTCTAGTTATTCGTTTCGAGCATCAGAACTGCGAAAATGTTGAGTTTCTCAAGCGTTTCTTACCTCCAAACTGCCATATCTCGCGAACGGATTGACAAATCCGCAAAATTTCTGTTGCATCTGAAAGTAGAAACTCGCCCGATTACAACGGTATGCGTACTTTTCCCCTAGGCCGTTGTAGTTATTCGCTTCGAGCATGAGAACTGCGAAAATTTTGAGTTTCTCAAGCGTTTCTTACTTCCAAACTGCCATATCTCGCGAACGGATTGACCAATCCGCAAAATTTCTGTTGCATCTGAAAGTAGAAACTCGCCCGATTACTACGGTATGCGTACTTTTCCCCTAGTCCGTTCTAGTTAATCGTTTCGAGCATCAGAACTGCGAAAATTTTGAGTTTCTCAAGCGTTTCTTACCTCCAAACTGCCATATCTCGCGAACGGATTGACCAATCCGCAAAATTTCTGATGCATCTGAAAGTAGAAACCCGCCCGATTGCAACGGTATGCGTACTTTTCCCCTAGGCCGCTCTAGTTATTCGTTTCGAACATCAGAACTGCGAAAATTTTGTGTTTCTCAAGTGTTTCATACTTCCAAACTGCCATATCTCGCGAACGGATTGACCAATCCGCAAAATTTCTGTTGCATCTGAAAGTAGAAACTCGCCCGACTACAACGGTATGCGTGCTTTTCCCCTAGGCCGTTCTAGTTATTCGTTTCGAGCATCAGAACTGCGAAAATTTGGAGTTTCTCGAGCGTTTCTTACCTACAAACTGCCATATCTCGCGAACGGATTGACCAATCCGCAAAATTTCTCTTGCATCTGAAAGTAGAAACTCGCCCGATTACGACGGTATGCGTACTTTTCCCCTAGTCCGTTCTAGTTATTCGTTTCGAGCATCAGAACTGCGAAAATTTTGAGTTTCTCAAGCGTTTCTTACCTACAAACTGCCATATCTCGCGAACGGATTGACCAATCCGCAAAATTTCTGTTGCATCTGAAAGTAGAAACTCGCCCGATTACAACGGTATGTGTACTTTCCCCCTAGTCCGTTCTAGTTATTCGTTTCGAGCATCAGAACTGCGAAAATTTTGAGTTTCTCAAGCGTTTCTTACCTCCAAACTGCCATATCTCGCGAACGGATTGACCAATCCGCAAAATTTCTGTTGCATCTGAAAGTAGAAACTCGCCCGATTACAACGGTATGCGTACTTTTCCCCTAGGCCGTTCTAGTTATTCGTTTCGAGCATCAGAACTGCGAAAATGTTGAGTTTCTCAAGCGTTTCTTACCTACAAACTGCCATATGTCGCGAACGGATTGACCAATCCGCAAAATTTCTGTTGCATCTGAAAGTAGAAACTCGCCCGATTTCAACGGTATGCGTACTTTTCCTCTAGACCGTTCTAGTTATTCGTTTCGAGCATCAGAACTGCGAAAATGTTGAGTTTCTCAAGCGTTTCATACCTACAAACTGCCATATCTCGCGAACGGATTGACCAATCCGCAAAATTTCTGTTGCATCTGAAAGTAGAAACTCACCCGATTACAAAGGTGTGCGTACTTTTCCCCTAGGCCGTTCTAGTTATTCGTTTCGAGCATCAGAACTGCGAAAATTTTGAGTTTCTCAAGCGTTTCTTACTTCCAAACTGCCATATCTCGCGAACGGACTGACCAATCCGCAAAATTTCTGTTGCATCTGAAAGCAGACACTCGCCCGATTACAACTGTATGCGTACTTTTCCCCTAGTCCGTTCTAGTTATTCGTTTCGAGCATCAGAACTGCGAAAATTTTGAGTTTCTCAAGCGTTTATTACTTCCAAACTGCCATATCTCGCGAACGGATTGAACAATCCGCAAAATTTCTGATGCATCTGAAAGTAGAAACTCGCCCGATTACAACGGTATGCGTACTTTTCCCCTAGGCCGCTCTAGTTATTCGTTTCGAGCATCAGAACTGCGAAAATTTTGTGTTTCTCAAGTGTTTCATACTTCCAAACTGCCATATCTCGCGAACGGATTGACCAATCCGCAAAATTTCTGTTGAATCTGAAAGTAGAAACTCGCCCGATTACAACGGTATGCGTACTTTTCCCCTAGGCCGTTCTGGTTATTCGTTTCGAGCATCAGAACTGTGAAAATTTTGAGTTTCTCAACCGTTTCTTACTTCCAAACTGCCATATCTCGCGAACGGATTGACCAATCCGCAAAATTTCTGTTGCATCTGAATGTAGAAAGTCGCCCGATTACAACGGTATGCGTACTTTTCCCCTAGACCGTTCTAGTTATGCTTGTCGAGCATCAGAACTGCGAAGATTTTGAGTCTCTCAAGCGTTTTTTACCTCCAAACTGCCATATCTCGCGAACGGATTGACCAATCCGCAAAATTTCTGTTGCATCTGAAAGTAGAAAGTCGCCCGATTACAACGGTATGCGTACTTTTCCCCTAGGCCGCTCTAGTTATTCGTTTCGCGCATCAGAACTGTGAAAATTTTGAGTTTCTGAAGCGTTTCTTACCTCCAAACTGCCATATCTCGCGAACGGATTGACCAATCCGCAAAATTTCTGTTGCCTCTGAAAGTAGAAACTCGCCCGATTACAACGGTATGCGTTCTTTTCCCCTAGGCCGTTGTAGTTATTCGTTTCGAGCATGAGAACTGCGAAAGTTTTGGGTTTCTCAAGCGTTGCTTACCTCCAAACTGCCATATCTCGCGAACGGATTGACCAAATTTCTGTTGCATCTGAAAGTAGAAACTCACCCGATTACAACGGTGTGCGTACTTTTCCCCTAGGCCGTTCTAGTTATTCGTTTCGAGCATCAGAACTGCGAAAATTTTGAGTTTCTCAAGCGTTTCTTACTTCCAAACTGCCATATCTCGCGAACGGACTGACCAATCCGCAAAATTTCTGTTGCATCTGAAAGCAGACACTCGCCCGATTACAACGGTATGCGTACTTTTCCCCTAGGCCGGTCTAGTTATTCGTTTCGAGCATCAGAACTGCGAAAATTTTGAGTTTCTCAAGCGTTTCTTACATCCAAACTGCCATATCTCGCGAACGGACTGACCAATCCGCAAAATTTCTGTTGCATCTGAAAGTAGAAACTCGCCCGATTACAACGGTATGCGTACTTTTCCCCTAGGCCGTTCTAGTTATTCGTTTCGTGCATCAGAACTGCGAAAATGTTGAGTTTCTCAAGCGTTTCTTACCTACAAACTGCCATATCTCGCGAACGGATTGACTAATCCGCAAAATTTCTGTTGCATCTGAAAGTAGAAACTCGCCCGATTACAACGGTATGCGTACTTTTCCACTAGGCCGTTCTAGTTAATCGTTTCGAGCATCAGAACTGCGAAAATTTTGAGTTTCTCAAGCGTTTCTTACTTCCAAACTGCCATATCTCGCGAACGGATTGACCAATCCGCAAAATTTCTGATGCATCTGAAAGTAGAAACTCGCCCGATTGCAACGGTATGCGTACTTTTCCCCTAGGCCGCTCTAGTTATTCGTTTCGAGCATCAGAACTGCGAAAATTTTGTGTTTCTCAAGTGTTTCATACTTCCAAACTGCCATATCTCGCGAACGGATTGACCAATCCGCAAAATTTCTATTGCATCTGAAAGTAGAAACTCGCCCGATTACAACGGTATGCGTACCTTTCCCCTAGGCCGTCCTAGTTATTCGTTTAGAGCATCAGAACTGCGAAAATTTAGAGTTTCTCAAGCGTTTCTTACCTACAAACTACCATATCTCGCGAACGGATTGACCAATCCGCAAAATTTCTGTTGCATCTGAAAGTAGAAACTCGCCCGATTACAACGGTATGCGTACTTTTCCCCTAGTCCGTTCTAGTTATTCTGTTCGAGCATCAGAACTGCGAAAATTTTGAGTTTCTCAAGCGTTTCTTACATCCAAACTGCCATATCTCGCGAACGGATTGACCAATCCGCAAAATTTCTGTTGCATCTGAAAGTAGACACTCGCCCGATTACAACGGTATGCGTACTTTTCCCCTAGGCCGTTCTAGTTATTCGTTTCGAGCATCAGAACTGCGAAAATGTTGAGTTTCTCAAGCGTTTCTTACCTCCAAACTGCCATATCTCGCGAACGGATTGACAAATCCGCAAAATTTCTGTTGCATCTGAAAGTAGAAACTCGCCCGATTACAACGGTATGCGTACTTTTCCCCTAGGCCGTTGTAGTTATTCGCTTCGAGCATGAGAACTGCGAAAATTTTGAGTTTCTCAAGCGTTTCTTACTTCCAAACTGCCATATCTCGCGAACGGATTGACCAATCCGCAAACTTTCTGTTGCATCTGAAAGTAGAAACTCGCCCGATTACTACGGAATGCGTACTTTTCCCCTAGTCCGTTCTAGTGAATCGTTTCGAGCATCAGAACTGCGAAAATTTTGAGTTTCTCAAGCGTTTCTTACCTCCAAACTGCCATATCTCGCGAACGGATTGACCAATCCGCAAAATTTCTGATGCATCTGAAAGTAGAAACTCGCTCGATTGCAACGGTATGCGTACTTTTCCCCTAGGCCGCTCTAGTTATTCGTTTCGAACATCAGAACTGCGAAAATTTTGTGTTTCTCAAGTGTTTCATACTTCCAAACTGCCATATCTCGCGAACGGATTGACCAATCCGCAAAATTTCTGTTGCATCTGAAAGTAGAAACTCGCCCGACTACAACGGTATGCGTGCTTTTCCCCTAGGCCGTTCTAGTTATTCGTTTCGAGCATCAGAACTGCGAAAATTTGGAGTTTCTCGAGCGTTTCTTACCTACAAACTGCCATATCTCGCGAACGGATTGACCAATCCGCAAAATTTCTCTTGCATCTGAAAGTAGAAACTCGCCCGATTACAACGGTATGCGTACCTTTCCCCTAGGCCGTTCCAGTTATTCGTTTAGAGCATCAGAACTGCGAAAATTTTGAGTTTCTCAAGCGTTTCTTACCTACAAACTACCATATCTCGCGATCGGATTGACCAATCCGCAAAATTTCTGTTGCATCTGAAAGTAGAAACTCGCCCGATTACAACGGTATGCGTACTTTTCCCCTAGGCCGTTGTAGTTATTCGCTTCGAGCATGAGAACTGCGAAAATTTTGGGTTTCTCAAGCCTTGCTTACCTCCAAACTGCCATATCTCGCGAACGGATTGACCCATCCGCAAAATTTCTGATGCATCTGAAAGTAGAAACTCGCCCGATTGCAACGGTATGCGTACTTTTCCCCTAGGCCGCTCTAGTTATTCGTTTCGAGCATCAGAACTGCGAAAATTTTGAGTTTCTCAAGCGTTTCTTACCTACAAACTGCCATATCTCGCGAACGGATTGACCAATCTGCAAAATTTCTGTTGCATCTGAAAGTAGAAACTCGCCCGATTACAACGGTATGCGTACTTTTCCCGTAGGCCGTTCTAGTTATTCGTTTCGAGCATCAGAACTGCGAAAATGTTGAGTTTCTCAAGCGTTTCTTACCTACAAACAGCCATATCTCGCGAACGGATTGACCAATCCGCAAAATTTCTGTTGCATCTGAAAGTAGAAACTCGCTCGACTACAACGGTATGCGTACTTTTCCACTAGACCGTTCTAGTTATGCTTGTCGAGCATCAGAACTGCGAAAATTTTGAGTTTCTCAAGCGTTTCTTACCTCCAAACTGCCATATCTCGCGAACGGATTGACCAATCCGCAAAATTTCTGTTGCATCTGAAAGTAGAAACTCGCCCGATTACAACAGTATGCGTACTTTTCCCCTAGGCCGTTGTAGTTATTCGTTTCGAGCATGAGAACTGCGAAAATTTTGAGTTTCTCAAGCGTTGCTTACTTCCAAACTGCCGTATCTCGCGAACGGATTGACCAATCCACAAAATTTCTGTTGCATCTGAAAGTAGAAACTCGCCCGATTACAACGGTATGAGTACTTTTCCCCTAGGCCGTTCTCGTTATTCGTTTCGAGCATCAGAACTGCGAAAATGTTGAGTTTCTCAAGCGTTTCTTACTTCCAAACTGCCATATCTCGCGAACGGATTGACCAATCCGCAAAATTTCTGTTGCATCTGAAAGTAGAAACTCGCCCGATTACAACGGTATGCGTACTTTTCCCCTAGACCGTTCTAGTTATTCGTTTCGAGCATCAGAACTGCGAAAATTTTGTGTTTCTCAAGTGTTTCATACTTCCCAACTGCCATATCTCGCGAACGGATTGACCAATCCGCAAAATTTCTGTTGCATCTGAAAGTAGAAACTCGCCCGATTACAACGGTATGCGTACTTTTCCCCTAGACCGCTCTAGTTATTCGTTTCGAGCATCAGAACTGCGAAAATTTTGTGTTTCTCAAGTGTTTCATACTTCCAAACTGCCATATCTCGCGAACGGATTGACCAATCCGCAAAATTTCTGTTGCATCTGAAAGTAGAAACTCGCCCGATTACAACGGTATGCGTACTTTTCCCCTAGGCCGTTCTAGTTATTCGTTTCGAGCATCAGAACTGCGAAAATTTTGAGGTTCTCGAGCGTTTCTTACCTACAAACTGCCATATCTCGCGAACGGATTGACCAATCTGCAAAATTTCTGTTGCATCTGAAAGTAGAAACTCGCCCGATTACAACGGTATGCGTACTTTTCCCCTAGTCCGTTCTAGTTAATCGTTTCGAGCATCAGAACTGCGAAAATTTTGAGTTTCTCAAGCGTTCCTTACTTCCAAACTGCCATATCTCGCGAACGGATTGACCAATCCGCAAAATTTCGGATGCATCTGAAAGTAGAAACTCGCCCGATTGCAACGGTATGCGTACTTTTCCCCTAGGCCGCTCTAGTTATTCGTTTCGAGCATCAGAACTGCGAAAATTTTGTGTTTCTCAAGTGTTTCATACTTCCAAACTGCCATATCTCGCGAACGGATTGACCAATCCGCAAAATTTCTATTGCATCTGAAAGTAGAAACTCGCCCGATTACAACGGTATGCGTACCTTTCCCCTAGGCCGTTCCAGTTATTCGTTTAGAGCATCAGAACTGCGAAAATTTTGAGTTTCTCAAGCGTTTCTTACCTACAAACTACCATATCTCGCGATCGGATTGACCAATCCGCAAAATTTCTGTTGCATCTGAAAGTAGAAACTCGCCCGATTACAACGGTATGCGTACTTTTCCCCTAGGCCGTTGTAGTTATTCGTTTCGAGCATCAGAACTGCGAAAATGTTGAGTTTCTCAAGCGTTTCTTACCTACAAACTGCCATATGTCGCGAACGGATTGACCAATCCGCAAAATTTCTGTTGCATCTGAAATTAGAAACTCGCCCGATTACAACGGTATGCGTACTTTTCCCCTAGACCGTTCTATTTATTCGTTTCGAGCATCAGAACTGCGAAAATGTTGAGTTTCTCAAGCGTTTCTTACCTACAAACTGCCATATCTCGCGAACGGATTGACCAATCCGCAAAATTTCTGTTGCATCTGAAAGTAGAAACTCACCCGATTACAACGGTGTGCGTACTTTTCCCCTAGGCCGTTCTAGTTATTCGTTTCGAGCATCAGAACTGCGAAAATTTTGAGTTTCTCAAGCGTTTCTTACTTCCAAACTGCCATATCTCGCGAACGGACTGACCAATCCGCAAAATTTCTGTTGCATCTGAAAGCAGACACTCGCCCGATTACAACGGTATGCGTACTTTTCCCCTAGGCCGGTCTAGTTATTCGTTTCGAGCATCAGAACTGCGAAAATTTTGAGTTTCTCAAGCGTTTCTTACATCCAAACTGCCATATCTCGCGAACGGACTGACCAATCCGCAAAATTTCTGTTGCATCTGAAAGTAGAAACTCGCCCGATTACAACGGTATGCGTACTTTTCCCCTAGGCCGTTCTAGTTATTCGTTTCGTGCATCAGAACTGCGAAAATGTTGAGTTTCTCAAGCGTTTCTTACCTACAAACTGCCATATCTCGCGAACGGATTGACTAATCCGCAAAATTTCTGTTGCATCTGAAAGTAGAAACTCGCCCGATTACAACGGTATGCGTACTTTTCCACTAGGCCGTTCTAGTTAATCGTTTCGAGCATCAGAACTGCGAAAATTTTGAGTTTCTCAAGCGTTTCTTACTTCCAAACTGCCATATCTCGCGAACGGATTGACCAATCCGCAAAATTTCTGATGCATCTGAAAGTAGAAACTCGCCCGATTGCAACGGTATGCGTACTTTTCCCCTAGGCCGCTCTAGTTATTCGTTTCGAGCATCAGAACTGCGAAAATTTTGTGTTTCTCAAGTGTTTCATACTTCCAAACTGCCATATCTCGCGAACGGATTGACCAATCCGCAAAATTTCTATTGCATCTGAAAGTAGAAACTCGCCCGATTACAACGGTATGCGTACCTTTCCCCTAGGCCGTTCTAGTTATTCGTTTAGAGCATCAGAACTGCGAAAATTTAGAGTTTCTCAAGCGTTTCTTACCTACAAACTACCATATCTCGCGAACGGATTGACCAATCCGCAAAATTTCTGTTGCATCTGAAAGTAGAAACTCGCCCGATTACAACGGTATGCGTACTTTTCCCCTAGTCCGTTCTAGTTATTCTTTTCGAGCATCAGAACTGCGAAAATTTTGAGTTTCTCAAGCGTTTCTTACATCCAAACTGCCATATCTCGCGAACGGATTGACCAATCCGCAAAATTTCTGTTGCATCTGAAAGTAGAAACTCGCCCGATTACAACGGTATGCGTACTTTTCCCCTAGGCCGTTCTAGTTATTCGTTTCGAGCATCAGAACTGCGAAAATGTTGAGTTTCTCAAGCGTTTCTTACCTCCAAACTGCCATATCTCGCGAACGGATTGACAAATCCGCAAAATTTCTGTTGCATCTGAAAGTAGAAACTCGCCCGATTACAACGGTATGCGTACTTTTCCCCTAGGCCGTTGTAGTTATTCGCTTCGAGCATGAGAACTGCGAAAATTTTGAGTTTCTCAAGCGTTTCTTACTTCCAAACTGCCATATCTCGCGAACGGATTGACCAATCCGCAAAATTTCTGTTGCATCTGAAAGTAGAAACTCGCCCGATTACTACGGTATGCGTACTTTTCCCCTAGTCCGTTCTAGTTAATCGTTTCGAGCATCAGAACTGCGAAAATTTTGAGTTTCTCAAGCGTTTCTTACCTCCAAACTGCCATATCTCGCGAACGGATTGACCAATCCGCAAAATTTCTGATGCATCTGAAAGTAGAAACTCGCCCGATTGCAACGGTATGCGTACTTTTCCCCTAGGCCGCTCTAGTTATTCGTTTCGAACATCAGAACTGCGAAAATTTTGTGTTTCTCAAGTGTTTCATACTTCCAAACTGCCATATCTCGCGAACGGATTGACCAATCCGCAAAATTTCTGTTGCATCTGAAAGTAGAAACTCGCCCGACTACAACGGTATGCGTGCTTTTCCCCTAGGCCGTTCTAGTTATTCGTTTCGAGCATCAGAACTGCGAAAATTTGGAGTTTCTCGAGCGTTTCTTACCTACAAACTGCCATATCTCGCGAACGGATTGACCAATCCGCAAAATTTCTCTTGCATCTGAAAGTAGAAACTCGCCCGATTACAACGGTATGCGTACTTTTCCCCTAGTCCGTTCTAGTTATTCGTTTCGAGCATCAGAACTGCGAAAATGTTGAGTTTCTCAAGCGTTTCTTACCTCCAAACTGCCATATCTCGCGAACGGATTGACAAATCCGCAAAATTTCTGTTGCATCTGAAAGTAGAAACTCGCCCGATTACAACGGTATGCGTACTTTTCCCCTAGGCCGTTGTAGTTATTCGCTTCGAGCATGAGAACTGCGAAAATTTTGAGTTTCTCAAGCGTTTCTTACTTCCAAACTGCCATATCTCGCGAACGGATTGACCAATCCGCAAAATTTCTGTTGCATCTGAAAGTAGAAACTCGCCCGATTACTACGGTATGCGTACTTTTCCCCTAGTCCGTTCTAGTTAATCGTTTCGAGCATCAGAACTGCGAAAATTTTGAGTTTCTCAAGCGTTTCTTACCTCCAAACTGCCATATCTCGCGAACGGATTGACCAATCCGCAAAATTTCTGATGCATCTGAAAGTAGAAACCCGCCCGATTGCAACGGTATGCGTACTTTTCCCCTAGGCCGCTCTAGTTATTCGTTTCGAACATCAGAACTGCGAAAATTTTGTGTTTCTCAAGTGTTTCATACTTCCAAACTGCCATATCTCGCGAACGGATTGACCAATCCGCAAAATTTCTGTTGCATCTGAAAGTAGAAACTCGCCCGACTACAACGGTATGCGTGCTTTTCCCCTAGGCCGTTCTAGTTATTCGTTTCGAGCATCAGAACTGCGAAAATTTGGAGTTTCTCGAGCGTTTCTTACCTACAAACTGCCATATCTCGCGAACGGATTGACCAATCCGCAAAATTTCTCTTGCATCTGAAAGTAGAAACTCGCCCGATTACGACGGTATGCGTACTTTTCCCCTAGTCCGTTCTAGTTATTCGTTTCGAGCATCAGAACTGCGAAAATTTTGAGTTTCTCAAGCGTTTCTTACCTACAAACTGCCATATCTCGCGAACGGATTGACCAATCCGCAAAATTTCTGTTGCATCTGAAAGTAGAAACTCGCCCGATTACAACGGTATGTGTACTTTCCCCCTAGTCCGTTCTAGTTATTCGTTTCGAGCATCAGAACTGCGAAAATTTTGAGTTTCTCAAGCGTTTCTTACCTCCAAACTGCCATATCTCGCGAACGGATTGACCAATCCGCAAAATTTCTGTTGCATCTGAAAGTAGAAACTCGCCCGATTACAACGGTATGCGTACTTTTCCCCTAGGCCGTTCTAGTTATTCGTTTCGAGCATCAGAACTGCGAAAATGTTGAGTTTCTCAAGCGTTTCTTACCTACAAACTGCCATATATCGCGAACGGATTGACCAATCCGCAAAATTTCTGTTGCATCTGAAAGTAGAAACTCGCCCGATTTCAACGGTATGCGTACTTTTCCTCTAGACCGTTCTAGTTATTCGTTTCGAGCATCAGAACTGCGAAAATGTTGAGTTTCTCAAGCGTTTCATACCTACAAACTGCCATATCTCGCGAACGGATTGACCAATCCGCAAAATTTCTGTTGCATCTGAAAGTAGAAACTCACCCGATTACAAAGGTGTGCGTACTTTTCCCCTAGGCCGTTCTAGTTATTCGTTTCGAGCATCAGAACTGCGAAAATTTTGAGTTTCTCAAGCGTTTCTTACTTCCAAACTGCCATATCTCGCGAACGGACTGACCAATCCGCAAAATTTCTGTTGCATCTGAAAGCAGACACTCGCCCGATTACAACTGTATGCGTACTTTTCCCCTAGTCCGTTCTAGTTATTCGTTTCGAGCATCAGAACTGCGAAAATTTTGAGTTTCTCAAGCGTTTATTACTTCCAAACTGCCATATCTCGCGAACGGATTGAACAATCCGCAAAATTTCTGATGCATCTGAAAGTAGAAACTCGCCCGATTACAACGGTATGCGTACTTTTCCCCTAGGCCGCTCTAGTTATTCGTTTCGAGCATCAGAACTGCGAAAATTTTGTGTTTCTCAAGTGTTTCATACTTCCAAACTGCCATATCTCGCGAACGGATTGACCAATCCGCAAAATTTCTGTTGAATCTGAAAGTAGAAACTCGCCCGATTACAACGGTATGCGTACTTTTCCCCTAGGCCGTTCTGGTTATTCGTTTCGAGCATCAGAACTGTGAAAATTTTGAGTTTCTCAACCGTTTCTTACTTCCAAACTGCCATATCTCGCGAACGGATTGACCAATCCGCAAAATTTCTGTTGCATCTGAATGTAGAAAGTCGCCCGATTACAACGGTATGCGTACTTTTCCCCTAGACCGTTCTAGTTATGCTTGTCGAGCATCAGAACTGCGAAGATTTTGAGTCTCTCAAGCGTTTTTTACCTCCAAACTGCCATATCTCGCGAACGGATTGACCAATCCGCAAAATTTCTGTTGCATCTGAAAGTAGAAAGTCGCCCGATTACAACGGTATGCGTACTTTTCCCCTAGGCCGCTCTAGTTATTCGTTTCGCGCATCAGAACTGTGAAAATTTTGAGTTTCTGAAGCGTTTCTTACCTCCAAACTGCCATATCTCGCGAACGGATTGACCAATCCGCAAAATTTCTGTTGCCTCTGAAAGTAGAAACTCGCCCGATTACAACGGTATGCGTTCTTTTCCCCTAGGCCGTTGTAGTTATTCGTTTCGAGCATGAGAACTGCGAAAGTTTTGGGTTTCTCAAGCGTTGCTTACCTCCAAACTGCCATATCTCGCGAACGGATTGACCAAATTTCTGTTGCATCTGAAAGTAGAAACTCGCCCGATTACAACGGTATGCGTACTTTTCCCCTAGGCCGTTCTGGTTATTCGTTTCGAACATCAGAACTGTGATAATTTTGAGTTTCTCAACCGTTTCTTACCTCCAAACTGCCATATCTCGCGAACGGATTGACCAATCCGCAAAATTTCTGTTGCATCTGAAAGTAGAAAGTCGCCCGATTACAACGGTATGCGTACTTTTCCCCTAGACCGTTCTAGTTATGCTTGTCGAGCATCAGAACTGCGAAAATTTTGAGTTTCTCAAGCGTTTCTTACCTCCAAACTGCCATATCTCGCGAACGGATTAACTAATCCGCAAAATTTCTGTTGCATCTGAAAGTAGAAACTCGCCCGATTACAACGGTATGCGTACTTTTCCCCTAGGCCGTTCTAGTTATTCGTTTCGAGCATCAGAACTGCGAAAATTTTGAGTTTCTCAAGCGTTTCTTACCTCCAAACTGCCATTGCTCGCGAACGGAATGACCAATCCGCAAAATTTCTGTTGCATCTGAAAGTAGAAACTCGCCCGATTACAACGGTATGCGTACTTTTCCCCTAGGCCGTTCTGGTTATTCGTTTCGAGCATCAGAACTGTGAAAATTTTGAGTTTCTCAACCGTTTCTTACTTCCAAACTGCCATATCTCGCGAACGGATTGACCAATCCGCAAAATTTCTGTTGCATCTGAATGTAGAAAGTCGCCCGATTACAACGGTATGCGTACTTTTCCCCTAGACCGTTCTAGTTATGCTTGTCGAGCATCAGAACTGCGAAGATTTTGAGTCTCTCAAGCGTTTTTTACCTCCAAACTGCCATATCTCGCGAACGGATTGACCAATCCGCAAAATTTCTGTTGCATCTGAAAGTAGAAAGTCGCCCGATTACAACGGTATGCGTACTTTTCCCCTAGGCCGCTCTAGTTATTCGTTTCGCGCATCAGAACTGTGAAAATTTTGAGTTTCTGAAGCGTTTCTTACCTCCAAACTGCCATATCTCGCGAACGGATTGACCAATCCGCAAAATTTCTGTTGCCTCTGAAAGTAGAAACTCGCCCGATTACAACGGTATGCGTTCTTTTCCCCTAGGCCGTTGTAGTTATTCGTTTCGAGCATGAGAACTGCGAAAGTTTTGGGTTTCTCAAGCGTTGCTTACCTCCAAACTGCCATATCTCGCGAACGGATTGACCAAATTTCTGTTGCATCTGAAAGTAGAAACTCGCCCGATTACAACGGTATGCGTACTTTTCCCCTAGGCCGTTCTGGTTATTCGTTTCGAACATCAGAACTGTGATAATTTTGAGTTTCTCAACCGTTTCTTACCTCCAAACTGCCATATCTCGCGAACGGATTGACCAATCCGCAAAATTTCTGTTGCATCTGAAAGTAGAAAGTCGCCCGATTACAACGGTATGCTTACTTTTCCCCTAGACCGTTCTAGTTATGCTTGTCGAGCATCAGAACTGCGAAAATTTTGAGTTTCTCAAGCGTTTCTTACCTCCAAACTGCCATATCTCGCGAACGGATTAACTAATCCGCAAAATTTCTGTTGCATCTGAAAGTAGAAACTCGCCCGATTACAACGGTATGCGTACTTTTCCCCTAGGCCGTTCTAGTTATTCGTTTCGAGCATCAGAACTGCGAAAATTTTGAGTTTCTCAAGCCTTTCTTACCTCCAATCTGCCATTGCTCGCGAACGGATTGACCAATCCGCAAAATTTCTGTTGCATCTGAAAGTAGAAACTCGCCCGATTACAACGGTATGCGTACTTTTCCCCTAGGCCGTTCTAGTTATTGGTTTCGAGCATCAGAACTGCGAAAATTTTGAGTTTCTTAAGCGTTTCTTACCTCCAAACTGCCATATCTCGCGAACGGATTGACCAATCTGCAAAATTTCTGTTGCCTCTGAAAGTAGAAACTCGCCCGATTACAACGGTATGCGTACTTTTCCCCTAGGCCGTTGTAGTTATTCGTTTCGAGCATGAGCACTGCGAAAGTTTTGGGTTTCTCAAGCGTTGCTTACCTCCAAACTGCCATATCTCGCGAACGGATTGACCAATCCGCAAAATTTCTGTTGCATCTGAAAGTAGAAACTCGCCCGATTACAACGGTATGCGTACTTTTCCCCTAGGCCGTTCTGGTTATTCGTTTCGAACATCAGAACTGTGATAATTTTGAGTTTCTCAACCGTTTCTTACCTCCAAACTGCCATATCTCGCGAACGGATTGACCAATCCGCAAAATTTCTGTTGCATCTGAAAGTAGAAAGTCGCCCGATTACAACGATATGCTTACTTTTCCCCTAGACCGTTCTAGTTATGCTTGTCGAGCATCAGAACTGCGAAAATTTTGAGTTTCTCAAGCGTTTCTTACCTCCAAACTGCCATATCTCGCGAACGGATTAACTAATCCGCAAAATTTCTGTTGCATCTGAAAGTAGAAACTCGCCCGATTACAACGGTATGCGTACTTTTCCCCTAGGCCGTTCTAGTTATTCGTTTCGAGCATCAGAACTGCGAAAATTTTGAGTTTCTCAAGCCTTTCTTACCTCCAATCTGCCATTGCTCGCGAACGGATTGACCAATCCGCAAAATTTCTGTTGCATCTGAAAGTAGAAACTCGCCCGATTACAACGGTGTGCGTACTTTTCCCCTAGGCCGTTCTAGTTATTCGTTTCGAGCATCAGAACTGCGAAAATTTTGAGTTTCTCAAGCGTTTCTTACCTCCAAACTGCCATTGCTCGCGAACGGATTGACCAATCCGCAAAATTTCTGTTGCATCTGAAAGTAGAAACTCGCCTGATTACAACGGTATGCGTACTTTTCCCCTAGGCCGTTCTAGTTATTCGTTTCGTGCATCAGAACTGCGAAAATGTTGAGTTTCTCAAGCGTTTCTTACCTACAAACTGCCATATCTCGCGAACGGATTGACCAATCCGCAAAATTTCTGTTGCATCTGAAAGTAGAAACTCGCCCGATTACAACGGTATGCGTACTTTTCCACTAGGCCGTTCTAGTTAATCGTTTCGAGCATCAGAACTGCGAAAATTTTGAGTTTCTCAAGCGTTTCTTACTTCCAAACTGCCATATCTCGCGAACGGATAGACCAATCCGCAAAATTTCTGATGCACCTGAAAGTAGAAACTCGCCCGATTGCAACGGTATGCGTACTTTTCCCCTAGGCCGCTCTAGTTATTCGTTTCGAGCATCAGAACTGCGAAAATTTTGTGTTTCTCAAGTGTTTCATACTTCCAAACTGCCATATCTCGCGAACGGATTGACCAATCCGCAAAATTTCTATTGCATCTGAAAGTAGAAACTCGCCCGATTACAACGGTATGCGTACCTTTCCCCTAGGCCGTTCTAGTTATTCGTTTAGAGCATCAGAACTGCGAAAATTTTGAGTTTCTCATGCGGTTCTTACCTCCAAACTGCCATATCTCGCGAACGGATTGACCAATCCGCAAAATTTCTGTTGCATCTGAAAGTAGAAACTCGCCCGATTACAACGGTATGCGTACTTTTCCCCTAGGCCGTTCTAGTTATTCGTTTCGAGCATCAGAACTGCGAAAATGTTGAGTTTCTCAAGCGTTTCTTACCTCCAAACTGCCATATCTCGCGAATGGATTGATCAATCCGCAAAATTTCTGTTGCATCTGAAAGTAGAAACTCGCCCGATTACAACGGTATGCGTACTTTTCCCCTAGGCCGTTGTAGTTATTCGCTTCGAGCATGAGAACTGCGAAAATTTTGGGTTTCTCAAGCCTTGCTTACCTCCAAACTGCCATATCTCGCGAACGGATTGACCAATCCGCAAAATTTCTGTTGCATGTGATAGTAGAAACTCGCCCGATTACAACGGTATGCGTACTTTTCCCCTAGGCCGTTCTGGTTACTCGTTTCGAGCATCAGAACTGCGAAAATTTTGTGTTTCTCAAGTGTTTCATACTTCCAAACTGCCATATCTCGCGAACGGATTGACCAATCCGCAAAATTTCTGTTGCATCTGAAAGTAGAAACTCGCCCGACTACAACGGTATGCGTACTTTTCCCCTAGGCCGTTCTAGTTATTCGTTTCGAGCATCAGAACTGCGAAAATTTGGAGTTTCTCGAGCGTTTCTTACCTACAAACTGCCATATCTCGCGAACGGATTGACCAATCCGCAAAATTTCTCTTGCATCTGAAAGTAGAAACTCGCCCGATTACAACGGTATTCGTACTTTTCCCCTAGTCCGTTCTAGTTATTCGTTTCGAGCATCAGAACTGCGAAAATTTTGAGTTTCTCAAGCGTTTCTTACCTACAAACTGCCATATCTCGCGAACGGATTGACCAATCCGCAAAATTTCTGTTGCATCTGAAAGTAGAGACTCGCCCGATTACAACGGTATGCGTACTTTTCCCCTAGGCCGTTCTAGTTATTCGTTTCGAGCATCAGAACTGCGAAAATGTTGAGTTTCTCAAGCGTTTCTTACCTACAAACAGCCATATGTCGCGAACGGATTGACCAATCCGCAAAATTTCTGTTGCATCTGAAATTAGAAACTCGCCCGATTACAACGGTATGCGTACTTTTCCCCTAGACCGTTCTATTTATTCGTTTCGAGCATCAGAACTGCGAAAATGTTGAGTTTCTCAAGCGTTTCTTACCTACAAACTGCCATATCTCGCGAACGGATTGACCAATCCGCAAAATTTCTGTTGCATCTGAAAGTAGAAACTCACCCGATTACAACGGTGTGCGTACTTTTCCCCTAGGCCGTTCTAGTTATTCGTTTCGAGCATCAGAACTGCGAAAATTTTGAGTTTCTCAAGCGTTTCTTACTTCCAAACTGCCATATCTCGCGAACGGACTGACCAATCCGCAAAATTTCTGTTGCATCTGAAAGCAGACACTCGCCCGATTACAACGGTATGCGTACTTTTCCCCTAGGCCGGTCTAGTTATTCGTTTCGAGCATCAGAACTGCGAAAATTTTGAGTTTCTCAAGCGTTTCTTACATCCAAACTGCCATATCTCGCGAACGGACTGACCAATCCGCAAAATTTCTGTTGCATCTGAAAGTAGAAACTCGCCCGATTACAACGGTATGCGTACTTTTCCCCTAGGCCGTTCTAGTTATTCGTTTCGTGCATCAGAACTGCGAAAATGTTGAGTTTCTCAAGCGTTTCTTACCTACAAACTGCCATATCTCGCGAACGGATTGACTAATCCGCAAAATTTCTGTTGCATCTGAAAGTAGAAACTCGCCCGATTACAACGGTATGCGTACTTTTCCACTAGGCCGTTCTAGTTAATCGTTTCGAGCATCAGAACTGCGAAAATTTTGAGTTTCTCAAGCGTTTCTTACTTCCAAACTGCCATATCTCGCGAACGGATTGACCAATCCGCAAAATTTCTGATGCATCTGAAAGTAGAAACTCGCCCGATTGCAACGGTATGCGTACTTTTCCCCTAGGCCGCTCTAGTTATTCGTTTCGAGCATCAGAACTGCGAAAATTTTGTGTTTCTCAAGTGTTTCATACTTCCAAACTGCCATATCTCGCGAACGGATTGACCAATCCGCAAAATTTCTATTGCATCTGAAAGTAGAAACTCGCCCGATTACAACGGTATGCGTACCTTTCCCCTAGGCCGTTCTAGTTATTCGTTTAGAGCATCAGAACTGCGAAAATTTAGAGTTTCTCAAGCGTTTCTTACCTACAAACTACCATATCTCGCGAACGGATTGACCAATCCGCAAAATTTCTGTTGCATCTGAAAGTAGAAACTCGCCCGATTACAACGGTATGCGTACTTTTCCCCTAGTCCGTTCTAGTTATTCTTTTCGAGCATCAGAACTGCGAAAATTTTGAGTTTCTCAAGCGTTTCTTACATCCAAACTGCCATATCTCGCGAACGGATTGACCAATCCGCAAAATTTCTGTTGCATCTGAAAGTAGAAACTCGCCCGATTACAACGGTATGCGTACTTTTCCCCTAGGCCGTTCTAGTTATTCGTTTCGAGCATCAGAACTGCGAAAATGTTGAGTTTCTCAAGCGTTTCTTACCTCCAAACTGCCATATCTCGCGAACGGATTGACAAATCCGCAAAATTTCTGTTGCATCTGAAAGTAGAAGCTCGCCCGATTACAACGGTATGCGTACTTTTCCCCTAGGCCGTTGTAGTTATTCGCTTCGAGCATGAGAACTGCGAAAATTTTGAGTTTCTCAAGCGTTTCTTACTTCCAAACTGCCATATCTCGCGAACGGACTGACCAATCCGCAAAATTTCTGTTGCATCTGAAAGTAGAAACTCGCCCGATTACAACGGTATGCGTACTTTTCCCCTAGGCCGTTCTAGTTATTCGTTTCGTGCATCAGAACTGCGAAAATGTTGAGTTTCTCAAGCGTTTCTTACCTACAAACTGCCATATCTCGCGAACGGATTGACTAATCCGCAAAATTTCTGTTGCATCTGAAAGTAGAAACTCGCCCGATTACAACGGTATGCGTACTTTTCCACTAGGCCGTTCTAGTTAAACGTTTCGAGCATCAGAACTGCGAAAATTTTGAGTTTCTCAAGCGTTTCTTACTTCCAAACTGCCATATCTCGCGAACGGATTGACCAATCCGCAAAATTTCTGTTGCATCTGAAAGTAGAAACTCGCCCGATTACAACGGTATGCGTACTTTTCCCCTAGGCCGTTCTAGTTATTCGTTTCGTGCATCAGAACTGCGAAAATGTTGAGTTTCTCAAGCGTTTCTTACCTACAAACAGCCATATGTCGCGAACGGATTGACCAATCCGCAAAATTTCTGTTGCATCTGAAATTAGAAACTCGCCCGATTACAACGGTATGCGTACTTTTCCCCTAGACCGTTCTATTTATTCGTTTCGAGCATCAGAACTGCGAAAATGTTGAGTTTCTCAAGCGTTTCTTACCTACAAACTGCCATATCTCGCGAACGGATTGACCAATCCGCAAAATTTCTGTTGCATCTGAAAGTAGAAACTCACCCGATTACAACGGTGTGCGTACTTTTCCCCTAGGCCGTTCTAGTTATTCGTTTCGAGCATCAGAACTGCGAAAATTTTGAGTTTCTCAAGCGTTTCTTACTTCCAAACTGCCATATCTCGCGAACGGACTGACCAATCCGCAAAATTTCTGTTGCATCTGAAAGCAGACACTCGCCCGATTACAACGGTATGCGTACTTTTCCCCTAGGCCGGTCTAGTTATTCGTTTCGAGCATCAGAACTGCGAAAATTTTGAGTTTCTCAAGCGTTTCTTACATCCAAACTGCCATATCTCGCGAACGGACTGACCAATCCGCAAAATTTCTGTTGCATCTGAAAGTAGAAACTCGCCCGATTACAACGGTATGCGTACTTTTCCCCTAGGCCGTTCTAGTTATTCGTTTCGTGCATCAGAACTGCGAAAATGTTGAGTTTCTCAAGCGTTTCTTACCTACAAACTGCCATATCTCGCGAACGGATTGACTAATCCGCAAAATTTCTGTTGCATCTGAAAGTAGAAACTCGCCCGATTACAACGGTATGCGTACTTTTCCACTAGGCCGTTCTAGTTAATCGTTTCGAGCATCAGAACTGCGAAAATTTTGAGTTTCTCAAGCGTTTCTTACTTCCAAACTGCCATATCTCGCGAACGGATTGACCAATCCGCAAAATTTCTGATGCATCTGAAAGTAGAAACTCGCCCGATTGCAACGGTATGCGTACTTTTCCCCTAGGCCGCTCTAGTTATTCGTTTCGAGCATCAGAACTGCGAAAATTTTGTGTTTCTCAAGTGTTTCATACTTCCAAACTGCCATATCTCGCGAACGGATTGACCAATCCGCAAAATTGCTATTGCATCTGAAAGTAGAAACTCGTCCGATTACAACGGTATGCGTACCTTTCCCCTAGGCCGTTCTAGTTATTCGTTTAGAGCATCAGAACTGCGAAAATTTAGAGTTTCTCAAGCGTTTCTTACCTACAAACTACCATATCTCGCGAACGGATTGACCAATCCGCAAAATTTCTGTTGCATCTGAAAGTAGAAACTCGCCCGATTACAACGGTATGCGTACTTTTCCCCTAGTCCGTTCTAGTTATTCTTTTCGAGCATCAGAACTGCGAAAATTTTGAGTTTCTCAAGCGTTTCTTACATCCAAACTGCCATATCTCGCGAACGGATTGACCAATCCGCAAAATTTCTGTTGCATCTGAAAGTAGAAACTCGCCCGATTACAACGGTATGCGTACTTTTCCCCTAGGCCGTTCTAGTTATTCGTTTCGAGCATCAGAACTGCGAAAATGTTGAGTTTCTCAAGCGTTTCTTACCTCCAAACTGCCATATCTCGCGAACGGATTGACAAATCCGCAAAATTTCTGTTGCATCTGAAAGTAGAAGCTCGCCCGATTACAACGGTATGCGTACTTTTCCCCTAGGCCGTTGTAGTTATTCGCTTCGAGCATGAGAACTGCGAAAATTTTGAGTTTCTCAAGCGTTTCTTACTTCCAAACTGCCATATCTCGCGAACGGACTGACCAATCCGCAAAATTTCTGTTGCATCTGAAAGTAGAAACTCGCCCGATTACAACGGTATGCGTACTTTTCCCCTAGGCCGTTCTAGTTATTCGTTTCGAGCATCAGAACTGCGAAAATGTTGAGTTTCTCAAGCGTTTCTTACCTCCAAACTGCCATATCTCGCGAACGGATTGACAAATCCGCAAAATTTCTGTTGCATCTGAAAGTAGAAGCTCGCCCGATTACAACGGTATGCGTACTTTTCCCCTAGGCCGTTGTAGTTATTCGCTTCGAGCATGAGAACTGCGAAAATTTTGAGTTTCTCAAGCGTTTCTTACTTCCAAACTGCCATATCTCGCGAACGGACTGACCAATCCGCAAAATTTCTGTTGCATCTGAAAGTAGAAACTCGCCCGATTACAACGGTATGCGTACTTTTCCCCTAGGCCGTTCTAGTTATTCGTTTCGTGCATCAGAACTGCGAAAATGTTGAGTTTCTCAAGCGTTTCTTACCTACAAACTGCCATATCTCGCGAACGGATTGACTAATCCGCAAAATTTCTGTTGCATCTGAAAGTAGAAACTCGCCCGATTACAACGGTATGCGTACTTTTCCACTAGGCCGTTCTAGTTAAACGTTTCGAGCATCAGAACTGCGAAAATTTTGAGTTTCTCAAGCGTTTCTTACTTCCAAACTGCCATATCTCGCGAACGGATTGACCAATCCGCAAAATTTCTGTTGCATCTGAAAGTAGAAACTCGCCCGATTACAACGGTATGCGTACTTTTCCCCTAGGCCGTTCTAGTTATTCGTTTCGTGCATCAGAACTGCGAAAATGTTGAGTTTCTCAAGCGTTTCTTACCTACAAACAGCCATATGTCGCGAACGGATTGACCAATCCGCAAAATTTCTGTTGCATCTGAAATTAGAAACTCGCCCGATTACAACGGTATGCGTACTTTTCCCCTAGACCGTTCTATTTATTCGTTTCGAGCATCAGAACTGCGAAAATGTTGAGTTTCTCAAGCGTTTCTTACCTACAAACTGCCATATCTCGCGAACGGATTGACCAATCCGCAAAATTTCTGTTGCATCTGAAAGTAGAAACTCACCCGATTACAACGGTGTGCGTACTTTTCCCCTAGGCCGTTCTAGTTATTCGTTTCGAGCATCAGAACTGCGAAAATTTTGAGTTTCTCAAGCGTTTCTTACTTCCAAACTGCCATATCTCGCGAACGGACTGACCAATCCGCAAAATTTCTGTTGCATCTGAAAGCAGACACTCGCCCGATTACAACGGTATGCGTACTTTTCCCCTAGGCCGGTCTAGTTATTCGTTTCGAGCATCAGAACTGCGAAAATTTTGAGTTTCTCAAGCGTTTCTTACATCCAAACTGCCATATCTCGCGAACGGACTGACCAATCCGCAAAATTTCTGTTGCATCTGAAAGTAGAAACTCGCCCGATTACAACGGTATGCGTACTTTTCCCCTAGGCCGTTCTAGTTATTCGTTTCGTGCATCAGAACTGCGAAAATGTTGAGTTTCTCAAGCGTTTCTTACCTACAAACTGCCATATCTCGCGAACGGATTGACTAATCCGCAAAATTTCTGTTGCATCTGAAAGTAGAAACTCGCCCGATTACAACGGTATGCGTACTTTTCCACTAGGCCGTTCTAGTTAATCGTTTCGAGCATCAGAACTGCGAAAATTTTGAGTTTCTCAAGCGTTTCTTACTTCCAAACTGCCATATCTCGCGAACGGATTGACCAATCCGCAAAATTTCTGATGCATCTGAAAGTAGAAACTCGCCCGATTGCAACGGTATGCGTACTTTTCCCCTAGGCCGCTCTAGTTATTCGTTTCGAGCATCAGAACTGCGAAAATTTTGTGTTTCTCAAGTGTTTCATACTTCCAAACTGCCATATCTCGCGAACGGATTGACCAATCCGCAAAATTGCTATTGCATCTGAAAGTAGAAACTCGTCCGATTACAACGGTATGCGTACCTTTCCCCTAGGCCGTTCTAGTTATTCGTTTAGAGCATCAGAACTGCGAAAATTTAGAGTTTCTCAAGCGTTTCTTACCTACAAACTACCATATCTCGCGAACGGATTGACCAATCCGCAAAATTTCTGTTGCATCTGAAAGTAGAAACTCGCCCGATTACAACGGTATGCGTACTTTTCCCCTAGTCCGTTCTAGTTATTCTTTTCGAGCATCAGAACTGCGAAAATTTTGAGTTTCTCAAGCGTTTCTTACATCCAAACTGCCATATCTCGCGAACGGATTGACCAATCCGCAAAATTTCTGTTGCATCTGAAAGTAGAAACTCGCCCGATTACAACGGTATGCGTACTTTTCCCCTAGGCCGTTCTAGTTATTCGTTTCGAGCATCAGAACTGCGAAAATGTTGAGTTTCTCAAGCGTTTCTTACCTCCAAACTGCCATATCTCGCGAACGGATTGACAAATCCGCAAAATTTCTGTTGCATCTGAAAGTAGAAGCTCGCCCGATTACAACGGTATGCGTACTTTTCCCCTAGGCCGTTGTAGTTATTCGCTTCGAGCATGAGAACTGCGAAAATTTTGAGTTTCTCAAGCGTTTCTTACTTCCAAACTGCCATATCTCGCGAACGGACTGACCAATCCGCAAAATTTCTGTTGCATCTGAAAGTAGAAACTCGCCCGATTACAACGGTATGCGTACTTTTCCCCTAGGCCGTTCTAGTTATTCGTTTCGTGCATCAGAACTGCGAAAATGTTGAGTTTCTCAAGCGTTTCTTACCTACAAACTGCCATATCTCGCGAACGGATTGACTAATCCGCAAAATTTCTGTTGCATCTGAAAGTAGAAACTCGCCCGATTACAACGGTATGCGTACTTTTCCACTAGGCCGTTCTAGTTAAACGTTTCGAGCATCAGAACTGCGAAAATTTTGAGTTTCTCAAGCGTTTCTTACTTCCAAACTGCCATATCTCGCGAACGGATTGACCAATCCGCAAAATTTCTGTTGCATCTGAAAGTAGAAACTCGCCCGATTACAACGGTATGCGTACTTTTCCCCTAGGCCGTTCTAGTTATTCGTTTCGTGCATCAGAACTGCGAAAATGTTGAGTTTCTCAAGCGTTTCTTACCTACAAACTGCCATATCTCGCGAACGGATTGACTAATCCGCAAAATTTCTGTTGCATCTGAAAGTAGAAACTCGCCCGATTACAACGGTATGCGTACTTTTCCCCTAGGCCGCTCTAGTTATTCGTTTCGAGCATCAGAACTGCGAAAATTTTGTGTTTCTCAAGTGTTTCATACTTCCAAACTGCCATATCTCGCGAACGGATTGACCAATCCGCAAAATTTCTATTGCATCTGAAAGTAGAAACTCGCCCGATTACAACGGTATGCGTACCTTTCCCCTAGGCCGTTCTAGTTATTCGTTTAGAGCATCAGAACTGCGAAAATTTAGAGTTTCTCAAGCGTTTCTTACATACAAACTACCATATCTCGCGAACGGATTGACCAATCCGCAAAATTTCTGTTGCATCTGAAAGTAGAAACTCGCCCGATTACAACGGTATACGTACTTTTCCCCTAGTCCGTTCTAGTTATTCTTTTCGAGCATCAGAACTGCGAAAATTTTGAGTTTCTCAAGCGTTTCTTACATCCAAACTGCCATATCTCGCGAACGGATTGACCAATCCGCAAAATTTCTGTTGCATCTGAAAGTAGAAACTCGCCCGATTACAACGGTATGCGTACTTTTCCCCTAGGCCGTTCTAGTTATTCGTTTCGAGCATCAGAACTGCGAAAATGTTGAGTTTCTCAAGCGTTTCTTACCTCCAAACTGCCATATCTCGCGAACGGATTGACA
This sequence comes from Ptiloglossa arizonensis, assembly GCF_051014685.1. NCBI lineage: Eukaryota > Metazoa > Arthropoda > Insecta > Hymenoptera > Colletidae > Ptiloglossa > Ptiloglossa arizonensis. The sequence continues at coordinate 47,349 of NW_027478992.1, forward strand.
AATCCGCAAAATTTCTGTTGCATCTGAAAGTAGAAACTCGCCCGATTACAACGGTATGCGTACTTTTCCCCTAGACCGTTGTAGTTATTCGCTTCGAGCATGAGAACTGCGAAAATTTTGAGTTTCTCAAGCGTTTCTTACTTCCAAACTGCCATATCTCGCGAACGGATTGACCAATCCGCAAAATTTCTGTTGCATCTGAAAGTAGAAACTCGCCCGATTACTACGGTATGCGTACTTTTCCCCTAGTCCGTTCTAGTTAATCGTTTCGAGCATCAGAACTGCGAAAATTTTGAGTTTCTCAAGCGTTTCTTACCTCCAAACTGCCATATCTCGCGAACGGATTGACCAATCCGCAAAATTTCTGATGCATCTGAAAGTAGAAACTCGCCCGATTGCAACGGTATGCGTACTTTTCCCCTAGGCCGCTCTAGTTATTCGTTTCGAACATCAGAACTGCGAAAATTTTGTGTTTCTCAAGTGTTTCATACTTCCAAACTGCCATATCTCGCGAACGGATTGACCAATCCGCAAAATTTCTGTTGCATCTGAAAGTAGAAACTCGCCCGACTACAACGGTATGCGTGCTTTTCCCCTAGGCCGTTCTAGTTATTCGTTTCGAGCATCAGAACTGCGAAAATTTGGAGTTTCTCGAGCGTTTCTTACCTACAAACTGCCATATCTCGCGAACGGATTGACCAATCCGCAAAATTTCTCTTGCATCTGAAAGTAGAAACTCGCCCGATTACAACGGTATGCGTACTTTTCCCCTAGTCCGTTCTAGTTATTCGTTTCGAGCATCAGAACTGCGAAAATGTTGAGTTTCTCAAGCGTTTCTTACCTCCAAACTGCCATATCTCGCGAACGGATTGACAAATCCGCAAAATTTCTGTTGCATCTGAAAGTAGAAACTCGCCCGATTACAACGGTATGCGTACTTTTCCCCTAGGCCGTTGTAGTTATTCGCTTCGAGCATGAGAACTGCGAAAATTTTGAGTTTCTCAAGCGTTTCTTACTTCCAAACTGCCATATCTCGCGAACGGATTGACCAATCCGCAAAATTTCTGTTGCATCTGAAAGTAGAAACTCGCCCGATTACTACGGTATGCGTACTTTTCCCCTAGTCCGTTCTAGTTAATCGTTTCGAGCATCAGAACTGCGAAAATTTTGAGTTTCTCAAGCGTTTCTTACCTCCAAACTGCCATATCTCGCGAACGGATTGACCAATCCGCAAAATTTCTGATGCATCTGAAAGTAGAAACTCGCCCGATTGCAACGGTATGCGTACTTTTCCCCTAGGCCGCTCTAGTTATTCGTTTCGAACATCAGAACTGCGAAAATTTTGTGTTTCTCAAGTGTTTCATACTTCCAAACTGCCATATCTCGCGAACGGATTGACCAATCCGCAAAATTTCTGTTGCATCTGAAAGTAGAAACTCGCCCGACTACAACGGTATGCGTGCTTTTCCCCTAGGCCGTTCTAGTTATTCGTTTCGAGCATCAGAACTGCGAAAATTTGGAGTTTCTCGAGCGTTTCTTACCTACAAACTGCCATATCTCGCGAACGGATTGACCAATCCGCAAAATTTCTCTTGCATCTGAAAGTAGAAACTCGCCCGATTACAACGGTATGCGTACTTTTCCCCTAGTCCGTTCTAGTTATTCGTTTCGAGCATCAGAACTGCGAAAATTTTGAGTTTCTCAAGCGTTTCTTACATACAAAGTGCCATATCTCGCGAACGGATTGACCAATCCGCAAAATTTCTGTTGCATCTGAAAGTAGAAACTCGCCCGATTACAACGGTATGTGTACTTTCCCCCTAGTCCGTTCTAGTTATTCGTTTCGAGCATCAGAACTGCGAAAATTTTGAGTTTCTCAAGCGTTTCTTACCTCCAAACTGCCATATCTCGCGAACGGATTGACCAATCCGCAAAATTTCTGATGCATCTGAAAGTAGAAACTCGCCCGATTACAACGGTATGCGTACTTTTCCCCTAGGCCGTTCTAGTTATTCGTTTCGAGCATCAGAACTGCGAAAATTTTGAGTTTCTCAAGCGTTTCTTACCTCCAAACTGCCATATCTCGCGAACGGATTGACCAATCCGCAAAATTTCTGTTGAATCTGAAAGTAGAAACTCGCCCGATTACAACGGTATGCGTACTTTTCCCCTAGGCCGTTCTGGTTATTCGTTTCGAGCATCAGAACTGTGAAAATTTTGAGTTTCTCAACCGTTTCTTACTTCCAAACTGCCATATCTCGCGAACGGATTGACCAATCCGCAAAATTTCTGTTGCATCTGAATGTAGAAAGTCGCCCGATTACAACGGTATGCGTACTTTTCCCCTAGACCGTTCTAGTTATGCTTGTCGAGCATCAGAACTGCGAAGATTTTGAGTCTCTCAAGCGTTTTTTACCTCCAAACTGCCATATCTCGCGAACGGATTGACCAATCCGCAAAATTTCTGTTGCATCTGAAAGTAGAAAGTCGCCCGATTACAACGGTATGCGTACTTTTCCCCTAGGCCGCTCTAGTTATTCGTTTCGCGCATCAGAACTGTGAAAATTTTGAGTTTCTGAAGCGTTTCTTACCTCCAAACTGCCATATCTCGCGAACGGATTGACCAATCCGCAAAATTTCTGTTGCCTCTGAAAGTAGAAACTCGCCCGATTACAACGGTATGCGTTCTTTTCCCCTAGGCCGTTGTAGTTATTCGTTTCGAGCATGAGAACTGCGAAAGTTTTGGGTTTCTCAAGCGTTGCTTACCTCCAAACTGCCATATCTCGCGAACGGATTGACCAAATTTCTGTTGCATCTGAAAGTAGAAACTCGCCCGATTACAACGGTATGCGTACTTTTCCCCTAGGCCGTTCTGGTTATTCGTTTCGAACATCAGAACTGTGATAATTTTGAGTTTCTCAACCGTTTCTTACCTCCAAACTGCCATATCTCGCGAACGGATTGACCAATCCGCAAAATTTCTGTTGCATCTGAAAGTAGAAACTCGCCCGATTACAACGGTATGCGTACTTTTCCCCTAGGCCGTTCTAGTTATTCGTTTCGTGCATCAGAACTGCGAAAATGTTGAGTTTCTCAAGCGTTTCTTACCTACAAACTGCCATATCTCGCGAACGGATTGACCAATCCGCAAAATTTCTGTTGCATCTGAAAGTAGAAACTCGCCCGATTACAACGGTATGCGTACTTTTCCACTAGGCCGTTCTAGTTAATCGTTTCGAGCATCAGAACTGCGAAAATTTTGAGTTTCTCAAGCGTTTCTTACTTCCAAACTGCCATATCTCGCGAACGGATAGACCAATCCGCAAAATTTCTGATGCACCTGAAAGTAGAAACTCGCCCGATTGCAACGGTATGCGTACTTTTCCCCTAGGCCGCTCTAGTTATTCGTTTCGAGCATCAGAACTGCGAAAATTTTGTGTTTCTCAAGTGTTTCATACTTCCAAACTGCCATATCTCGCGAACGGATTGACCAATCCGCAAAATTTCTATTGCATCTGAAAGTAGAAACTCGCCCGATTACAACGGTATGCGTACCTTTCCCCTAGGCCGTTCTAGTTATTCGTTTAGAGCATCAGAACTGCGAAAATTTTGAGTTTCTCATGCGGTTCTTACCTCCAAACTGCCATATCTCGCGAACGGATTGACCAATCCGCAAAATTTCTGTTGCATCTGAAAGTAGAAACTCGCCCGATTACAACGGTATGCGTACTTTTCCCCTAGGCCGTTCTAGTTATTCGTTTCGAGCATCAGAACTGCGAAAATGTTGAGTTTCTCAAGCGTTTCTTACCTCCAAACTGCCATATCTCGCGAATGGATTGATCAATCCGCAAAATTTCTGTTGCATCTGAAAGTAGAAACTCGCCCGATTACAACGGTATGCGTACTTTTCCCCTAGGCCGTTGTAGTTATTCGCTTCGAGCATGAGAACTGCGAAAATTTTGGGTTTCTCAAGCCTTGCTTACCTCCAAACTGCCATATCTCGCGAACGGATTGACCAATCCGCAAAATTTCTGTTGCATGTGATAGTAGAAACTCGCCCGATTACAACGGTATGCGTACTTTTCCCCTAGGCCGTTCTGGTTACTCGTTTCGAGCATCAGAACTGCGAAAATTTTGTGTTTCTCAAGTGTTTCATACTTCCAAACTGCCATATCTCGCGAACGGATTGACCAATCCGCAAAATTTCTGTTGCATCTGAAAGTAGAAACTCGCCCGACTACAACGGTATGCGTACTTTTCCCCTAGGCCGTTCTAGTTATTCGTTTCGAGCATCAGAACTGCGAAAATTTGGAGTTTCTCGAGCGTTTCTTACCTACAAACTGCCATATCTCGCGAACGGATTGACCAATCCGCAAAATTTCTCTTGCATCTGAAAGTAGAAACTCGCCCGATTACAACGGTATTCGTACTTTTCCCCTAGTCCGTTCTAGTTATTCGTTTCGAGCATCAGAACTGCGAAAATTTTGAGTTTCTCAAGCGTTTCTTACCTACAAACTGCCATATCTCGCGAACGGATTGACCAATCCGCAAAATTTCTGTTGCATCTGAAAGTAGAGACTCGCCCGATTACAACGGTATGCGTACTTTTCCCCTAGGCCGTTCTAGTTATTCGTTTCGAGCATCAGAACTGCGAAAATGTTGAGTTTCTCAAGCGTTTCTTACCTACAAACAGCCATATGTCGCGAACGGATTGACCAATCCGCAAAATTTCTGTTGCATCTGAAATTAGAAACTCGCCCGATTACAACGGTATGCGTACTTTTCCCCTAGACCGTTCTATTTATTCGTTTCGAGCATCAGAACTGCGAAAATGTTGAGTTTCTCAAGCGTTTCTTACCTACAAACTGCCATATCTCGCGAACGGATTGACCAATCCGCAAAATTTCTGTTGCATCTGAAAGTAGAAACTCACCCGATTACAACGGTGTGCGTACTTTTCCCCTAGGCCGTTCTAGTTATTCGTTTCGAGCATCAGAACTGCGAAAATTTTGAGTTTCTCAAGCGTTTCTTAATTCCAAACTGACCTATCTCGCGAACGGACTGACCAATCCGCAAAATTTCTGTTGCATCTGAAAGCAGACACTCGCCCGATTACAACGGTATGCGTACTTTTCCCCTAGGCCGGTCTAGTTATTCGTTTCGAGCATCAGAACTGCGAAAATTTTGAGTTTCTCAAGCGTTTCTTACATCCAAACTGCCATATCTCGCGAACGGACTGACCAATCCGCAAAATTTCTGTTGCATCTGAAAGTAGAAACTCGCCCGATTACAACGGTATGCGTACTTTTCCCCTAGGCCGTTCTAGTTATTCGTTTCGTGCATCAGAACTGCGAAAATGTTGAGTTTCTCAAGCGTTTCTTACCTACAAACTGCCATATCTCGCTAACGGATTGACTAATCCGCAAAATTTCTGTTGCATCTGAAAGTAGAAACTCGCCCGATTACAACGGTATGCGTACTTTTCCACTAGGCCGTTCTAGTTAATCGTTTCGAGCATCAGAACTGCGAAAATTTTGAGTTTCTCAAGCGTTTCTTACTTCCAAACTGCCATATCTCGCGAACGGATTGACCAATCCGCAAAATTTCTGATGCATCTGAAAGTAGAAACTCGCCCGATTGCAACGGTATGCGTACTTTTCCCCTAGGCCGCTCTAGTTATTCGTTTCGAGCATCAGAACTGCGAAAATTTTGTGTTTCTCAAGTGTTTCATACTTCCAAACTGCCATATCTCGCGAACGGATTGACCAATCCGCAAAATTTCTATTGCATCTGAAAGTAGAAACTCGCCCGATTACAACGGTATGCGTACCTTTCCCCTAGGCCGTTCTAGTTATTCGTTTAGAGCATCAGAACTGCGAAAATTTAGAGTTTCTCAAGCGTTTCTTACCTACAAACTACCATATCTCGCGAACGGATTGACCAATCCGCAAAATTTCTGTTGCATCTGAAAGTAGAAACTCGCCCGATTACAACGGTATGCGTACTTTTCCCCTAGTCCGTTCTAGTTATTCTTTTCGAGCATCAGAACTGCGAAAATTTTGAGTTTCTCAAGCGTTTCTTACATCCAAACTGCCATATCTCGCGAACGGATTGACCAATCCGCAAAATTTCTGTTGCATCTGAAAGTAGAAACTCGCCCGATTACAACGGTATGCGTACTTTTCCCCTAGGCCGTTCTAGTTATTCGTTTCGAGCATCAGAACTGCGAAAATGTTGAGTTTCTCAAGCGTTTCTTACCTCCAAACTGCCATATCTCGCGAACGGATTGACAAATCCGCAAAATTTCTGTTGCATCTGAAAGTAGAAGCTCGCCCGATTACAACGGTATGCGTACTTTTCCCCTAGGCCGTTGTAGTTATTCGCTTCGAGCATGAGAACTGCGAAAATTTTGAGTTTCTCAAGCGTTTCTTACTTCCAAACTGCCATATCTCGCGAACGGACTGACCAATCCGCAAAATTTCTGTTGCATCTGAAAGTAGAAACTCGCCCGATTACAACGGTATGCGTACTTTTCCCCTAGGCCGTTCTAGTTATTCGTTTCGTGCATCAGAACTGCGAAAATGTTGAGTTTCTCAAGCGTTTCTTACCTACAAACTGCCATATCTCGCGAACGGATTGACTAATCCGCAAAATTTCTGTTGCATCTGAAAGTAGAAACTCGCCCGATTACAACGGTATGCGTACTTTTCCACTAGGCCGTTCTAGTTAAACGTTTCGAGCATCAGAACTGCGAAAATTTTGAGTTTCTCAAGCGTTTCTTACTTCCAAACTGCCATATCTCGCGAACGGATTGACCAATCCGCAAAATTTCTGTTGCATCTGAAAGTAGAAACTCGCCCGATTACAACGGTATGCGTACTTTTCCCCTAGGCCGTTCTAGTTATTCGTTTCGTGCATCAGAACTGCGAAAATGTTGAGTTTCTCAAGCGTTTCTTACCTACAAACTGCCATATCTCGCGAACGGATTGACTAATCCGCAAAATTTCTGTTGCATCTGAAAGTAGAAACTCGCCCGATTACAACGGTATGCGTACTTTTCCCCTAGGCCGCTCTAGTTATTCGTTTCGAGCATCAGAACTGCGAAAATTTTGTGTTTCTCAAGTGTTTCATACTTCCAAACTGCCATATCTCGCGAACGGATTGACCAATCCGCAAAATTTCTATTGCATCTGAAAGTAGAAACTCGCCCGATTACAACGGTATGCGTACCTTTCCCCTAGGCCGTTCTAATTATTCGTTTAGAGCATCAGAACTGCGAAAATTTAGAGTTTCTCAAGCGTTTCTTACCTACAAACTACCATATCTCGCGAACGGATTGACCAATCCGCAAAATTTCTGTTGCATCTGAAAGTAGAAACTCGCCCGATTACAACGGTATACGTACTTTTCCCCTAGTCCGTTCTAGTTATTCTTTTCGAGCATCAGAACTGCGAAAATTTTGAGTTTCTCAAGCGTTTCTTACATCCAAACTGCCATATCTCGCGAACGGATTGACCAATCCGCAAAATTTCTGTTGCATCTGAAAGTAGAAACTCGCCCGATTACAACGGTATGCGTACTTTTCCCCTAGGCCGTTCTAGTTATTCGTTTCGAGCATCAGAACTGCGAAAATGTTGAGTTTCTCAAGCGTTTCTTACCTCCAAACTGCCATATCTCGCGAACGGATTGACAAATCCGCAAAATTTCTGATGCATCTGAAAGTAGAAACTCGCCCGATTGCAACGGTATGCGTACTTTTCCCCTAGGCCGCTCTAGTTATTCGTTTCGAACATCAGAACTGCGAAAATTTTGTGTTTCTCAAGTGTTTCATACTTCCAAACTGCCATATCTCGCGAACGGATTGACCAATCCGCAAAATTTCTGTTGCATCTGAAAGTAGAAACTCGCCCGACTACAACGGTATGCGTGCTTTTCCCCTAGGCCGTTCTAGTTATTCGTTTCGAGCATCAGAACTGCGAAAATTTGGAGTTTCTCGAGCGTTTCTTACCTACAAACTGCCATATCTCGCGAACGGATTGACCAATCCGCAAAATTTCTCTTGCATCTGAAAGTAGAAACTCGCCCGATTACAACGGTATGCGTACTTTTCCCCTAGTCCGTTCTAGTTATTCGTTTCGAGCATCAGAACTGCGAAAATGTTGAGTTTCTCAAGCGTTTCTTACCTCCAAACTGCCATATCTCGCGAACGGATTGACAAATCCGCAAAATTTCTGTTGCATCTGAAAGTAGAAACTCGCCCGATTACAACGGTATGCGTACTTTTCCCCTAGGCCGTTGTAGTTATTCGCTTCGAGCATGAGAACTGCGAAAATTTTGAGTTTCTCAAGCGTTTCTTACTTCCAAACTGCCATATCTCGCGAACGGATTGACCAATCCGCAAAATTTCTGTTGCATCTGAAAGTAGAAACTCGCCCGATTACTACGGTATGCGTACTTTTCCCCTAGTCCGTTCTAGTTAATCGTTTCGAGCATCAGAACTGCGAAAATTTTGAGTTTCTCAAGCGTTTCTTACCTCCAAACTGCCATATCTCGCGAACGGATTGACCAATCCGCAAAATTTCTGATGCATCTGAAAGTAGAAACTCGCCCGATTGCAACGGTATGCGTACTTTTCCCCTAGGCCGCTCTAGTTATTCGTTTCGAACATCAGAACTGCGAAAATTTTGTGTTTCTCAAGTGTTTCATACTTCCAAACTGCCATATCTCGCGAACGGATTGACCAATCCGCAAAATTTCTGTTGCATCTGAAAGTAGAAACTCGCCCGACTACAACGGTATGCGTGCTTTTCCCCTAGGCCGTTCTAGTTATTCGTTTCGAGCATCAGAACTGCGAAAATTTGGAGTTTCTCGAGCGTTTCTTACCTACAAACTGCCATATCTCGCGAACGGATTGACCAATCCGCAAAATTTCTCTTGCATCTGAAAGTAGAAACTCGCCCGATTACAACGGTATGCGTACTTTTCCCCTAGTCCGTTCTAGTTATTCGTTTCGAGCATCAGAACTGCGAAAATTTTGAGTTTCTCAAGCGTTTCTTACATACAAACTGCCATATCTCGCGAACGGATTGACCAATCCGCAAAATTTCTGTTGCATCTGAAAGTAGAAACTCGCCCGATTACAACGGTATGTGTACTTTCCCCCTAGTCCGTTCTAGTTATTCGTTTCGAGCATCAGAACTGCGAAAATTTTGAGTTTCTCAAGCGTTTCTTACCTCCAAACTGCCATATCTCGCGAACGGATTGACCAATCCGCAAAATTTCTGTTGCATCTGAAAGTAGAAACTCGCCCGATTACAACGGTATGCGTACTTTTCCCCTAGGCCGTTCTAGTTATTCGTTTCGAGCATCAGAACTGCGAAAATGTTGAGTTTCTCAAGCGTTTCTTACCTACAAACTGCCATATGTCGCGAACGGATTGACCAATCCGCAAAATTTCTGTTGCATCTGAAAGTAGAAACTCGCCCGATTTCAACGGTATGCGTACTTTTCCTCTAGACCGTTCTAGTTATTCGTTTCGAGCATCAGAACTGCGAAAATGTTGAGTTTCTCAAGCGTTTCTTACCTACAAACTGCCATATCTCGCGAACGGATTGACCAATCCGCAAAATTTCTGTTGCATCTGAAAGTAGAAACTCACCCGATTACAACGGTGTGCGTACTTTTCCCCTAGGCCGTTCTAGTTATTCGTTTCGAGCATCAGAACTGCGAAAATTTTGAGTTTCTCAAGCGTTTCTTACTTCCAAACTGCCATATCTCGCGAACGGACTGACCAATCCGCAAAATTTCTGTTGCATCTGAAAGCAGACACTCGCCCGATTACAACTGTATGCGTACTTTTCCCCTAGTCCGTTCTAGTTATTCGTTTCGAGCATCAGAACTGCGAAAATTTTGAGTTTCTCAAGCGTTTATTACTTCCAAACTGCCATATCTCGCGAACGGATTGAACAATCCGCAAAATTTCTGATGCATCTGAAAGTAGAAACTCGCCCGATTACAACGGTATGCGTACTTTTCCCCTAGGCCGCTCTAGTTATTCGTTTCGAGCATCAGAACTGCGAAAATTTTGTGTTTCTCAAGTGTTTCATACTTCCAAACTGCCATATCTCGCGAACGGATTGACCAATCCGCAAAATTTCTGTTGCATCTGAAAGTAGAAACTCGCCCGATTTCAACGGTATGCGTACTTTTCCTCTAGACCGTTCTAGTTATTCGTTTCGAGCATCAGAACTGCGAAAATGTTGAGTTTCTCAAGCGTTTCTTACCTACAAACTGCCATATCTCGCGAACGGATTGACCAATCCGCAAAATTTCTGTTGCATCTGAAAGCAGACACTCGCCCGATTACAACTGTATGCGTACTTTTCCCCTAGTCCGTTCTAGTTATTCGTTTCGAGCATCAGAACTGCGAAAATTTTGTGTTTCTCAAGCGTTTATTACTTCCAAACTGCCATATCTCGCGAACGGATTGAACAATCCGCAAAATTTCTGATGCATCTGAAAGTAGAAACTCGCCCGATTACAACGGTATGCGTACTTTTCCCCTAGGCCGCTCTAGTTATTCGTTTCGAGCATCAGAACTGCGAAAATTTTGTGTTTCTCAAGTGTTTCATACTTCCAAACTGCCATATCTCGCGAACGGATTGACCAATCCGCAAAATTTCTGTTGAATCTGAAAGTAGAAACTCGCCCGATTACAACGGTATGCGTACTTTTCCCCTAGGCCGTTCTGGTTATTCGTTTCGAGCATCAGAACTGTGAAAATTTTGAGTTTCTCAACCGTTTCTTACTTCCAAACTGCCATATCTCGCGAACGGATTGACCAATCCGCAAAATTTCTGTTGCATCTGAATGTAGAAAGTCGCCCGATTACAACGGTATGCGTACTTTTCCCCTAGACCGTTCTAGTTATGCTTGTCGAGCATCAGAACTGCGAAGATTTTGAGTCTCTCAAGCGTTTTTTACCTCCAAACTGCCATATCTCGCGAACGGATTGACCAATCCGCAAAATTTCTGTTGCATCTGAAAGTAGAAAGTCGCCCGATTACAACGGTATGCGTACTTTTCCCCTAGGCCGCTCTAGTTATTCGTTTCGCGCATCAGAACTGTGAAAATTTTGAGTTTCTGAAGCGTTTCTTACCTCCAAACTGCCATATCTCGCGAACGGATTGACCAATCCGCAAAATTTCTGTTGCCTCTGAAAGTAGAAACTCGCCCGATTACAACGGTATGCGTTCTTTTCCCCTAGGCCGTTGTAGTTATTCGTTTCGAGCATGAGAACTGCGAAAGTTTTGGGTTTCTCAAGCGTTGCTTACCTCCAAACTGCCATATCTCGCGAACGGATTGACCAAATTTCTGTTGCATCTGAAAGTAGAAACTCGCCCGATTACAACGGTATGCGTACTTTTCCCCTAGGCCGTTCTGGTTATTCGTTTCGAACATCAGAACTGTGATAATTTTGAGTTTCTCAACCGTTTCTTACCTCCAAACTGCCATATCTCGCGAACGGATTGACCAATCCGCAAAATTTCTGTTGCATCTGAAAGCAGACACTCGCCCGATTACAACTGTATGCGTACTTTTCCCCTAGTCCGTTCTAGTTATTCGTTTCGAGCATCAGAACTGCGAAAATTTTGAGTTTCTCAAGCGTTTATTACTTCCAAACTGCCATATCTCGCGAACGGATTGAACAATCCGCAAAATTTCTGATGCATCTGAAAGTAGAAACTCGCCCGATTACAACGGTATGCGTACTTTTCCCCTAGGCCGCTCTAGTTATTCGTTTCGAGCATCAGAACTGCGAAAATTTTGTGTTTCTCAAGTGTTTCATACTTCCAAACTGCCATATCTCGCGAACGGATTGACCAATCCGCAAAATTTCTGTTGCATCTGAAAGTAGAAACTCGCCCGATTTCAACGGTATGCGTACTTTTCCTCTAGACCGTTCTAGTTATTCGTTTCGAGCATCAGAACTGCGAAAATGTTGAGTTTCTCAAGCGTTTCTTACCTACAAACTGCCATATCTCGCGAACGGATTGACCAATCCGCAAAATTTCTGTTGCATCTGAAAGCAGACACTCGCCCGATTACAACTGTATGCGTACTTTTCCCCTAGTCCGTTCTAGTTATTCGTTTCGAGCATCAGAACTGCGAAAATTTTGAGTTTCTCAAGCGTTTATTACTTCCAAACTGCCATATCTCGCGAACGGATTGAACAATCCGCAAAATTTCTGATGCATCTGAAAGTAGAAACTCGCCCGATTACAACGGTATGCGTACTTTTCCCCTAGGCCGCTCTAGTTATTCGTTTCGAGCATCAGAACTGCGAAAATTTTGTGTTTCTCAAGTGTTTCATACTTCCAAACTGCCATATCTCGCGAACGGATTGACCAATCCGCAAAATTTCTGTTGAATCTGAAAGTAGAAACTCGCCCGATTACAACGGTATGCGTACTTTTCCCCTAGGCCGTTCTGGTTATTCGTTTCGAGCATCAGAACTGTGAAAATTTTGAGTTTCTCAACCGTTTCTTACTTCCAAACTGCCATATCTCGCGAACGGATTGACCAATCCGCAAAATTTCTGTTGCATCTGAATGTAGAAAGTCGCCCGATTACAACGGTATGCGTACTTTTCCCCTAGACCGTTCTAGTTATGCTTGTCGAGCATCAGAACTGCGAAGATTTTGAGTCTCTCAAGCGTTTTTTACCTCCAAACTGCCATATCTCGCGAACGGATTGACCAATCCGCAAAATTTCTGTTGCATCTGAAAGTAGAAAGTCGCCCGATTACAACGGTATGCGTACTTTTCCCCTAGGCCGCTCTAGTTATTCGTTTCGCGCATCAGAACTGTGAAAATTTTGAGTTTCTGAAGCGTTTCTTACCTCCAAACTGCCATATCTCGCGAACGGATTGACCAATCCGCAAAATTTCTGTTGCCTCTGAAAGTAGAAACTCGCCCGATTACAACGGTATGCGTTCTTTTCCCCTAGGCCGTTGTAGTTATTCGTTTCGAGCATGAGAACTGCGAAAGTTTTGGGTTTCTCAAGCGTTGCTTACCTCCAAACTGCCATATCTCGCGAACGGATTGACCAAATTTCTGTTGCATCTGAAAGTAGAAACTCGCCCGATTACAACGGTATGCGTACTTTTCCCCTAGGCCGTTCTGGTTATTCGTTTCGAACATCAGAACTGTGATAATTTTGAGTTTCTCAACCGTTTCTTACCTCCAAACTGCCATATCTCGCGAACGGATTGACCAATCCGCAAAATTTCTGTTGCATCTGAAAGTAGAAAGTCGCCCGATTACAACGGTATGCGTACTTTTCCCCTAGACCGTTCTAGTTATGCTTGTCGAGCATCAGAACTGTGAAAATTTTGAGTTTCTCAAGCGTTTCTTACTTCCAAACTGCCATATCTCGCGAACGGATTGACCAATCCGCAAAATTTCTGTTGAATCTGAAAGTAGAAACTCGCCCGATTACAACGGTATGCGTACTTTTCCCCTAGGCCGTTCTGGTTATTCGTTTCGAGCATCAGAACTGTGAAAATTTTGAGTTTCTCAACCGTTTCTTACTTCCAAACTGCCATATCTCGCGAACGGATTGACCAATCCGCAAAATTTCTGTTGCATCTGAATGTAGAAAGTCGCCCGATTACAACGGTATGCGTACTTTTCCCCTAGACCGTTCTAGTTATGCTTGTCGAGCATCAGAACTGCGAAGATTTTGAGTCTCTCAAGCGTTTTTTACCTCCAAACTGCCATATCTCGCGAACGGATTGACCAATCCGCAAAATTTCTGTTGCATCTGAAAGTAGAAAGTCGCCCGATTACAACGGTATGCGTACTTTTCCCCTAGGCCGCTCTAGTTATTCGTTTCGCGCATCAGAACTGTGAAAATTTTGAGTTTCTGAAGCGTTTCTTACCTCCAAACTGCCATATCTCGCGAACGGATTGACCAATCCGCAAAATTTCTGTTGCCTCTGAAAGTAGAAACTCGCCCGATTACAACGGTATGCGTTCTTTTCCCCTAGGCCGTTGTAGTTATTCGTTTCGAGCATGAGAACTGCGAAAGTTTTGGGTTTCTCAAGCGTTGCTTACCTCCAAACTGCCATATCTCGCGAACGGATTGACCAAATTTCTGTTGCATCTGAAAGTAGAAACTCGCCCGATTACAACGGTATGCGTACTTTTCCCCTAGGCCGTTCTGGTTATTCGTTTCGAACATCAGAACTGTGATAATTTTGAGTTTCTCAACCGTTTCTTACCTCCAAACTGCCATATCTCGCGAACGGATTGACCAATCCGCAAAATTTCTGTTGCATCTGAAAGTAGAAAGTCGCCCGATTACAACGGTATGCGTACTTTTCCCCTAGACCGTTCTAGTTATGCTTGTCGAGCATCAGAACTGTGAAAATTTTGAGTTTCTCAAGCGTTTCTTACCTCCAAACTGCCATATCTCGCGAACGGATTAACTAATCCGCAAAATTTCTGTTGCATCTGAAAGTAGAAACTCGCCCGATTACAACGGTATGCGTACTTTTCCCCTAGGCCGTTCTAGTTATTCGTTTCGAGCATCAGAACTGCGAAAATTTTGAGTTTCTCAAGCGTTTCTTACCTCCAAACTGCCATTGCTCGCGAACGGAATGACCAATCCGCAAAATTTCTGTTGCATCTGAAAGTAGAAACTCGCCCGATTACAACGGTATGCGTACTTTTCCCCTAGGCCGTTCTGGTTATTCGTTTCGAGCATCAGAACTGTGAAAATTTTGAGTTTCTCAACCGTTTCTTACCTCCAAACTGCCATATCTCGCGAACGGATTGACCAATCCGCAAAATTTCTGTTGCATCTGAAAGTAGAAACTCGCCCGATTACAACGGTGTGCGTACTTTTCCCCTAGGCCGTTCTAGTTATTGGTTTCGAGCATCAGAACTGCGAAAATTTTGAGTTTCTTAAGCGTTTCTTACCTCCAAACTGCCATATCTCGCGAACGGATTGACCAATCCGCAAAATTTCTGTTGCATCTGAAAGTAGAAACTCGCCCGATTACAACGGTATGCGTACTTTTCCCCTAGGCCGTTCTGGTTATTCGTTTCGAACATCAGAACTGTGATAATTTTGAGTTTCTCAACCGTTTCTTACCTCCAAACTGCCATATCTCGCGAACGGATTGACCAATCCGCAAAATTTCTGTTGCATCTGAAAGTAGAAAGTCGCCCGATTACAACGGTATGCTTACTTTTCCCCTAGACCGTTCTAGTTATGCTTGTCGAGCATCAGAACTGCGAAAATTTTGAGTTTCTCAAGCGTTTCTTACCTCCAAACTGCCATATCTCGCGAACGGATTAACTAATCCGCAAAATTTCTGTTGCATCTGAAAGTAGAAACTCGCCCGATTACAACGGTATGCGTACTTTTCCCCTAGGCCGTTCTAGTTATTCGTTTCGAGCATCAGAACTGCGAAAATTTTGAGTTTCTCAAGCGTTTCTTACCTCCAAACTGCCATTGCTCGCGAACGGATTGACCAATCCGCAAAATTTCTGTTGCATCTGAAAGTAGAAACTCGCCCGATTACAACGGTGTGCGTACTTTTCCCCTAGGCCGTTCTAGTTATTCGTTTCGAGCATCAGAACTGCGAAAATTTTGAGTTTCTCAAGCGTTTCTTACCTCCAAACTGCCATTGCTCGCGAACGGATTGACCAATCCGCAAAATTTCTGTTGCATCTGAAAGTAGAAACTCGCCCGATTACAACGGTATGCGTACTTTTCCCCTAGGCCGTTCTAGTTATTCGTTTCGTGCATCAGAACAGCGAAAATGTTGAGTTTCTCAAGCGTTACTTACCTACAAACTGCCATATCTCGCGAACGGATTGACCAATCCGCAAAATTTCTGTTGCATCTGAAAGTAGAAACTCGCCCGATTACAACGGTATGCGTACTTTTCCACTAGGCCGTTCTAGTTAATCGTTTCGAGCATCAGAACTGCGAAAATTTTGAGTTTCTCAAGCGTTTCTTACTTCCAAACTGCCATATCTCGCGAACGGATAGACCAATCCGCAAAATTTCTGATGCATCTGAAAGTAGAAACTCGCCCGATTGCAACGGTATGCGTACTTTTCCCCTAGGCCGCTCTAGTTATTCGTTTCGAGCATCAGAACTGCGAAAATTTTGTGTTTCTCAAGTGTTTCATACTTCCAAACTGCCATATCTCGCGAACGGATTGACCAATCCGCAAAATTTCTATTGCATCTGAAAGTAGAAACTCGCCCGATTACAACGGTATGCGTACCTTTCCCCTAGGCCGTTCTAGTTATTCGTTTAGAGCATCAGAACTGCGAAAATGTTGAGTTTCTTAAGCGTTTCTTACCTCCAAACTGCCATATCTCGCGAACGGATTGACCAATCCGCAAAATTTCTGTTGCCTCTGAAAGTAGAAACTCGCCCGATTACAACGGTATGCGTACTTTTCCCCTAGGCCGTTGTAGTTATTCGTTTCGAGCATGAGAACTGCGAAAGTTTTGGGTTTCTCAAGCGTTGCTTACCTCCAAACTGCCATATCTCGCGAACGGATTGACCAATCCGCAAAATTTCTGTTGCATCTGAAAGTAGAAACTCGCCCGATTACAACGGTATGCGTACTTTTCCCCTAGGCCGTTCTGGTTATTCGTTTCGAACATCAGAACTGTGATAATTTTGAGTTTCTCAACCGTTTCTTACCTCCAAACTGCCATATCTCGCGAACGGATTGACCAATCCGCAAAATTTCTGTTGCATCTGAAAGTAGAAAGTCGCCCGATTACAACGGTATGCTTACTTTTCCCCTAGACCGTTCTAGTTATGCTTGTCGAGCATCAGAACTGCGAAAATTTTGAGTTTCTCAAGCGTTTCTTACCTCCAAACTGCCATATCTCGCGAACGGATTAACTAATCCGCAAAATTTCTGTTGCATCTGAAAGTAGAAACTCGCCCGATTACAACGGTATGCGTACTTTTCCCCCAGGCCGTTCTAGTTATTCGTTTCGAGCATCAGAACTGCGAAAATTTTGAGTTTCTCAAGCCTTTCTTACCTCCAAACTGCCATTGCTCGCGAACGGATTGACCAATCCGCAAAATTTCTGTTGCATCTGAAAGTAGAAACTCGCCCGATTACAACGGTGTGCGTACTTTTCCCCTAGGCCGTTCTAGTTATTCGTTTCGAGCATCAGAACTGCGAAAATTTTGAGTTTCTCAAGCGTTTCTTACCTCCAAACTGCCATTGCTCGCGAACGGATTGACCAATCCGCAAAATTTCTGTTGCATCTGAAAGTAGAAACTCGCCCGATTACAACGGTATGCGTACTTTTCCACTAGGCCGTTCAAGTTAATCGTTTCGAGCATCAGAACTGCGAAAATTTTGAGTTTCTCAAGCGTTTCTTACTTCCAAACTGCCATATCTCGCGAACGGATAGACCAATCCGCAAAATTTCTGATGCACCTGAAAGTAGAAACTCGCCCGATTGCAACGGTATGCGTACTTTTCCCCTAGGCCGCTCTAGTTATTCGTTTCGAGCATCAGAACTGCGAAAATTTTGAGTTTCTCAAGCCTTTCTTACCTCCAAACTGCCATTGCTCGCGAACGGATTGACCAATCCGCAAAATTTCTGTTGCATCTGAAAGTAGAAACTCGCCCGATTACAACGGTGTGCGTACTTTTCCCCTAGGCCGTTCTAGTTATTCGTTTCGAGCATCAGAACTGCGAAAATTTTGAGTTTCTCAAGCGTTTCTTACCTCCAAACTGCCATTGCTCGCGAACGGATTGACCAATCCGCAAAATTTCTGTTGCATCTGAAAGTAGAAACTCGCCCGATTACAACGGTATGCGTACTTTTCCCCTAGGCCGTTCTAGTTATTCGTTTCGTGCATCAGAACTGCGAAAATGTTGAGTTTCTCAAGCGTTTCTTACCTACAAACTGCCATATCTCGCGAACGGATTGACCAATCCGCAAAATTTCTGTTGCATCTGAAAGTAGAAACTCGCCCGATTACAACGGTATGCGTACTTTTCCACTAGGCCGTTCAAGTTAATCGTTTCGAGCATCAGAACTGCGAAAATTTTGAGTTTCTCAAGCGTTTCTTACTTCCAAACTGCCATATCTCGCGAACGGATAGACCAATCCGCAAAATTTCTGATGCACCTGAAAGTAGAAACTCGCCCGATTGCAACGGTATGCGTACTTTTCCCCTAGGCCGCTCTAGTTATTCGTTTCGAGCATCAGAACTGCGAAAATTTTGTGTTTCTCAAGTGTTTCATACTTCCAAACTGCCATATCTCGCGAACGGATTGACCAATCCGCAAAATTTCTGTTGCATCTGAAAGTAGAAACTCGCCCGACTACAACGGTATGCGTACTTTTCCCCTAGGCCGTTCTAGTTATTCGTTTCGAGCATCAGAACTGCGAAAATTTGGAGTTTCTCGAGCGTTTCTTACCTACAAACTGCCATATCTCGCGAACGGATTGACCAATCCGCAAAATTTCTCTTGCATCTGAAAGTAGAAACTCGCCCGATTACAACGGTATTCGTACTTTTCCCCTAGTCCGTTCTAGTTATTCGTTTCGAGCATCAGAACTGCGAAAATTTTGAGTTTCTCAAGCGTTTCTTACCTACAAACTGCCATATCTCGCGAACGGATTGACCAATCCGCAAAATTTCTGTTGCATCTGAAAGTAGAAACTCGCCCGATTACAACGGTATGTGTACTTTTCCCCTAGTCCGTTCTAGTTATTCGTTTCGAGCATCAGAACTGCGAAAATTTTGAGTTTCTGAAGCGTTTCTTACCTCCAAACTGCCATATCTCGCGAACGGATTGACCAATCCGCAAAATTTCTGTTGCCTCTGAAAGTAGAAACTCGCCCGATTACAACGGTATGCGTTCTTTTCCCCTAGGCCGTTGTAGTTATTCGTTTCGAGCATGAGAACTGCGAAAGTTTTGGGTTTCTCAAGCGTTGCTTACCTCCAAACTGCCATATCTCGCGAACGGATTGACCAAATTTCTGTTGCATCTGAAAGTAGAAACTCGCCCGATTACAACGGTATGCGTACTTTTCCCCTAGGCCGTTCTGGTTATTCGTTTCGAACATCAGAACTGTGATAATTTTGAGTTTCTCAACCGTTTCTTACCTCCAAACTGCCATATCTGGCGAACGGATTGACCAATCCGCAAAATTTCTGTTGCATCTGAAAGTAGAAAGTCGCCCGATTACAACGGTATGCGTACTTTTCCCCTAGACCGTTCTAGTTATGCTTGTCGAGCATCAGAACTGCGAAAATTTTGAGTTTCTCAAGCGTTTCAAACCTCCAAACTGCCATTGCTCGCGAACGGATTGACCAATCCGCAAAATTTCTGTTGCATCTGAAAGTAGAAACTCGCCCGATTACAACGGTATGCGTACTTTTCCCCTAGGCCGTTCTGGTTATTCGTTTCGAACATCAGAACTGTGATAATTTTGAGTTTCTCAACCGTTTCTTACCTCCAAACTGCCATATCTCGCGAACGGATTGACCAATCCGCAAAATTTCTGTTGCATCTGAAAGTAGAAACTCGCCCGATTACAACGGTATGTGTACTTTTCCCCTAGTCCGTTCTAGTTATTCGTTTCGAGCATCAGAACTGCGAAAATTTTGAGTTTCTTAAGCGTTTCTTACCTCCAAACTGCCATATCTCGCGAACGGATTGACCAATCCGCAAAATTTCTGTTGCCTCTGAAAGTAGAAACTCGCCCGATTACAACGGTATGCGTACTTTTCCCCTAGGCCGTTGTAGTTATTCGTTTCGAGCATGAGAACTGCGAAAGTTTTGGGTTTCTCAAGCGTTGCTTACCTCCAAACTGCCATATCTCGCGAACGGATTGACCAATCCGCAAAATTTCTGTTGCATCTGAAAGTAGAAACTCGCCCGATTACAACGGTATGCGTACTTTTCCCCTAGGCCGTTCTGGTTATTCGTTTCGAACATCAGAACTGTGATAATTTTGAGTTTCTCAACCGTTTCTTACCTCCAAACTGCCATATCTCGCGAACGGATTGACCAATCCGCAAAATTTCTGTTGCATCTGAAAGTAGAAAGTCGCCCGATTACAACGGTATGCTTACTTTTCCCCTAGACCGTTCTAGTTATGCTTGTCGAGCATCAGAACTGCGAAAATTTTGAGTTTCTCAAGCGTTTCTTACCTCCAAACTGCCATATCTCGCGAACGGATTAACTAATCCGCAAAATTTCTGTTGCATCTGAAAGTAGAAACTCGCCCGATTACAACGGTATGCGTACTTTTCCCCTAGGCCGTTCTAGTTATTCGTTTCGAGCATCAGAACTGCGAAAATTTTGAGTTTCTCAAGCGTTTCTTACCTCCAAACTGCCATTGCTCGCGAACGGATTGACCAATCCGCAAAATTTCTGTTGCATCTGAAAGTAGAAACTCGCCCGATTACAACGGTGTGCGTACTTTTCCCCTAGGCCGTTCTAGTTATTCGTTTCGAGCATCAGAACTGCGAAAATTTTGAGTTTCTCAAGCGTTTCTTACCTCCAAACTGCCATTGCTCGCGAACGGATTGACCAATCCGCAAAATTTCTGTTGCATCTGAAAGTAGAAACTCGCCCGATTACAACGGTATGCGTACTTTTCCCCTAGGCCGTTCTAGTTATTCGTTTCGTGCATCAGAACTGCGAAAATGTTGAGTTTCTCAAGCGTTTCTTACCTACAAACTGCCATATCTCGCGAACGGATTGACCAATCCGCAAAATTTCTGTTGCATCTGAAAGTAGAAAGTCGCCCGATTACAACGGTATGCTTACTTTTCCCCTAGACCGTTCTAGTTATGCTTGTCGAGCATCAGAACTGCGAAAATTTTGAGTTTCTCAAGCGTTTCTTACCTCCAAACTGCCATATCTCGCGAACGGATTAACTAATCCGCAAAATTTCTGTTGCATCTGAAAGTAGAAACTCGCCCGATTACAACGGTATGCGTACTTTTCCCCTAGGCCGTTCTAGTTATTCGTTTCGAGCATCAGAACTGCGAAAATTTTGAGTTTCTCAAGCGTTTCTTACCTCCAAACTGCCATTGCTCGCGAACGGATTGACCAATCCGCAAAATTTCTGTTGCATCTGAAAGTAGAAACTCGCCCGATTACAACGGTGTGCGTACTTTTCCCCTAGGCCGTTCTAGTTATTCGTTTCGAGCATCAGAACTGCGAAAATTTTGAGTTTCTCAAGCGTTTCTTACCTCCAAACTGCCATTGCTCGCGAACGGATTGACCAATCCGCAAAATTTCTGTTGCATCTGAAAGTAGAAACTCGCCCGATTACAACGGTATGCGTACTTTTCCCCTAGGCCGTTCTAGTTATTCGTTTCGTGCATCAGAACTGCGAAAATGTTGAGTTTCTCAAGCGTTTCTTACCTACAAACTGCCATATCTCGCGAACGGATTGACCAATCCGCAAAATTTCTGTTGCATCTGAAAGTAGAAACTCGCCCGATTACAACGGTATGCGTACTTTTCCACTAGGCCGTTCTAGTTAATCGTTTCGAGCATCAGAACTGCGAAAATTTTGAGTTTCTCAAGCGTTTCTTACTTCCAAACTGCCATATCTCGCGAACGGATAGACCAATCCGCAAAATTTCTGATGCATCTGAAAGTAGAAACTCGCCCGATTGCAACGGTATGCGTACTTTTCCCCTAGGCCGCTCTAGTTATTCGTTTCGAGCATCAGAACTGCGAAAATTTTGTGTTTCTCAAGTGTTTCATACTTCCAAACTGCCATATCTCGCGAACGGATTGACCAATCCGCAAAATTTCTATTGCATCTGAAAGTAGAAACTCGCCCGATTACAACGGTATGCGTACCTTTCCCCTAGGCCGTTCTAGTTATTCGTTTAGAGCATCAGAACTGCGAAAATGTTGAGTTTCTTAAGCGTTTCTTACCTCCAAACTGCCATATCTCGCGAACGGATTGACCAATCCGCAAAATTTCTGTTGCCTCTGAAAGTAGAAACCCGCCCGATTACAACGGTATGCGTACTTTTCCCCTAGGCCGTTGTAGTTATTCGTTTCGAGCATGAGAACTGCGAAAGTTTTGGGTTTCTCAAGCGTTGCTTACCTCCAAACTGCCATATCTCGCGAACGGATTGACCAATCCGCAAAATTTCTGTTGCATCTGAAAGTAGAAACTCGCCCGATTACAACGGTATGCGTACTTTTCCCCTAGGCCGTTCTGGTTATTCGTTTCGAACATCAGAACTGTGATAATTTTGAGTTTCTCAACCGTTTCTTACCTCCAAACTGCCATATCTCGCGAACGGATTGACCAATCCGCAAAATTTCTGTTGCATCTGAAAGTAGAAAGTCGCCCGATTACAACGGTATGCTTACTTTTCCCCTAGACCGTTCTAGTTATGCTTGTCGAGCATCAGAACTGCGAAAATTTTGAGTTTCTCAAGCGTTTCTTACCTCCAAACTGCCATATCTCGCGAACGGATTAACTAATCCGCAAAATTTCTGTTGCATCTGAAAGTAGAAACTCGCCCGATTACAACGGTATGCGTACTTTTCCCCTAGGCCGTTCTAGTTATTCGTTTCGAGCATCAGAACTGCGAAAATTTTGAGTTTCTCAAGCCTTTCTTACCTCCAAACTGCCATTGCTCGCGAACGGATTGACCAATCCGCAAAATTTCTGTTGCATCTGAAAGTAGAAACTCGCCCGATTACAACGGTGTGCGTACTTTTCCCCTAGGCCGTTCTAGTTATTCGTTTCGAGCATCAGAACTGCGAAAATTTTGAGTTTCTCAAGCGTTTCTTACCTCCAAACTGCCATTGCTCGCGAACGGATTGACCAATCCGCAAAATTTCTGTTGCATCTGAAAGTAGAAACTCGCCCGATTACAACGGTATGCGTACTTTTCCCCTAGGCCGTTCTAGTTATTCGTTTCGTGCATCAGAACTGCGAAAATGTTGAGTTTCTCAAGGGTTTCTTACCTACAAACTGCCATATCTCGCGAACGGATTGACCAATCCGCAAAATTTCTGTTGCATCTGAAAGTAGAAACTCGCCCGATTACAACGGTATGCGTACTTTTCCACTAGGCCGTTCTAGTTAATCGTTTCGAGCATCAGAACTGCGAAAATTTTGAGTTTCTCAAGCGTTTCTTACTTCCAAACTGCCATATCTCGCGAACGGATAGACCAATCCGCAAAATTTCTGATGCATCTGAAAGTAGAAACTCGCCCGATTGCAACGGTATGCGTACTTTTCCCCTAGGCCGCTCTAGTTATTCGTTTCGAGCATCAGAACTGCGAAAATTTTGTGTTTCTCAAGTGTTTCATACTTCCAAACTGCCATATCTCGCGAACGGATTGACCAATCCGCAAAATTTCTATTGCATCTGAAAGTAGAAACTCGCCCGATTACAACGGTATGCGTACCTTTCCCCTAGGCCGTTCTAGTTATTCGTTTAGAGCATCAGAACTGCGAAAATTTTGAGTTTCTCATGCGGTTCTTACCTACAAACTACCATATCTCGCGAACGGATTGACCAATCCGCAAAATTTCTGTTGCATCTGAAAGTAGAAACTCGCCCGATTACAACGGTATGCGTACTTTTCCCCTAGTCCGTTCTAGTTATTCGTTTCGAGCATCAGAACTGCGAAAATTTTGAGTTTCTCAAGCGTTTCTTACCTCCAAACTGCCATATCTCGCGAACGGATTGACCAATCCGCAAAATTTCTGTTGCATCTGAAAGTAGAAACTCGCCCGATTACAACGGTATGCGTACTTTTCCCCTAGGCCGTTCTAGTTATTCGTTTGAGCATCAGAACTGCGAAAATGTTGAGTTTCTCAAGCGTTTCTTACCTACAAACTGCCATATCTCGCGAACGGATTGACCAATCCGCAAAATTTCTGTTGCATCTGAAAGTAGAAAGTCGCCCGATTACAACGGTATGCGTACTTTTCCCCTAGACCGTTCTAGTTATGCTTGTCGAGCATCAGAACTGCGAAAATTTTGAGTTTCTCAAGCGTTTCTTACCTCCAAACTGCCATATCTCGCGAACGGATTGACCAATCCGCAAAATTTCTGTTGCCTCTGAAAGTAGAAACTCGCCCGATTACAACGGTATGCGTTCTTTTCCCCTAGGCCGTTCTAGTTATTCGTTTCGAGCATCAGAACTGCGAAAGTTTTGGGTTTCTCAAGCGTTGCTTACCTCCAAACTGCCATATCTCGCGAACGGATTGACCAAATTTCTGTTGCATCTGAAAGTAGTAACTCGCCCGATTACAACGGTATGCGTACTTTTCCCCTAGGCCGTTCTGGTTATTCGTTTCGAACATCAGAACTGTGATAATTTTGAGTTTCTCAACCGTTTCTTACCTCCAAACTGCCATATCTCGCGAACGGATTGACCAATCCGCAAAATTTCTGTTGCATCTGAAAGTAGAAACTCGCCCGATTACAACGGTATGCGTACTTTTCCCCTAGGCCGTTCTAGTTATTCGTTTCGAGCATCAGAACTGCGAAAATTTTGAGTTTCTCAAGCGTTTCTTACCTCCAAACTGCCATTGCTCGCGAACGGATTGACCAATCCGCAAAATTTCTGTTGCATCTGAAAGTAGACACTCGCCCGATTACAACGGTGTGCGTACTTTTCCTCTAGGCCGTTCTAGTTATTCGTTTCGAGCATCAGAACTGCGAAAATTTTGAGTTTCTCAAGCGTTTCTTACCTCCATACTGCCATTGCTCGCGAACGGATTGACCAATCCGCAAAATTTCTGTTGTATCTGAAAGTAGAAACTCGCCCGATTACAACGGTATGCGTACTTTTCCCCTAGGCCGTTCTAGTTATTCGTTTCGTGCATCAGAACTGCGAAAATGTTGAGTTTCTCAAGCGTTTCTTACCTACAAACTGCCATATCTCGCGAACGGATTGACCAATCCGCAAAATTTCTGTTGCATCTGAAAGTAGAAACTCGCCCGATTACAACGGTATGCGTACTTTTCCACTAGGCCGTTCTAGTTAATCGTTTCGAGCATCAGAACTGCGAAAATTTTGAGTTTCTCAAGCGTTTCTTACTTCCAAACTGCCATATCTCGCGAACGGATAGACCAATCCGCAAAATTTCTGATGCATCTGAAAGTAGAAACTCGCCCGATTGCAACGGTATGCGTACTTTTCCCCTAGGCCGCTCTAGTTATTCGTTTCGAGCATCAGAACTGCGAAAATTTTGTGTTTCTCAAGTGTTTCATACTTCCAAACTGCCATATCTCGCGAACGGATTGACCAATCCGCAAAATTTCTATTGCATCTGAAAGTAGAAACTCGCCCGATTACAACGGTATGCGTACCGTTCCCCTAGGCCGTTCTAGTTATTCGTTTAGAGCATCAGAACTGCGAAAATTTTGAGTTTCTCAAGCGTTTCTTACCTACAAACTACCATATCTCGCGAACGGATTGACCAATCCGCAAAATTTCTGTTGCATCTGAAAGTAGAAACTCGCCCGATTACAACGGTATGCGTACTTTTCCCCTAGTCCGTTCTAGTTATTCGTTTCGAGCATCAGAACTGCGAAAATTTTGAGTTTCTCAAGCGTTTCTTACCTCCAAACTGCCATATCTCGCGAACGGATTAACCAATCCGCAAAATTTCTGTTGCATCTGAAAGTAGAAACTCGCCCGATTACAACGGTATGCGTACTTTTCCCCTAGGCCGTTCTAGTTATTCGTTTCGAGCATCAGAACTGCGAAAATGTTGAGTTTCTCAAGCGTTTCTTACCTCCAAACTGCCATATCTCGCGAATGGATTGACCAATCCGCAAAATTTCTGTTGCATCTGAAAGTAGAAACTCGCCCGATTACAACCGTATGCGTACTTTTCCCCTAGGCCGTTGTAGTTATTCGCTTCGAGCATGAGAACTGCGAAAATTTTGGGTTTCTCAAGCCTTGCTTACCTCCAAACTGCCATATCTCGCGAACGGATTGACCAATCCGCAAAATTTCTGTTGCATGTGATAGTAGAAACTCGCCCGATTACAACGGTATGCGTACTTTTCCCCTAGGCCGTTCTGGTTACTCGTTTCGAGCATCAGAACTGTGATAATTTTGAGTTTCTCAAGCGTTTCTTACTTCCAAACTGCCATATCTCGCGAACGGATAGACCAATCCGCAAAATTTCTGATGCATCTGAAAGTAGAAACTCGCCCGATTGCAACGTTATGCGTACTTTTCCCCTAGGCCGCTCTAGTTATTCGTTTCGAGCATCAGAACTGCGAAAATTTTGTGTTTCTCAAGTGTTTCATACTTCCAAACTGCCATATCTCGCGAACGGATTGACCAATCCGCAAAATTTCTATTGCATCTGAAAGTAGAAACTCGCCCGATTACAACGGTATGCGTACCGTTCCCCTAGGCCGTTCTAGTTATTCGTTTAGAGCATCAGAACTGCGAAAATTTTGAGTTTCTCAAGCGTTTCTTACCTACAAACTACCATATCTCGCGAACGGATTGACCAATCCGCAAAATTTCTGTTGCATCTGAAAGTAGAAACTCGCCCGATTACAACGGTATGCGTACTTTTCCCCTAGTCCGTTCTAGTTATTCGTTTCGAGCATCAGAACTGCGAAAATTTTGAGTTTCTCAAGCGTTTCTTACCTCCAAACTGCCATATCTCGCGAACGGATTAACCAATCCGCAAAATTTCTGTTGCATCTGAAAGTAGAAACTCGCCCGATTACAACGGTATGCGTACTTTTCCCCTAGGCCGTTCTAGTTATTCGTTTCGAGCATCAGAACTGCGAAAATGTTGAGTTTCTCAAGCGTTTCTTACCTCCAAACTGCCATATCTCGCGAATGGATTGACCAATCCGCAAAATTTCTGTTGCATCTGAAAGTAGAAACTCGCCCGATTACAACCGTATGCGTACTTTTCCCCTAGGCCGTTGTAGTTATTCGCTTCGAGCATGAGAACTGCGAAAATTTTGGGTTTCTCAAGCCTTGCTTACCTCCAAACTGCCATATCTCGCGAACGGATTGACCAATCCGCAAAATTTCTGTTGCATGTGATAGTAGAAACTCGCCCGATTACAACGGTATGCGTACTTTTCCCCTAGGCCGTTCTGGTTACTCGTTTCGAGCATCAGAACTGTGATAATTTTGAGTTTCTCAACCGTTTCTTACCTCCTAACTGCCATATCTCCCGAACGGATTGACCAATCCGCAAAATTTCTGTTGCATCTGAAAGTAGAAAGTCGCCCGATTACAACGGTATGCGTACTTTTCCCCTAGACCGTTCTAGTTATGCTTGTCGAGCATCAGAACAGCGAAAATTTTGAGTTTCTCAAGCGTTTCATACCTCCAAACTGCCATATCTCGCGAACGGATTGACTAATCCGCAAAATTTCTGTTGCATCTGAAAGTAGAAGCTCGCCCGATTACAACGGTATGCGTACTTTTCCCCTAGGCCGTTCTGGTTACTCGTTTCGAGCATCAGAACTGTGATAATTTTGAGTTTCTCAAGCGTTTCTTACTTCCAAACTGCCATATCTCGCGAACGGATAGACCAATCCGCAAAATTTCTGATGCATCTGAAAGTAGAAACTCGCCCGATTGCAACGGTATGCGTACTTTTCCCCTAGGCCGCTCTAGTTATTCGTTTCGAGCATCAGAACTGCGAAAATTTTGTGTTTCTCAAGTGTTTCATACTTCCAAACTGCCATATCTCGCGAACGGATTGACCAATCCGCAAAATTTCTATTGCATCTGAAAGTAGAAACTCGCCCGATTACAACGGTATGCGTACCGTTCCCCTAGGCCGTTCTAGTTATTCGTTTAGAGCATCAGAACTGCGAAAATTTTGAGTTTCTCAAGCGTTTCTTACCTACAAACTACCATATCTCGCGAACGGATTGACCAACCCGCAAAATTTCTGTTGCATCTGAAAGTAGAAACTCGCCCGATTACAACGGTATGCGTACTTTTCCCCTAGTCCGTTCTAGTTATTCGTTTCGAGCATCAGAACTGCGAAAATTTTGAGTTTCTCAAGCGTTTCTTACCTCCAAACTGCCATATCTCGCGAACGGATTAACCAATCCGCAAAATTTCTGTTGCATCTGAAAGTAGAAACTCGCCCGATTACAACGGTATGCGTACTTTTCCCCTAGGCCGTTCTAGTTATTCGTTTCGAGCATCAGAACTGCGAAAATGTTGAGTTTCTCAAGCGTTTCTTACCTCCAAACTGCCATATCTCGCGAATGGATTGACCAATCCGCAAAATTTCTGTTGCATCTGAAAGTAGAAACTCGCCCGATTACAACCGTATGCGTACTTTTCCCCTAGGCCGTTGTAGTTATTCGCTTCGAGCATGAGAACTGCGAAAATTTTGGGTTTCTCAAGCCTTGCTTACCTCCAAACTGCCATATCTCGCGAACGGATTGACCAATCCGCAAAATTTCTGTTGCATGTGATAGTAGAAACTCGCCCGATTACAACGGTATGCGTACTTTTCCCCTAGGCCGTTCTGGTTACTCGTTTCGAGCATCAGAACTGTGATAATTTTGAGTTTCTCAACCGTTTCTTACCTCCTAACTGCCATATCTCCCGAACGGATTGACCAATCCGCAAAATTTCTGTTGCATCTGAAAGTAGAAAGTCGCCCGATTACAACGGTATGCGTACTTTTCCCCTAGACCGTTCTAGTTATGCTTGTCGAGCATCAGAACAGCGAAAATTTTGAGTTTCTCAACCGTTTCTTACCTCCTAACTGCCATATCTCCCGAACGGATTGACCAATCCGCAAAATTTCTGTTGCATCTGAAAGTAGAAAGTCGCCCGATTACAACGGTATGCGTACTTTTCCCCTAGACCGTTCTAGTTATGCTTGTCGAGCATCAGAACAGCGAAAATTTTGAGTTTCTCAAGCGTTTCATACCTCCAAACTGCCATATCTCGCGAACGGATTGACTAATCCGCAAAATTTCTGTTGCATCTGAAAGTAGAAGCTCGCCCGATTACAACGGTATGCGTACTTTTCCCCTAGGCCGTTCTGGTTACTCGTTTCGAGCATCAGAACTGTGATAATTTTGAGTTTCTCAAGCGTTTCTTACTTCCAAACTGCCATATCTCGCGAACGGATAGACCAATCCGCAAAATTTCTGATGCATCTGAAAGTAGAAACTCGCCCGATTGCAACGGTATGCGTACTTTTCCCCTAGGCCGCTCTAGTTATTCGTTTCGAGCATCAGAACTGCGAAAATTTTGTGTTTCTCAAGTGTTTCATACTTCCAAACTGCCATATCTCGCGAACGGATTGACCAATCCGCAAAATTTCTATTGCATCTGAAAGTAGAAACTCGCCCGATTACAACGGTATGCGTACCGTTCCCCTAGGCCGTTCTAGTTATTCGTTTAGAGCATCAGAACTGCGAAAATTTTGAGTTTCTCAAGCGTTTCTTACCTACAAACTACCATATCTCGCGAACGGATTGACCAATCCGCAAAATTTCTGTTGCATCTGAAAGTAGAAACTCGCCCGATTACAACGGTATGCGTACTTTTCCCCTAGTCCGTTCTAGTTATTCGTTTCGAGCATCAGAACTGCGAAAATTTTGAGTTTCTCAAGCGTTTCTTACCTCCAAACTGCCATATCTCGCGAACGGATTAACCAATCCGCAAAATTTCTGTTGCATCTGAAAGTAGAAACTCGCCCGATTACAACGGTATGCGTACTTTTCCCCTAGGCCGTTCTAGTTATTCGTTTCGAGCATCAGAACTGCGAAAATGTTGAGTTTCTCAAGCGTTTCTTACCTCCAAACTGCCATATCTCGCGAATGGATTGACCAATCCGCAAAATTTCTGTTGCATCTGAAAGTAGAAACTCGCCCGATTACAACCGTATGCGTACTTCTCCCCTAGGCCGTTGTAGTTATTCGCTTCGAGCATGAGAACTGCGAAAATTTTGGGTTTCTCAAGCCTTGCTTACCTCCAAACTGCCATATCTCGCGAACGGATTGACCAATCCGCAAAATTTCTGTTGCATGTGATAGTAGAAACTCGCCCGATTACAACGGTATGCGTACTTTTCCCCTAGGCCGTTCTGGTTACTCGTTTCGAGCATCAGAACTGTGATAATTTTGAGTTTCTCAACCGTTTCTTACCTCCTAACTGCCATATCTCACGAACGGATTGACCAATCCGCAAAATTTCTGTTGCATCTGAAAGTAGAAAGTCGCCCGATTACAACGGTATGCGTACTTTTCCCCTAGACCGTTCTAGTTATGCTTGTCGAGCATCAGAACAGCGAAAATTTTGAGTTTCTCAAGCGTGTCATACCTCCAAACTGCCATATCTCGCGAACGGATTGACTAATCCGCAAAATTTCTGTTGCATCTGAAAGTAGAAGCTCGCCCGATTACAACGGTATGCGTACTTTTCCCCTAGGCCGTTCTAGTTATTCGTTTCGAGCATCGGAACTGCGAAAATTTTGAGTTTCTCAAGCGTTTCTTACTTCCAAACTGCCATGTCTCGCGAACGGATTGACCAATCCGCAAAATTTCTGTTGCATCTGAAAGTAGAAACTCGCCCGATTACAACGGTATGCGTACTTTTCCCCTAGTCCGTTCTAGTTAATCGTTTCGAGCATCAGAACTGCGAAAATTTTGAGTTTCTCAAGCGTTTCTTACTTCCAAACTGCCATATCTCGCGAACGGATTGACCAATCCGCAAAATTTCTGTTGCATCTGAAAGTAGAAACTCGCCCGACTACAACGGTATGCGTACTTTTCCCCTAGGCCGTTCTAGTTATTCGTTTCGAGCATCAGAACTGCGAAAATTTGGAGTTTCTCGAGCGTTTCTTACCTACAAACTGCCATATCTCGCGAACGGATTGACCAATCCGCAAAATTTCTCTTGCATCTGAAAGTAGAAACTCGCCCGATTACAACGGTATGCGTACTTTTCCCCTAGTCCGTTCTAGTTATTCGTTTCGAGCATCAGAACTGCGAAAATTTTGAGTTTCTCAAGCGTTTCTTACCTACAAACTGCCATATCTCGCGAACGGATTGACCAATCCGCAAAATTTCTGTTGCATCTGAAAGTAGAAACTCGCCCGATTACAACGGTATGCGTACTTTTCCCCTAGACCGTTCTAGTTATTCGTTTCGAGCATCAGAACTGCGAAAATGTTGAGTTTCTCAAGCGTTTCTTACATACCAACTGCCATATCTCGCGAACGGATTGACCAATCCGCAAAATTTCTGTTGCATCTGAAAGTAGAAACTCACCCGATTACAACGGTGTGCGTACTTTTCCCCTAGGCCGTTCTAGTTATTCGTTTCGAGCATCAGAACTGCGAAAATTTTGAGTTTCTCAAGCGTTTCTTACTTCCAAACCGCCATATCTCGCGAACGGACTGACCAATCCGCAAAATTTCTGTTGCATCTGAAAGCAGACACTCGCCCGATTACAACTGTATGCGTACTTTTCCCCTAGTCCGTTCTAGTTATTCGTTTCGAGCATCAGAAGTGCGAAAATTTTGAGTTTCTCAAGCGTTTATTACTTCCAAACTGCCATATCTCGCGAACGGATTGAACAATCCGCAAAATTTCTGATGCATCTGAAAGTAGAAACTCGCCCGATTACAACGGTATGCGTACTTTTCCCCTAGGCCGCTCTAGTTATTCGTTTCGAGCATCAGAACTGCGAAAATTTTGTGTTTCTCAAGTGTTTCATACTTCCAAACTGCCATATCTCGCGAACGGATTGACCAATCCGCAAAATTTCTGTTGAATCTGAAAGTAGAAACTCGCCCGATTACAACGGTATGCGTACTTTTCCCCTAGGCCGTTCTGGTTATTCGTTTCGAGCATCAGAACTGTGAAAATTTTGAGTTTCTCAAGCGTTTCTTACCTCCAAACTGCCATATCTCGCGAACGGATTAACTAATCCGCAAAATTTCTGTTGCATCTGAAAGTAGAAACTCGCCCGATTACAACGGTATGCGTACTTTTCCCCTAGGCCGTTCTAGTTATTCGTGTCGAGCATCAGAACTGCGAAAATTTTGAGTTTCTCAAGCGTTTCTTACCTCCAAACTGCCATTGCTCGCGAACGGATTGACCAATCCGCAAAATTTCTGTTGCATCTGAAAGTAGAAACTCGCCCGATTACAACGGTATGCGTACTTTTCCCCTAGGCCGTTGTAGTTATTCGTTTCGAGCATGAGAACTGCGAAAGTTTTGGGTTTCTCAAGCGTTGCTTACCTCCAAACTGCCATATCTCGCGAACGGATTGACCAATCCGCAAAATTTCTGTTGCATCTGAAAGTAGAAACTCGCCCGATTACAACGGTATGCGTACTTTTCCCCTAGGCCGTTCTGGTTATTCGTTTCGAACATCAGAACTGTGATAATTTTGAGTTTCTCAACCGTTTCTTATCTTCAAACTGCCATATCTCGCGAACGGATTGACCAATCCGCAAAATTTCTGTTGCATCTGAAAGTAGAAAGTCGCCCGATTACAACGGTATGCGTACTTTTCCCCTAGACCGTTCTAGTTATGCTTGTCGAGCATCAGAACAGCGAAAATTTTGAGTTTCTCAAGCGTTTCTTACCTCCAAACTGCCATATCTCGCGAACGGATTGACTAATCCGCAAAATTTCTGTTGCATCTGAAAGTAGAAGCTCGCCCGATTACAACGGTATGCGTACTTTTCCCCTAGGCCGTTCTAGTTAGTCGTTTCGAGCATCGGAACTGCGAAAATTTTGAGTTTCTCAAGCGTTTCTTACTTCCAAACTGCCATGTCTCGCGAACGGATTGACCAATCCGCAAAATTTCTGTTGCATCTGAAAGTAGAAACTCGCCCGATTACAACGGTATGCGTACTTTTCCCGTAGTCCGTTCTAGTTAATCGTTTCGAGCATCAGAACTGCGAAAATTTTGAGTTTCTCAAGCGTTTCTTACTTCCAAACTGCCATATCTCGCGAACGGATTGACCAATCCGCAAAATTTCTGTTGCATCTGAAAGTAGAAACTCGCCCGACTACAACGGTATGCGTACTTTTCCCCTAGGCCGTCCTAGTTATTCGTTTCGAGCATCAGAACTGCGAAAATTTGGAGTTTCTCGAGCGTTTCTTACCTACAAACTGCCATATCTCGCGAACGGATTGACCAATCCGCAAAACTTCTCTTGCATCTGAAAGTAGAAACTCGCCCGATTACAACGGTATGCGTACTTTTCCCCTAGGCCGTTCTGGTTATTCGTTTCGAGCATCAGAACTGTGAAAATTTTGAGTTTCTCAACCGTTTCTTACTTCCAAACTGCCATATCTCGCGAACGGATTGACCAATCCGCAAAATTTCTGTTGCATCTGAATGTAGAAGGTCGCCCGATTACAACGGTATGCGTACTTTTCCCCTAGACCGTTCTAGTTATGCTTGTCGAGCATCAGAACTGCGAAGATTTTGAGTCTCTCAAGCGTTTTTTACCTCCAAACTGCCATATCTCGCGAACGGATTGACCAATCCGCAAAATTTCTGTTGCATCTGAAAGTAGAAAGTCGCCCGATTACAACGGTATGCGTACTTTTCCCCTAGGCCGCTCTAGTTATACGTTTCGCGCATCAGAACTGCGAAAATTTTGAGTTTCTGAAGCGTTTCTTACCTCCAAACTGCCATATCTCGCGAACGGATTGACTAATCCGCAAAATTTCTGTTGCCTCTGAAAGTAGAAACTCGCCCGATTACAACGGTATGCGTTCTTTTCCCCTAGGCCGTTGTAGTTATTCGTTTCGAGCATGAGAACTGCGAAAGTTTTGGGTTTCTCAAGCGTTGCTTACCTCCAAACTGCCATATCTCGCGAACGGATTGACCAAATTTCTGTTGCATCTGAAAGTAGAAACTCGCCCGATTACAACGGTATGCGTACTTTTCCCCTAGGCCGTTCTGGTTATTCGTTTCGAACATCAGAACTGTGATAATTTTGAGTTTCTCAACCGTTTCTTACCTCCAAACTGCCATATCTCGCGAACGGATTGACCAATCCCCAAAATTTCTGTTGCATCTGAAAGTAGAAAGTCGGCCGATTACAACGGTATGCGTACTTTTCCCCTAGACCGTTCTAGTTATGCTTGTCGAGCATCAGAACTGCGAAAATTTTGAGTTTCTCAAGCGTTTCTTACCTCCAAACTGCCATATCTCGCGAACGGATTAACTAATCCGCAAAATTTCTGTTGCATCTGAAAGTAGAAACTCGCCCGATTACAACGGTATGCGTACTTTTCCCCTAGGCCGTTCTAGTTATTCGTTTCGAGCATCAGAACTGCGAAAATTTTGAGTTTCTCAAGCGTTTCTTACCTCCAAACTGCCATTGCTCGCGAACGGATTGACCAATCCGCAAAATTTCTGTTGCATCTGAAAGTAGAAACTCGCCCGATTACAACGGTATGCGTACTTTTCCCCTAGGCCGTTCTGGTTATTCGTTTCGAGCATCAGAACTGTGAAAATTTTGAGTTTCTCAACCGTTTCTTACCTCCAAACTGCCATATCTCGCGAACGGATTGACCAATCCGCAAAATTTCTGTTGCATCTGAAAGTAGAAACTCGCCCGATTACAACGGTATGCGTACTTTTCCCCTAGGCCGTTCTAGTTATTGGTTTCGAGCATCAGAACTGCGAAAATTTTGAGTTTCTTAAGCGTTTCTTACCTCCAAACTGCCATATCTCGCGAACGGATTGACCAATCCGCAAAATTTCTGTTGCATCTGAAAGTAGAAACTCGCCCGATTACAACGGTATGCGTACTTTTCCCCTAGGCCGTTCTGGTTATTCGTTTCGAACATCAGAACGGCGAAAATTTTGAGTTTCTCAAGCGTTTCTGACCTCCAAACTGCCATATCTCGCGAACGGATTGACCAATCCGCAAAATTTCTGTTGCATCTGAACGTAGAAACTCGCCCGATTACAACGGTATGCGTACTTTTCCCCTAGTCCGTTCTAGTTATTCGTTTTGAGCATCAGAACTGCGAAAATTTTGAGTTTCTCAAGCGTTTCTTACCTCCAAACTGCCATATCTCGCGAACGGATTGACCAATCCGCAAAATTTCTGTTGCATCTGAAAGTAGAAACTCGCCCGATTACAACGGTATGCGTACTTTTCCCCTAGGCCGTTCTGGTTATTCGTTTCGAGCATCAGAACTGTGAAAATTTTGAGTTTCTCAACCGTTTCTTACCTCCAAACTGCCATATCTCGCGAACGGATTGACCAATCCGCAAAATTTCTGTTGCATCTGAAAGTAGAAACTCGCCCGATTACAACGGTATGCGTACTTTTCCCCTAGGCCGTTCTAGTTATTGGTTTCGAGCATCAGAACTGCGAAAATTTTGAGTTTCTTAAGCGTTTCTTACCTCCAAACTGCCATATCTCGCGAACGGATTGACCAATCCGCAAAATTTCTGTTGCCTCTGAAAGTAGAAACTCGCCCGATTACAACGGTATGCGTACTTTTCCCCTAGGCCGTTGTAGTTATTCGTTTCGAGCATGAGAACTGCGAAAGTTTTGGGTTTCTCAAGCGTTGCTTACCTCCAAACTGCCATATCTCGCGAACGGATTGACCAATCCGCAAAATTTCTGTTGCATCTGAAAGTAGAAACTCGCCCGATTACAACGGTATGCGTACTTTTCCCCTAGGCCGTTCTGGTTATTCGTTTCGAACATCAGAACTGTGATAATTTTGAGTTTCTCAACCGTTTCTTACCTCCAAACTGCCATATCTCGCGAACGGATTGACCAATCCGCAAAATTTCTGTTGCATCTGAAAGTAGAAAGTCGCCCGATTACAACGGTATGCGTACTTTTCCCCTAGACCGTTCTAGTTATGCTTGTCGAGCATCAGAACTGCGAAAATTTTGAGTTTCTCAAGCGTTTCTTACCTCCAAACTGCCATATCTCGCGAACGGATTAACTAATCCGCAAAATTTCTGTTGCATCTGAAAGTAGAAACTCGCCCGATTACAACGGTATGCGTACTTTTCCCCTAGGCCGTTCTAGTTATTCGTTTCGAGCATCAGAACGGCGAAAATTTTGAGTTTCTCAAGCGTTTCTGACCTCCAAACTGCCATATCTCGCGAACGGATTGACCAATCCGCAAAATTTCTGTTGCATCTGAACGTAGAAACTCGCCCGATTACAACGGTATGCGTACTTTTCCCCTAGTCCGTTCTAGTTATTCGTTTTGAGCATCAGAACTGCGAAAATTTTGAGTTTCTCAAGCGTTTCTTACCTCCAAACTGCCATATCTCGCGAACGGATTGACCAATCCGCAAAATTTCTGTTGCATCTGAAAGTAGAAACTCGCCCGAATACAACGGTATGCGTACTTTTCCCCTAGGCCGTACTGGTTATTCGTTTCGAGCATCAGAACTGTGAAAATTTTGAGTTTCTCAAACGTTTCTTACCTCCAAACTGCCATACCTCGCGAACGGATTGACCAATCCGCAAAATTTCTGTTGCATCTGAAAGTAGAAACTCGCCCGATTACAACGGTATGCGTACTTTTCCCCTAGGCCGTTCTAGTTATTGGTTTCGAGCATCAGAACTGCGAAAATGTTGAGTTTCTCAAGCGTTTCTTACCTACAAACTGCCATATCTCGCGAACGGATTGACCAATCCGCAAAATTTCTGTTGAATCTGAAAGTAGAAACTCGCCCGATTACAACGGTGTGCGTACTTTTCCCATAGGCCGTTCTAGTTATTCGTTTCGAGCATCAGAACTGCGAAAATTTTGAGTTTCTCAAGCGTTTCTGACCTCCAAACAGCCATATCTCGCGAAAGGATTGACCAATCCGCAAAATTTCTGTTGCATCTGAAAGTAGAAACTCGCCCGATTACAACGGTATGCGTACTTTTCCCCTAGGCCGTTCTAGTTATTGGTTTCGAGCATCAGAACTGCGAAAATTTTGAGTTTCTTAAGCGTTTCTTACCTCCAAACTGCCATATCTCGCGAACGGATTGACCAACCCGCAAAATTTCTGTTGCCTCTGAAAGTAGAAACTCGCCCGATTACAACGGTATGCGTACTTTTCCCCTAGGCCGTTGTAGTTATTCGTTTCGAGCATGAGAACTGCGAAAGTTTTGGGTTTCTCAAGCGTTGCTTACCTCCAAACTGCCATATCTCGCGAACGGATTGACCAATCCGCAAAATTTCTGTTGCATCTGAAAGTAGAAACTCGCCCGATTACAACGGTATGCGTACTTTTCCCCTAGGCCGTTCTGGTTATTCGTTTCGAACATCAGAACTGTGATAATTTTGAGTTTCTCAACCGTTTCTTACCTCCAAACTGCCATATCTCGCGAACGGATTGACCAATCCGCAAAATTTCTGTTGCATCTGAAAGTAGAAAGTCGCCCGATTACAACGGTATGCGTACTTTTCCCCTAGACCGTTCTAGTTATGCTTGTCGAGCATCAGAACTGCGAAAATTTTGAGTTTCTCAAGCGTTTCTTACCTCCAAACTGCCATATCTCGCGAACGGATTAACTAATCCGCAAAATTTCTGTTGCATCTGAAAGTAGAAACTCGCCCGATTACAACGGTATGCGTACTTTTCCCCTAGGCCGTTCTAGTTATTCGTTTCGAGCATCAGAACGGCGAAAATTTTGAGTTTCTCAAGCGTTTCTGACCTCCAAACTGCCATATCTCGCGAACGGATTGACCAATCCGCAAAATTTCTGTTGCATCTGAACGTAGAAACTCGCCCGATTACAACGGTATGCGTACTTTTCCCCTAGTCCGTTCTAGTTATTCGTTTTGAGCATCAGAACTGCGAAAATTTTGAGTTTCTCAAGCGTTTCTTACCTCCAAACTGCCATATCTCGCGAACGGATTGACCAATCCGCAAAATTTCTGTTGCATCTGAAAGTAGAAACTCGCCCGAATACAACGGTATGCGTACTTTTCCCCTAGGCCGTACTGGTTATTCGTTTCGAGCATCAGAGCTGTGAAAATTTTGAGTTTCTCAAACGTTTCTTACCTCCAAACTGCCATACCTCGCGAACGGATTGACCAATCCGCAAAATTTCTGTTGCATCTGAAAGTAGAAACTCGCCCGATTACAACGGTATGCGTACTTTTCCCCTAGGCCGTTCTAGTTATTGGTTTCGAGCATCAGAACTGCGAAAATGTTGAGTTTCTCAAGCGTTTCTTACCTACAAACTGCCATATCTCGCGAACGGATTGACCAATCCGCAAAATTTCTGTTGAATCTGAAAGTAGAAACTCGCCCGATTACAACGGTGTGCGTACTTTTCCCATAGGCCGTTCTAGTTATTCGTTTCGAGCATCAGAACTGCGAAAATTTTGAGTTTCTCAAGCGTTTCTGACCTCCAAACAGCCATATCTCGCGAAAGGATTGACCAATCCGCAAAATTTCTGTTGCATCTGAAAGTAGAAACTCGCCCGATTACAACGGTATGCGTACTTTTCCCCTAGGCCGTTCTAGTTATTCGTTTCGAGCATCAGAACTGCGATAATTTTGTGTTTCTCAAGTGTTTCATACTTCCAAACTGCCATATCTCGCGAACGGATTGACCAATCCGCAAAACTTCTGTTGAATCTGAAAGTAGAAACTCGCCCGATTACAACGGTATGCGTACTTTTCCCCTAGGCCGTTCTGGTTATTCGTTTCGAGCATCAGAACTGTGAAAATTTTGAGTTTCTCAACCGTTTCTTACTTCCAAACTGCCATATCTCGCGAACGGATTGACCAATCCGCAAAATTTCTGTTGCATCTGAAAGTAGAAACTCGCCCGATTACAACGGTATGCGTACTTTTCCCCTAGGCCGTTCTAGTTATTGGTTTCGAGCATCAGAACTGCGAAAATTTTGAGTTTCTTAAGCGTTTCTTACCTCCAACCTGCCATATCTCGCGAACGGATTGACCAATCCGCAAAATTTCTGTTGCCTCTGAAAGTAGAAACTCGCCCGATTACAACGGTATGCGTACTTTTCCCCTAGGCCGTTGTAGTTATTCGTTTCGAGCATGAGAACTGCGAAAGTTTTGGGTTTCTCAAGCGTTGCTTACCTCCAAACTGCCATATCTCGCGAACGGATTGACCAATCCGCAAAATTTCTGTTGCATCTGAAAGTAGAAACTCGCCCGATTACAACGGTATGCGTACTTTTCCCCTAGGCCGTTCTGGTTATTCGTTTCGAACATCAGAACTGTGATAATTTTGAGTTTCTCAACCGTTTCTTACCTCCAAACTGCCATATCTCGCGAACGGATTGACCAATCCGCAAAATTTCTGTTGCATCTGAACGTAGAAACCCGCCCGATTACAACGGTATGCGTACTTTTCCCCTAGTCCGTTCTAGTTATTGGTTTTGAGCATCAGAACTGCGAAAATTTTGAGTTTCTCAAGCGTTTCTTACCTCCAAACTGCCATATCTCGCGAACGGATTGGCCAATCCGCAAAATTTCTGTTGCATCTGAAAGTAGAAACTCGCCCGAATACAACGGTATGCGTACTTTTCCCCTAGGCCGTTCTGGTTATTCGTTTCGAGCATCAGAACTGTGAAAATTTTGAGTTTCTCAACCGTTTCTTACCTCCAAACTGCCATATCTCGCGAACGGATTGACCAATCCGCAAAATTTCTGTTGCATCTGAAAGTAGAAACTCGCCCGATTACAACGGTATGCGTACTTTTCCCCTAGGCCGTTCTAGTTATTGGTTTCGAGCATCAGAACTGCGAAAATTTTGAGTTTCTCAAGCGTTTCTTACCTACAAACTGCCATATCTCGCGAACGGATTGACCAATCCGCAAAATTTCTGTTGAATCTGAAAGTAGAAACTCGCCCGATTACAACAGTGTGCGTACTTTTCCCCTAGGCCGTTCTGGTTATTCGTTTCGAGCATCAGAACTGTGAAAATTTTGAGTTTCTCAACCGTTTCTTACTTCCAAACTGCCATATCTCGCGAACGGATTGACCAATCCGCAAAATTTCTGTTGCATCTGAATGTAGAAAGTCGCCCGATTACAACGGTATGCGTACTTTTCCCCTAGACCG
The DNA here is from genome assembly GCF_051014685.1 of Ptiloglossa arizonensis. Taxonomy (NCBI): domain Eukaryota; kingdom Metazoa; phylum Arthropoda; class Insecta; order Hymenoptera; family Colletidae; genus Ptiloglossa; species Ptiloglossa arizonensis. The sequence goes on from NW_027478992.1 coordinate 87,445, forward strand.
TTCTAGTTATGCTTGTCGAGCATCAGAACTGCGAAGATTTTGAGTCTCTCAAGCGTTTTTTACCTCCAAACTGCCATATCTCGCGAACGGATTGACCAATCCGCAAAATTTCTGTTGCATCTGAAAGTAGAAAGTCGCCCGATTACAACGGTATGCGTACTTTTCCCCTAGACCGCTCTAGTTATTCGTTTCGCGCATCAGAACTGCGAAAATTTTGAGTTTCTGAAGCGTTTCTTACCTCCAAACTGCCATATCTCGCGAACGGATTGACCAATCCGCAAAATTTCTGTTGCCTCTGAAAGTAGAAACTCGCCCGATTACAACGGTATGCGTTCTTTTCCCCTAGGCCGTTGTAGTTATTCGTTTCGAGCATCAGAACTGTGAAAATTTTGAGTTTCTCAACCGTTTCTTACCTCCAAACTGCCATATCTCGCGAACGGATTGACCAAATTTCTGTTGCATCTGAAAGTAGAAAGTCGCCCGATTACAACGGTATGCGTACTTTTCCCCTAGGCCGTTCTAGTTATTCGTTTCGAGCATCAGAACTGCGAAAATTTTGAGTTTCTCAAGCGTTTCTGACCTCCAAACTGCCATATCTCGCGAACGGATTGACCAATCCTTAAAATTTCTGTTGCATCTGAACGTAGAAACTCGCCCGATTACAACGGTATGCGTACTTTTCCCCTAGTCCGTTCTAGTTATTCGTTTTGAGCATCAGAACTGCGAAAATTTTGAGTTTCTCAAGCGTTTCTTACCTCCAAACTGCCATATCTCGCGAACGGATTGACCAATCCGCAAAATTTCTGTTGCATCTGAAAGTAGAAACTCGCCCGAATACAACGGTATGCGTACTTTTCCCCTAGGCCGTTCTGGTTATTCGTTTCGAGCATCAGAACTGTGAAAATTTTGAGTTTCTCAACCGTTTCTTACCTCCAAACTGCCATATCTCGCGAACGGATTGACCAATCCGCAAAATTTCTGTTGCATCTGAAAGTAGAAACTCGCCCGATTACAACGGTATGCGTACTTTTCCCCTAGGCCGTTCTAGTTATTGGTTTCGAGCATCAGAACTGCGAAAATTTTGAGTTTCTCAAGCGTTTCTTACCTACAAACTGCCATATCTCGCGAACGGATTGACCAATCCGCAAAATTTCTGTTGAATCTGAAAGTAGAAACTCGCCCGATTACAACGGTATGCGTACTTTTTCCCTAGGCCGTTCTGGTTATTCGTTTCGAGCATCAGAACTGTGAAAATTTTGAGTTTCTCAACCGTTTCTTACTTCCAAACTGCCATATCTCGCGAACGGATTGACCAATCCGCAAAATTTCTGTTGCATCTGAAAGTAGAAAGTCGCCCGATTACAACGGTATGCGTACTTTTCCCCTAGACCGTTCTAGTTATGCTTGTCGAGCATCAGAACTGCGAAAATTTTGAGTTTCTCAAGTGTTTCTTACCTCCAAACTGCCATATCTCGCGAACGGATTAACTAATCCGCAAAATTTCTGTTGCATCTGAAAGTAGAAACTCGCCCGATTACAACGGTATGCGTACTTTTCCCCTAGGCCGTTGTAGTTATTCGCTTCGAGTATGACAACTGCGAAAATTTTGGGTTTCTCAAGCGTTGCTTACCTCCAAACTGCCATATCTCGCGAACGGATTGACCAATCCGCAAAATTTCTGTTGCATCTGAAAGTAGAAACTCGCCCGATTACAACGGTATGCGTACTTTTCCCCTAGGCCGTTCTGGTTACTCGTTTCGAGCATCAGAACTGTGATAATTTTGAGTTTCTCAACCGTTTCTTACATCCAAACTGCCATATCTCCCGAACGGATTGACCAATCCGCAAAATTTCTGTTGCATCTGAAAGTAGAAAGTCGCCCGATTACAAAGGTATGCGTACTTTTCCCCTAGACCGTTCTAGTTATGCTTGTCGAGCATCAGAACTGCGAAAATTTTGAGTTTCTCAAGCGTTTCATACCTCCAAACTGCCATATCTCGCGAACGGATTGACTAATCCGCAAAATTTCTGTTGCATCTGAAAGTAGAAACTCGCCCGATTACAACGGTATGCGTACTTTTCCCCTAGGCCGTTCTAGTTATTCGTTTCGAGCATCAGAACTGCGAAAATTTTGAGTTTCTCAAGCGTTTCTTACTTCCAAACTGCCATATCTCGCGAACGGATTGACCAATCCGCAAAATTTCTGTTGCAGCTGAAAGTAGAAACTCGCCCGATTACAACGGTATGCGTACTTTTCCCCTAGTCCGTTCTAGTTATTCGTTTCGAGCATCAGAACTGCGAAAATTTGAGTTTCTCAAGCGTTTCTTACCTACAAACTGCCATATCTCGAGAACGGATTGACCAATCCGCAAAATTTCTGTTGCATCTGAAAGTAGAAAGTCGCCCGATTACAACGGTATGCGTACTTTTCCCCTAGACCGTTCTAGTTATGCTTGTCGAGCATCAGAACTGCGAAAATTTTGAGTTTCTCAAGTGTTTCTTACCTCCAAACTGCCATATCTCGCGAACGGATTAACTAATCCGCAAAATTTCTGTTGCATCTGAAAGTAGAAACTCGCCCGATTACAACGGTATGCGTACTTTTCCCCTAGGCCGTTCTGGTTATTCGTTTCGAGCATCAGAACTGTGAAAATTTGGAGTTTCTCAACCGTTTCTTACCTCCAAACTGCCATATCTCGCGAACGGATTGACCAATCCGCAAAATTTCTGTTGCATCTGAAAGTAGAAACTCGCCCGATTACAACGCTATGCGTACTTTTCCCATAGACCGTTCTAGTTATGCTTGTCGAGCATCAGAACTGCGAAAATTTTGAGTTTCTCAAGCGTTTCTTACCTCCAAACTGCCATATCTCGCGAACGGATTGACCATTCCGCAAAATTTCCGTTGCATCTGAAAGTAGAAACTCGCCCGATTACAACGGTATGCGTACTTTTCCCCTAGGCCGTTGTAGTTATTCGCTTCGAGTATGACAACTGCGAAAATTTTGGGTTTCTCAAGCGTTGCTTACCTCCAAACTGCCATATCTCGCGAACGGATTGACCAATCCGCAAAATTTCTGTTGCATCTGAAAGTAGAAACTCGCCCGATTACAACGGTATGCGTACTTTTCCCCTAGGCCGTTGTAGTTATTCGCTTCGAGCATGAGAACTGCGAAAATTTTGGGTTTCTCAAGCCTTGCTTACCTCCAAACTGCCATATCTCGCGAACGGATTGACCAATCCGCAAAATTTCTGTTGCATCTGAAAGTAGAAACTCGCCCGATTACAACGGTATGCGTACTTTTCCCCTAGGCCGTTGTAGTTATTCGCTTCGAGCATGAGAACTGCGAAAATTTTGGGTTTCTCAAGCCTTGCTTACCTCCAAACTGCCATATCTCGCGAACGGATTGACCCATCCGCAAAATTTCTGTTGCATGTGAAAGTAGAAACTCGCCCGATTACAACGGTATGCGTACTTTTCCCCTAGGCCGTTCTGGTTACTCGTTTCGAGCATCAGAACTGTGATAATTTTGAGTTTCTCAACCGTTTCTTACATCCAAACTGCCATATCTCCCGAACGGATTGACCAATCCGCAAAATTTCTGTTGCATCTGAAAGTAGAAAGTCGCCCGATTACAAAGGTATGCGTACTTTTCCCCTAGACCGTTCTAGTTATGCTTGTCGAGCATCAGAACTGCGAAAATTTTGAGTTTCTCAAGCGTTTCATACCTCCAAACTGCCATATCTCGCGAACGGATTGACTAATCCGCAAAATTTCTGTTGCATCTGAAAGTAGAAACTCGCCCGATTACAACGCTATGCGTACTTTTCCCATAGACCGTTCTAGTTATGCTTGTCGAGCATCAGAACTGCGAAAATTTTGAGTTTCTCAAGCGTTTCTTACCTGCAAACTGCCATATCTCGCGAACGGATTGACCATTCCGCAAAATTTCCGTTGCATCTGAAAGTAGAAACTCGCCCGATTACAACGGTATGCGTACTTTTCCCCTAGGCCGTTGTAGTTATTCGCTTCGAGTATGACAACTGCGAAAATTTTGGGTTTCTCAAGCGTTGCTTACCTCCAAACTGCCATATCTCGCGAACGGATTGACCAATCCGCAAAATTTCTGTTGCATCTGAAAGTAGAAACTCGCCCGATTACAACGGTATGCGTACTTTTCCCCTAGGCCGTTGTAGTTATTCGCTTCGAGCATGAGAACTGCGAAAATTTTGGGTTTCTCAAGCCTTGCTTACCTCCAAACTGCCATATCTCGCGAACGGATTGACCAATCCGCAAAATTTCTGTTGCATCTGAAAGTAGAAACTCGCCCGATTACAACGGTATGCGTACTTTTCCCCTAGGCCGTTGTAGTTATTCGCTTCGAGCATGAGAACTGCGAAAATTTTGGGTTTCTCAAGCCTTGCTTACCTCCAAACTGCCATATCTCGCGAACGGATTGACCCATCCGCAAAATTTCTGTTGCATGTGAAAGTAGAAACTCGCCCGATTACAACGGTATGCGTACTTTTCCCCTAGGCCGTTCTGGTTACTCGTTTCGAGCATCAGAACTGTGATAATTTTGAGTTTCTCAACCGTTTCTTACATCCAAACTGCCATATCTCCCGAACGGATTGACCAATCCGCAAAATTTCTGTTGCATCTGAAAGTAGAAAGTCGCCCGATTACAAAGGTATGCGTACTTTTCCCCTAGACCGTTCTAGTTATGCTTGTCGAGCATCAGAACTGCGAAAATTTTGAGTTTCTCAAGCGTTTCATACCTCCAAACTGCCATATCTCGCGAACGGATTGACTAATCCGCAAAATTTCTGTTGCATCTGAAAGTAGAAACTCGCCCGATTACAACGGTATGCGTACTTTTCCCCTAGGCCGTTCTAGTTATTCGTTTCGAGCATCAGAACTGCGAAAATTTTGAGTTTCTCAAGCGTTTCTTACTTACAAACTGCCATATCTCGCGAACGGATTGACCAATCCGCAAAATTTCTGTTGCATCTGAACGCAGAAACTCACCCGATTACAACGGTATGCGTACTTTTCCCCTAGGCCGTTGTAGTTATTCGCTTCGAGTATGACAACTGCGAAAATTTTGGGTTTCTCAAGCGTTGCTTACCTCCAAACTGCCATATCTCGCGAACGGATTGACCAATCCGCAAAATTTCTGTTGCATCTGAAAGTAGAAACTCGCCCGATTACAACGGTATGCGTACTTTTCCCCTAGGCCGTTCTGGTTACTCGTTTCGAGCATCAGAACTGTGATAATTCTGAGTTTCTCAACCGTTTCTTACCTCCAAACTGCCATATCTCGCGAACGGATTGACCAATCCGCAAAATTTCTGTTGCATCTGAAAGTAGAAAGTCGCCCGATTACAACGGTATGCGTACTTTTCCCATAGACCGTTCTAGTTATGCTTGTCGAGCATCAGAACTGCGAAAATTTTGAGTTTCTCAAGCGTTTCTTACCTCCAACCTGCAATATCTCGCGAACGGATTGACCAATCCGCAAAATTTCTGTTGCATCTGAACGCAGAAACTCACCCGATTACAACGGTATGCGTACTTTTCCCCTAGGCCGTTCTAGTTATTGGTTTCGAGCATCAGAACTGCGAAAATTTTGAGTTTCTCAAGCGTTTCTTACCTACAAACTGCCATATCTCGCGAACGGATTGACCAATCCGCAAAATTTCTGTTGAATCTGAAAGTAGAAACTCGCCCGATTACAACGGTATGCGTACTTTTTCCCTAGGCCGTTCTGGTTATTCGTTTCGAGCATCAGAACTGTGAAAATTTTGAGTTTCTCAACCGTTTCTTACTTCCAAACTGCCATATCTCGCGAACGGATTGACCAATCCGCAAAATTTCTGTTGCATCTGAAAGTAGAAAGTCGCCCGATTACAACGGTATGCGTACTTTTCCCCTAGGCCGCTCTTGTTATTCGTTTCGCGCATCAGAACTGCGAAAATTTTGAGTTTCTTAAGCGTTTCTTACCTCCAAACTGCCATATCTCGCGAACGGATTGACCAATCCGCAAAATTTCTGTTGCCTCTGAAAGTAGAAACTCGCCCGATTACAACGGTATGCGTACTTTTCCCCTAGACCGTTCTAGTTATGCTTGTCGAGCATCAGAACTGCGAAAATTTTGAGTTTCTCAAGTGTTTCTTACCTCCAAACTGCCATATCTCGCGAACGGATTAACTAATCCGCAAAATTTCTGTTGCATCTGAAAGTAGAAACTCGCCCGATTACAACGGTATGCGTACTTTTCCCCTAGGCCGTTCTAGTTATTCGTTTCGAGCATCAGAACTGCGAAAATTTTGAGTTTCTCAAGCGTTTCTTACTTCCAAACTGCCATATCTCGCGAACGGATTGACCAATCCCCAAAATTTCTGTTGCAGCTGAAAGTAGAAACTCGCCCGATTACAACGGTATGCGTACTTTTCCCCTAGTCCGTTCTAGTTATTCGTTTCGAGCATCAGAACTGCGAAAATTTGAGTTTCTCAAGCGTTTCTTACCTCCAAACTGCCATATCTCGCGAACGGATTGACCTATCCGCAAAATTTCTGTTGCATCTGAAAGTAGAAACTCGCCCGATTACAACGGTATGCGTACTTTTCCCCTAGGCCGTTCTAGTTATTCGTTTCGAGCATCAGAACTGCGAAAATTTTGAGTTTCTCAAGCGTTTCTTACCTACAAACTGCCATATCTCGAGAACGGATTGACCAATCCGCAAAATTTCTGTTGCATCTGAAAGTAGAAACTCGCCCGATTACAACGGTATGCGTACTTTTCCCCTAGACCGTTCTAGTTATGCTTGTCGAGCATCAGAACTGCGAAAATTTTGAGTTTCTCAAGCGTTTCTTACCTCCAAACTGCCATATCTCGCGAACGGATTGACCAATCCGCAAAATTTCCGTTGCATCTGAAAGTAGAAACTCGCCCGATTACAACGGTATGCGTACTTTTCCCCTAGGCCGTTCTAGTTATTCGTTTCGAGCATCAGAACTGCGAAAATTTTGAGTTTCTCAAGCGTTTCTGACCTCCAAACTGCCATATCTCGCGAACGGATTGACCAATCCGCAAAATTTCTGTTGCGTCTGAACGTAGAAACTCGCCCGATTACAACGGTATGCGTACTTTTCCCCTAGGCTGTTCTGGTTATTCGTTTCGAGCATCAGAACTGCGAAAATTTTGAGTTTCTCAAGCGTTTCTTACCTCCAAACTGCCATATCTCGTGAACGGATTGACCAATCCGCAAAATTTCTGTTGCATCTGAAAGTAGAAACTCGCCCGATTACAACGGTATGCGTACTTTTCCCCTAGGCCGTTCTAGTTATTCGTTTCGAGCATCAGAACTGCGAAAATTTTGAGTTTCTCAAGCGTTTCTGACCTCCAACCTGCAATATCTCGCGAACGGATTGACCAATCCGCAAAATTTCTGTTGCATCTGAACGTAGAAACTCACCCGATTACAACGGTATGCGTACTTTTCCCCTAGGCCGTTGTAGTTATTCGCTTCGAGTATGACAACTGCGAAAATTTTGGGTTTCTCAAGCGTTGCTTACCTCCAAACTGCCATATCTCGCGAACGGATTGACCAATCCGCAAAATTTCTGTTGCATCTGAAAGTAGAAACTCGCCCGATTACAACGGTATGCGTACTTTTCCCCTAGGCCGTTCTGGTTACTCGTTTCGAGCATCAGAACTGTGATAATTCTGAGTTTCTCAACCGTTTCTTACCTCCAAACTGCCATATCTCGCGAACGGATTGACCAATCCGCAAAATTTCTGTTGCATCTGAACGTGTAAACTCACCCGATTACAACGGTATTCGTACTTTTCCCCTAGGCCGTTGTAGTTATTCGCTTCGAGTATGACAACTGCGAAAATTTTGGGTTTCTCAAGCGTTGCTTACCTCCAAACTGCCATATCTCGCGAACGGATTGACCAATCCGCAAAATTTCTGTTGCATCTGAAAGTAGAAACTCGCCCGATTACAACGGTATGCGTACTTTTCCCCTAGGCCGTTCTAGTTATTCGTTTCGAGCATCAGAACTGCGAAAATTTTGAGTTTCTCAAGCGTTTCTTACTTCCAAACTGCCATATCTCGCGAACGGATTGACCAATCCGCAAAATTTCTGTTGCATCTGAAAGTAGAAACTCGCCCGATTACAACGGTATGCGTACTTTTCCCCTAGGCCGTTCTAGTTATTCGTTTCGAGCATCAGAACTGCGAAAATTTTGAGTTTCTCAAGCGTTTCTGACCTCCAAACTGCCATATCTCGCGAACGGATTGACCAATCCGCAAAATTTCTGTTGCGTCTGAACGTAGAAACTCGCCCGATTACAACGGTATGCGTACTTTTCCCCTAGGCCGTTCTGGTTATTCGTTTCGAGCATCAGAACTGCGAAAATTTTGAGTTTCTCAAGCGTTTCTTACCTCCAAACTGCCATATCTCGTGAACGGATTGACCAATCCGCAAAATTTCTGTTGCATCTGAAAGTAGAAACTCGCCCGATTACAACGGTATGCGTACTTTTCCCCTAGGCCGTTCTAGTTATTCGTTTCGAGCATCAGAACTGCGAAAATTTTGAGTTTCTCAAGCGTTTCTGACCTCCAACCTGCAATATCTCGCGAACGGATTGACCAATCCGCAAAATTTCTGTTGCATCTGAACGTAGAAACTCACCCGATTACAACGGTATGCGTACTTTTCCCCTAGGCCGTTGTAGTTATTCGCTTCGAGTATGACAACTGCGAAAATTTTGGGTTTCTCAAGCGTTGCTTACCTCCAAACTGCCATATCTCGCGAACGGATTGACCAATCCGCAAAATTTCTGTTGCATCTGAAAGTAGAAACTCGCCCGATTACAACGGTATGCGTACTTTTCCCCTAGGCCGTTCTGGTTACTCGTTTCGAGCATCAGAACTGTGATAATTCTGAGTTTCTCAACCGTTTCTTACCTCCAAACTGCCATATCTCGCGAACGGATTGACCAATCCGCAAAATTTCTGTTGCATCCGAACGTAGAAACTCACCCGATTACAACGGTATTCGTACTTTTCCCCTAGGCCGTTGTAGTTATTCGCTTCGAGTATGACAACTGCGAAAATTTTGGGTTTCTCAAGCGTTGCTTACCTCCAAACTGCCATATCTCGCGAACGGATTGACCAATCTGCAAAATTTCTGTTGCATCTGAAAGTAGAAACTCGCCCGATTACAACGGTATGCGTACTTTTCCCCTAGGCCGTTCTAGTTATTGGTTTCGAGCATCAGAACGGCGAAAATTTTGAGTTTCTCAAGCGTTTCTTACCTACAAACTGCCATATCTCGCGAACGGATTGACCAATCCGCAAAATTTCTGTTGAATCTGAAAGTAGAAACTCGCCCGATTACAACGGTATGCGTACTTTTTCCCTAGGCCGTTCTGGTTATTCGTTTCGAGCATCAGAACTGTGAAAATTTTGAGTTTCTCAACCGTTTCTTACTTCCAAACTGCCATATCTCGCGAACGGATTGACCAATCCGCAAAATTTCTGTTGCATCTGAAAGTAGAAACTCGCCCGATTACAACGGTATGCGTACTTTTCCCCTAGGCCGTTCTAGTTATTCGTTTCGAGCATCAGAACTGCGAAAATTTTGAGTTTCTCAAGCGTTTCTTACTTCCAAACTGCCATATCTCGCGAACGGATTGACCAATCCGCAAAATTTCTGTTGCATCTGAACGTAGAAACTCACCCGATTACAACGGTATTCGTACTTTTCCCCTAGGCCGTTGTAGTTATTCGCTTCGAGTATGACAACTGCGAAAATTTTGGGTTTCTCAAGCGTTGCTTACCTCCAAACTGCCATATCTCGCGAACGGATTGACCAATCCGCAAAATTTCTGTTGCATCTGAAAGTAGAAACTCGCCCGATTACAACGGTATGCGTACTTTTCCCCTAGGCCGTTCTAGTTATTGGTTTCGAGCATCAGAACTGCGAAAATTTTGAGTTTCTCAAGCGTTTCTTACCTACAAACTGCCATATCTCGCGAACGGATTGACCAATCCGCAAAATTTCTGTTGAATCTGAAAGTAGAAACTCGCCCGATTACAACGGTATGCGTACTTTTTCCCTAGGCCGTTCTGGTTATTCGTTTCGAGCATCAGAACTGTGAAAATTTTGAGTTTCTCAACCGTTTCTTACTTCCAAACTGCCATATCTCGCGAACGGATTGACCAATCCGCAAAATTTCTGTTGCATCTGAAAGTAGAAAGTCGCCCGATTACAACGGTATGCGTACTTTTCCCCTAGGCCGCTCTAGTTATTCGTTTCGCGCATCAGAACTGCGAAAATTTTGAGTTTCTTAAGCGTTTCTTACCTCCAAACTGCCATATCTCGCGAACGGATTGACCAATCCGCAAAATTTCTGTTGCCTCTGAAAGTAGAAACTCGCCCGATTACAACGGTATGCGTACTTTTCCCCTAGACCGTTCTAGTTATGCTTGTCGAGCATCAGAACTGCAAAAATTTTGAGTTTCTCAAGTGTTTCTTACCTCCAAACTGCCATATCTCGCGAACGGATTAACTAATCCGCAAAATTTCTGTTGCATCTGAAAGTAGAAACTCGCCCGATTACAACGGTATGCGTACTTTTCCCCTAGGCCGTTCTAGTTATTCGTTTCGAGCATCAGAACTGCGAAAATTTTGAGTTTCTCAAGCGTTTCTTACTTCCAAACTGCCATATCTCGCGAACGGATTGACCAATCCGCAAAATTTCTGTTGCAGCTGAAAGTAGAAACTCGCCCGATTACAACGGTATGCGTACTTTTCCCCTAGTCCGTTCTAGTTATTCGTTTCGAGCATCAGAACTGCGAAAATTTGAGTTTCTCAAGCGTTTCTTACCTCCAAACTGCAATATCTCGCGAACGGATTGACCTATCCGCAAAATTTCTGTTGCATCTGAAAGTAGAAACTCGCCCGATTACAACGGTATGCGTACTTTTCCCCTAGGCCGTTCTAGTTATTCGTTTCGAGCATCAGAACTGCGAAAATTTTGAGTTTCTCAAGCGTTTCTTACCTACAAACTGCCATATCTCGAGAACGGATTGACCAATCCGCAAAATTTCTGTTGCATCTGAAAGTAGAAACTCGCCCGATTACAACGGTATGCGTACTTTTCCCCTAGACCGTTCTAGTTATGCTTGTCGAGCATCAGAACTGCGAAAATTTTGAGTTTCTCAAGCGTTTCTTACCTCCAAACTGCCATATCTCGCGAACGGATTGACCAATCCGCAAAATTTCCGTTGCATCTGAAAGTAGAAACTCGCCCGATTACAACGGTATGCGTACTTTTCCCCTAGGCCGTTCTAGTTATTCGTTTCGAGCATCAGAACTGCGAAAATTTTGAGTTTCTCAAGCGTTTCTGACCTCCAAACTGCCATATCTCGCGAACGGATTGACCAATCCGCAAAATTTCTGTTGCGTCTGAACGTAGAAACTCGCCCGATTACAACGGTATGCGTACTTTTCCCCTAGGCCGTTCTGGTTATTCGTTTCGAGCATCAGAACTGCGAAAATTTTGAGTTTCTCAAGCGTTTCTTACCTCCAAACTGCCATATCTCGTGAACGGATTGACCAATCCGCAAAATTTCTGTTGCATCTGAAAGTAGAAACTCGCCCGATTACAACGGTATGCGTACTTTTCCCCTAGGCCGTTCTAGTTATTCGTTTCGAGCATCAGAACTGCGAAAATTTTGAGTTTCTCAAGCGTTTCTGACCTCCAACCTGCAATATCTCGCGAACGGATTGACCAATCCGCAAAATTTCTGTTGCATCTGAACGTAGAAACTCACCCGATTACAACGGTATGCGTACTTTTCCCCTAGGCCGTTGTAGTTATTCGCTTCGAGTATGACAACTGCGAAAATTTTGGGTTTCTCAAGCGTTGCTTACCTCCAAACTGCCATATCTCGCGAACGGATTGACCAATCCGCAAAATTTCTGTTGCATCTGAAAGTAGAAACTCGCCCGATTACAACGGTATGCGTACTTTTCCCCTAGGCCGTTCTGGTTACTCGTTTCGAGCATCAGAACTGTGATAATTCTGAGTTTCTCAACCGTTTCTTACCTCCAAACTGCCATATCTCGCGAACGGATTGACCAATCCGCAAAATTTCTGTTGCATCTGAACGTAGAAGCTCACCCGATTACAACGGTATTCGTACTTTTCCCCTAGGCCGTTGTAGTTATTCGCTTCGAGTATGACAACTGCGAAAATTTTGGGTTTCTCAAGCGTTGCTTACCTCCAAACTGCCATATCTCGCGAACGGATTGACCAATCCGCAAAATTTCTGTTGCATCTGAAAGTAGAAACTCGCCCGATTACAACGGTATGCGTACTTTTCCCCTGGGCCGTTCTAGTTATTGGTTTCGAGCATCAGAACTGCGAAAATTTTGAGTTTCTCAAGCGTTTCTTACCTACAAACTGCCATATCTCGCGAACGGATTGACCAATCCGCAAAATTTCTGTTGAATCTGAAAGTAGAAACTCGCCCGATTACAACGGTATGCGTACTTTTTCCCTAGGCCGTTCTGGTTATTCGTTTCGAGCATCAGAACTGTGAAAATTTTGAGTTTCTCAACCGTTTCTTACTTCCAAACTGCCATATCTCGCGAACGGATTGACCAATCCGCAAAATTTCTGTTGCATCTGAAAGTAGAAAGTCGCCCGATTACAACGGTATGCGTACGTTTCCCCTAGACCGTTCTAGTTATGCTTGTCGAGCATCAGAACTGCGAAAATTTTGAGTTTCTCAAGTGTTTCTTACCTCCAAACTGCCATATCTCGCGAACGGATTAACTAATCCGCAAAATTTCTGTTGCATCTGAAAGTAGAAACTCGCCCGATTACAACGGTATGAGTACTTTTCCCCTAGGCCGTTCTAGTTATTCGTTTCGAGCATCAGAACTGCGAAAATTTTGAGTTTCTCAAGCGTTTCTTACATCCAAACTGCCATTGCTCGCGAACGGATTGACCAATCCGCAAAATTTCTGTTGCATCTGAAAGTAGAAACTCGCCCGATTACAACGGTATGCGTACTTTTCCCATAGACCGTTCTAGTTATGCTTGTCGAGCATCAGAACTGCGAAAATTTTCAGTTTCTCAAGCGTTTCTTACCTCCAAACTGCCATATCTCGCGAACGGATTGACCATTCCGCAAAATTTCCGTTGCATCTGAAAGTAGAAACTCGCCCGATTACAACGGTATGCGTACTTTTCCCCTAGGCCGTTGTAGTTATTCGCTTCGAGTATGACAACTGCGAAAATTTTGGGTTTCTCAAGCGTTGCTTACCTCCAAACTGCCATATCTCGCGAACGGATTGACCAATCCGCAAAATTTCTGTTGCATCTGAAAGTAGAAACTCGCCCGATTACAACGGTATGCGTACTTTTCCCCTAGGCCGTTGTAGTTATTCGCTTCGAGCATGAGAACTGCGAAAATTTTGGGTTTCTCAAGCCTTGCTTACCTCCAAACTGCCATATCTCGCGAACGGATTGACCAATCCGCAAAATTTCTGTTGCATCTGAAAGTAGAAACTCGCCCGATTACAACGGTATGCGTACTTTTCCCCTAGGCCGTTGTAGTTATTCGCTTCGAGCATGAGAACTGCGAAAATTTTGGGTTTCTCAAGCCTTGCTTACCTCCAAACTGCCATATCTCGCGAACGGATTGACCAATCCGCAAAATTTCTGTTGCATCTGAAAGTAGAAACTCGCCCGATTACAACGGTATGCGTACTTTTCCCCTAGGCCGTTCTAGTTATTCGTTTCGAGCATCAGAACTGCGAAAATGTTGAGTTTCTCAAGCGTTTCTTACCTACAAACTGCCATATCTCGCGAACGGATTGACCAATCCGCAAAATTTCTGTTGCATCTGAAAGTAGAAACTCGCCCGATTACAACGGTATGCGTACTTTTCCCCTAGGCCGTTCTAGTTATTCGTTTCGAGCATCAGAACTGCGAAAATTTTGAGTTTCTCAAGCGTTTCTTACTTCCAAACTGCCATATCTCGCGAACGGATTGACCAATCCGCAAAATTTCTGCTGCATCTGAACGTAGAAACTCACCCGATTACAACGGTATTCGTACTTTTCCCCTAGGCCGTTGTAGTTATTCGCTTCGAGTATGACAACTGCGAAAATTTTGGGTTTCTCAAGCGTTGCTTACCTCCAAACTGCCATATCTCGCGAACGGATTGACCAATCCGCAAAATTTCTGTTGCATCTGAAAGTAGAAACTCGCCCGATTACAACGGTATGCGTACTTTTCCCCTAGTCCGTTCTAGTTATTCGTTTCGAGCATCAGAACTGCGAAAATTTGAGTTTCTCAAGCGTTTCTTACCTCCAAACTGCCATATCTCGCGAACGGATTGACCTATCCGCAAAATTTCTGTTGCATCTGAAAGTAGAAACTCGCCCGATTACAACGGTATGCGTACTTTCCCCCTAGGCCGTTCTAGTTATTCGTTTCGAGCATCAGAACTGCGAAAATTTTGAGTTTCTCAAGCGTTTCTTACCTACAAACTGCCATATCTCGAGAACGGATTGACCAATCCGCAAAATTTCTGTTGCATCTGAAAGTAGAAACTCGCCCGATTACAACGGTATGCGTACTTTTCCCCTAGACCGTTCTAGTTATGCTTGTCGAGCATCAGAACTGCGAAAATTTTGAGTTTCTCAAGCGTTTCTTACCTCCAAACTGCCATATCTCGCGAACGGATTGACCAATCCGCAAAATTTCCGTTGCATCTGAAAGTAGAAACTCGCCCGATTACAACGGTATGCGTACTTTTCCCCTAGGCCGTTCTAGTTATTCGTTTCGAGCATCAGAACTGCGAAAATTTTGAGTTTCTCAAGCGTTTCTGACCTCCAAACTGCCATATCTCGCGAACGGATTGACCAATCCGCAAAATTTCTGTTGCGTCTGAACGTAGAAACTCGCCCGATTACAACGGTATGCGTACTTTTCCCCTAGGCCGTTCTGGTTATTCGTTTCGAGCATCAGAACTGCGAAAATTTTGAGTTTCTCAAGCGTTTCTTACCTCCAAACTGCCATAACTCGTGAACGGATTGACCAATCCGCAAAATTTCTGTTGCATCTGAAAGTAGAAACTCGCCCGATTACAACGGTATGCGTACTTTTCCCCTAGGCCGTTCTAGTTATTCGTTTCGAGCATCAGAACTGCGAAAATTTTGAGTTTCTCAAGCGTTTCTGACCTCCAACCTGCAATATCTCGCGAACGGATTGACCAATCCGCAAAATTTCTGTTGCATCTGAACGTAGAAACTCACCCGATTACAACGGTATGCGTACTTTTCCCCTAGGCCGTTGTAGTTATTCGCTTCGAGTATGACAACTGCGAAAATTTTGGGTTTCTCAAGCGTTGCTTACCTCCAAACTGCCATATCTCGCGAACGGATTGACCAATCCGCAAAATTTCTGTTGCATCTGAAAGTAGAAACTCGCCCGATTACAACGGTATGCGTACTTTTCCCCTAGGCCGTTCTGGTTACTCGTTTCGAGCATCAGAACTGTGATAATTCTGAGTTTCTCAACCGTTTCTTACCTCCAAACTGCCATATCTCGCGAACGGATTGACCAATCCGCAAAATTTCTGTTGCATCTGAACGTAGAAACTCACCCGATTACAACGGTATTCGTACTTTTCCCCTAGGCCGTTGTAGTTATTCGCTTCGAGTATGACAACTGCGAAAATTTTGGGTTTCTCAAGCGTTGCTTACCTCCAAACTGCCATATCTCGCGAACGGATTGACCAATCCGCAAAATTTCTGTTGCATCTGAAAGTAGAAACTCGCCCGATTACAACGGTATGCGTACTTTTCCCCTAGGCCGTTCTAGTTATTGGTTTCGAGCATCAGAACTGCGAAAATTTTGAGTTTCTCAAGCGTTTCTTACCTACAAACTGCCATATCTCGCGAACGGATTGACCAATCCGCAAAATTTCTGTTGAATCTGAAAGTAGAAACTCGCCCGATTACAACGGTATGCGTACTTTTTCCCTAGGCCGTTCTGGTTATTCGTTTCGAGCATCAGAACTGTGAAAATTTTGAGTTTCTCAACCGTTTCTTACTTCCAAACTGCCATATCTCGCGAACGGATTGACCAATCCGCAAAATTTCTGTTGCATCTGAAAGTAGAAAGTCGCCCGATTACAACGGTATGCGTACTTTTCCCCTAGGCCGCTCTAGTTATTCGTTTCGCGCATCAGAACTGCGAAAATTTTGAGTTTCTTAAGCGTTTCTTACCTCCAAACTGCCATATCTCGCGAACGGATTGACCAATCCGCAAAATTTCTGTTGCCTCTGAAAGTAGAAACTCGCCCGATTACAACGGTATGCGTACTTTTCCCCTAGACCGTTCTAGTTATGCTTGTCGAGCATCAGAACTGCGAAAATTTTGAGTTTCTCAAGTGTTTCTTACCTCCAAACTGCCATATCTCGCGAACGGATTAACTAATCCGCAAAATTTCTGTTGCATCTGAAAGTAGAAACTCGCCCGATTACAACGGTATGAGTACTTTTCCCCTAGGCCGTTCTAGTTATTCGTTTCGAGCATCAGAACTGCGAAAATTTTGAGTTTCTCAAGCGTTTCTTACATCCAAACTGCCATTGCTCGCGAACGGATTGACCAATCCGCAAAATTTCTGTTGCATCTGAAAGTAGAAACTCGCCCGATTACAACGGTATGCGTACTTTTCCCATAGACCGTTCTAGTTATGCTTGTCGAGCATCAGAACTGCGAAAATTTTCAGTTTCTCAAGCGTTTCTTACCTCCAAACTGCCATTTCTCGCGAACGGATTGACCATTCCGCAAAATTTCCGTTGCATCTGAAAGTAGAAACTCGCCCGATTACAACGGTATGCGTACTTTTCCCCTAGGCCGTTGTAGTTATTCGCTTCGAGTATGACAACTGCGAAAATTTTGGGTTTCTCAAGCGTTGCTTACCTCCAAACTGCCATATCTCGCGAACGGATTGACCAATCCGCAAAATTTCTGTTGCATCTGAAAGTAGAAACTCGCCCGATTACAACGGTATGCGTACTTTTCCCCTAGGCCGTTGTAGTTATTCGCTTCGAGCATGAGAACTGCGAAAATTTTGGGTTTCTCAAGCCTTGCTTACCTCCAAACTGCCATATCTCGCGAACGGATTGACCAATCCGCAAAATTTCTGTTGCATCTGAAAGTAGAAACTCGCCCGATTACAACGGTATGCGTACTTTTCCCCTAGGCCGTTGTAGTTATTCGCTTCGAGCATGAGAACTGCGAAAATTTTGGGTTTCTCAAGCCTTGCTTACCTCCAAACTGCCATATCTCGCGAACGGATTGACCAATCCGCAAAATTTCTGTTGCATCTGAAAGTAGAAACTCGCCCGATTACAACGGTATGCGTACTTTTCCCCTAGGCCGTTCTGGTTATTCGTTTCGAGCATCAGAACTGCGAAAATTTTGAGTTTCTCAACCGTTTCTTACCTCCAAACTGCCATATCTACCGAACGGATTGACCAATCCGCAAAATTTCTGTTGCATCTGAAAGTAGAAAGTCGCCCGATTACAAAGGTATGCGTACTTTTCCCCTAGACCGTTCTAGTTATGCTTGTCGAGCATCAGAACTGCGAAAATTTTGAGTTTCTCAAGCGTTTCATACCTCCAAACTGCCATATCTCGCGAACGGATTGACTAATCCGCAAAATTTCTGTTGCATCTGAAAGTAGAAACTCGCCCGATTACAACGGTATGCGTACTTTTCCCCTAGGCCGTTCTAGTTATTCGTTTCGAGCATCAGAACTGCGAAAATTTTGAGTTTCTCAAGCGTTTCTTACTTCCAAACTGCCATATCTCGCGAACGGATTGACCAATCCGCAAAATTTCTGTTGCAGCTGAAAGTAGAAACTCGCCCGATTACAACGGTATGCGTACTTTTCCCCTAGTCCGTTCTAGTTATTCGTTTCGAGCATCAGAACTGCGAAAATTTGAGTTTCTCAAGCGTTTCTTACCTCCAAACTGCCATATCTCGCGAACGGATTGACCAATCCGCAAAATTTCTGTTGCATCTGAAAGTAGAAACTCGCCCGATTACAACGGTATGCGTACTTTTCCCCTAGGCCGTTCTGGTTACTCGTTTCGAGCATCAGAACTGTGATAATTCTGAGTTTCTCAACCGTTTCTTACATCCAAACTGCCATATCTCGCGAACGGATTGACCAATCCGCAAAATTTCTGTTGCATCTGAAAGTAGAAAGTCGCCCGATTACAACGGTATGCGTACCTTTCCCATAGACCGTTCTAGTTATGCTTGTCGAGCATCAGAACTGCGAAAATTTTGAGTTTCTCAAGCGTTTCTTACCTCCAAACTGCCATATCTCGCGAACGGATTGACCAATCCGCAAAATTTCTGTTGCATCTGAACGTAGAAACTCACCCGATTACAACGGTATGCGTACTTTTCCCCTAGGCCGTTGTAGTTATTCGCTTCGAGTATGACAACTGCGAAAATTTTGGGTTTCTCAAGCGTTGCTTACCTCCAAACTGCCATATCTCGCGAACGGATTGACCAATCCGCAAAATTTCTGTTGCATCTGAAAGTAGAAACTCGCCCGATTACAACGGTATGCGTACTTTTCCCCTAGGCCGTTCTAGTTATTGGTTTCGAGCATCAGAACTGCGAAAATTTTGAGTTTCTCAAGCGTTTCTTACCTCCAAACTGCCATATCTCGCGAACGGATTGACCAATCCGCAAAATTTCTGTTGCATCTGAAAGTAGAAACTCGCCCGATTACAACGGTATGCGTACTTTTCCCCTAGGCCGTTCTAGTTATTCGTTTCGAGCATCAGAACTGCGAAAATTTTGAGTTTCTCAAGCGTTTCTTACTTCCAAACTGCCATATCTCGCGAACGGATTGACCAATCCGCAAAATTTCTGTTGCAGCTGAAAGTAGAAACTCGCCCGATTACAACGGTATGCGTACTTTTCCCCTAGTCCGTTCTAGTTATTCGTTTCGAGCATCAGAACTGCGAAAATTTGAGTTTCTCAAGCGTTTCTTACCTCCAAACTGCCATATCTCGCGAACGGATTGACCAATCCGCAAAATTTCTGTTGCATCTGAAAGTAGAAAGTCGCCCCATTACAACGGTATGCGTACCTTTCCCATAGACCGTTCTAGTTATGCTTGTCGAGCATCAGAACTGCGAAAATTTTGAGTTTCTCAAGCGTTTCTTACCTCCAAACTGCCATATCTCGCGAACGGATTGACCAATCCGCAAAATTTCTGTTGCATCTGAACGTAGAAACTCACCCGATTACAACGGTATGCGTACTTTTCCCCTAGGCCGTTGTAGTTATTCGCTTCGAGTATGACAACTGCGAAAATTTTGGGTTTCTCAAGCGTTGCTTACCTCCAAACTGCCATATCTCGCGAACGGATTGACCAATCCGCAAAATTTCTGTTGCATCTGAAAGTAGAAACTCGCCCGATTACAACGGTATGCGTACTTTTCCCCTAGGCCGTTCTAGTTATTGGTTTCGAGCATCAGAACTGCGAAAATTTTGAGTTTCTCAAGCGTTTCTTACCTCCAAACTGCCATATCTCGCGAACGGATTGACCAATCCGCAAAATTTCTGTTGCATCTGAAAGTAGAAACTCGCCCGATTACAACGGTATGCGTTCTTTTCCCCTAGGCCGTTCTAGTTATTCGTTTCGAGCATCAGAACTGCGAAAATTTTGAATTTCTCAAGCGTTTCTTACCTACAAACTGCCATATCTCGAGAACGGATTGACCAATCCGCAAAATTTCTGTTGCATCTGAAAGTAGAAACTCGCCCGATTACAACGGTATGCGTACTTTTCCCCTAGGCCGTTGTAGTTATTCGCTTCGAGCATGAGAACTGCGAAAATTTTGGGTTTCTCAAGCGTTTCATACCTCCAAACTGCCATATCTCGCGAACGGATTGACTAATCCGCAAAATTTCTGTTGCATCTGAAAGTAGAAACTCGCCCGATTACAACGGTATGCGTACTTTTCCCCTAGGCCGTTGTAGTTATTCGCTTCGAGCATGAGAACTGCGAAAATTTTGGGTTTCTCAAGCGTTGCTTACCTCCAAACTGCCATATCTCGCGAACGGATTGACCAATCCGCAAAATTTCTGTTGCATCTGAAAGTAGAAACTCGCCCGATTACAACGGTATGCGTGCTTTTCCCCTAGGCCGTTCTGGTTACTCGTTTCGAGCATCAGAACTGTGATAATTTTGAGATTCTCAACCGTTTCTTACCTCCAAACTGCCATATCTCGCGAACGGATTGACCAATCCGCAAAATTTCTGTTGCATCTGAAAGTAGGAAGTCGCCCGATTACAACGGTATGCGTACTTTTCCCCTAGACCGTTCTAGTTATGCTTGTCGAGCATCAGAACTGCGAAAATTTTGAGTTTGTCAAGCGTTTCATACCTCCAAACTGCCATATCTCGCGAACGGATTGACTAATCCGCAAAATTTCTGTTGCATCTGAAAGTAGAAACTCGCCCGATTACAACGGTATGCGTACTTTTCCCCTAGGCCGTTCTAGTTATTCGTTTCGAGCATCAGAACTGCGAAAATTTGAGTTTCTCAAGCGTTTCTTACCTCCAAACTGCCATATCTCGCGAACGGATTGACCAATCCGCAAAATTTCTGTTGCATCTGAAAGTAGAAACTCGCCCGATTACAACGGTATGCGTACTTTTCCCCTAGACCGTTCTAGTTATGCTTGTCGAGCATCAGAACTGCGAAAATTTTGAGTTTCTCAAGCGTTTCTGACCTCCAAACTGCCATATCTCGCGAACGGATTGACCAATCCGCAAAATTTCTGTTGCATCTGAACGTAGAAACTCGCCCGATTACAACGGTACGCGTACTTTTCCCCTAGACCGTTCTAGTTATGCTTGTCGAGCATCAGAACTGCGAAAATTTTGAGTTTCTCAAGCGTTTCATACCTCCAAACTGCCATATCTCGCGAACGGATTGACTAATCCGCAAAATTTCTGTTGCATCTGAAAGTAGAAACTCGCCCGATTACAACGGTATGCGTACTTTTCCCCTAGGCCGTTCTAGTTATTCGTTTCGAGCATCAGAACTGCGAAAATTTTGAGTTTCTCAAGCGTTTCTGACCTCCAAACTGCCATATCTCGCGAACGGATTGACCAATCCGCAAAATTTCTGTTGCATCTGAACGTAGAAACTCGCCCGATTAAAACGGTATGCGTACTTTTCCCCTGGGCCGTTGTAGTTATTCGCTTCGAGTATGACAACTGCTAAAATTTTGGGTTTCTCAAGCGTTGATTACCTCCAAACTGCCATATCTCGCGAACGGATTGACCAATCCGCAAAATTTCTGTTGCATCTGAAAGTAGAAACTCGCCCGATTACAACGGTATGCGTACTTTTCCCCTAGGCCGTTCTGGTTACTCGTTTCGAGCATCAGAACTGTGATAATTCTGAGTTTCTCAACCGTTTCTTACCTCCAAACTGCCATATCTCGCGAACGGATTGACCAATCCGCAAAATTTCTGTTGCATCTGAAAGTAGAAAGTCGCCCGATTACAACGGTATGCGTACTTTTCCCCTAGACCGTTCTAGTTATGCTTGTCGAGCATCAGAACTGCGAAAATTTTGAGTTTCTCAAGGGTTTCATACATCCAAACTGCCATATCTCGCGAACGGATTGACTAATCCGCAAAATTTCTGTTGCATCTGAAAGTAGAAACTCGCCCGATTACAACGGTATGCGTACTTTTCCCCTAGGCCGTTCTAGTTATTCGTTTCGAGCATCAGAACTGCGAAAATTTTGAGTTTCTCAAGCGTTTCTTACCTACAAACTGCCATATCTCGAGAACGGATTGACCAATCCGCAAAATTTCTGTTGCATCTGAAAGTAGAAACTCGCCCGATTACAACGGTATGCGTACTTTTCCCATAGACCGTTCTAGTTATGCTTGTCGAGCATCAGAACTGCGAAAATTTTGAGTTTCTCAAGCGTTTCTTACCTCCAAACTGCCATATCTCGCGAACGGATTGACCAATCCGCAAAATTTCCGTTGCATCTGAAAGTAGAAACTCGCCCGATTACAACGGTATGCGTACTTTTCCCCTAGGCCGTTGTAGTTATTCGCTTCGAGCATGAGAACTGCGAAAATTTTGGGTTTCTCAAGCCTTGCTTACCTCCAAACTGCCATATCTCGCGAACGGATTGACCCATCCGCAAAATTTCTGTTGCATGTGAAAGTAGAAACTCGCCCGATTACAACGGTATGCGTAGTTTTCCCCTAGGCCGTTCTGGTTACTCGTTTCGAGCATCAGAACTGTGATAATTTTGAGTTTCTCAACCGTTTCTTACCTCCAAACTGCCATATCTCCCGAACGGATTGACCAATCCGCAAAATTTCTGTTGCATCTGAAAGTAGAAAGTCGCCCGATTACAAAGGTATGCATACTTTTCCCCTAGACCGTTCTAGTTATGCTTGTCGAGCATCAGAACTGCGAAAATTTTGAGTTTCTCAAGCGTATCATACCTCCAAACTGCCATATCTCGCGAACGGATTGACCAATCCGCAAAATTTCTGTTCCATCTGAAAGTAGAAAGTCGCCCGATTACAACGGTATGCGTACTTTTCCCCTAGGCCGTTCTAGTTATTCGTTTCGAGCATCAGAACTGCGAAAATTTTGAGTTTCTCAAGCGTTTCTTACTTCCAAACTGCCATATCTCGCGAACGGATTGACCAATCCGCAAAATTTCTGTTGCATCTGAAAGTAGAAACACGCCCGATTACAACGGTATGCGTACTTTTCCCCTAGTCCGTTCTAGTTATTCGTTTCGAGCATCAGAACTGCGAAAATTTGAGTTTCTCAAGCGTTTCTTACCTCCAAACTGCCATATCGCGCGAACGGATTGACCAATCCGCAAAATTTCTGTTGCATCTGAAAGTAGAAACTCGCCCGATTACAACGGTATGCGTACTTTTCCCCTAGGCCGTTCTGGTTATTCGTTTCGAGCATCAGAACTGTGAAAATTTTGAGTTTCTCAACCGTTTCTTACCTCCAAACTGCCATATCTCGCGAACTGATTGACCAATCCGCAAAATTTCTGTTGCATCTGAAAGTAGAAAGTCGCCCGATTACAACGGTATGCGTACTTTTCCCCTAGGCCGTTCTAGTTATTCGTTTCGAGCATCAGAACTGCGAAAATGTTGAGTTTCTCAAGCGTTTCTTACCTACAAACTGCCATATCTCGCGAACGGATTGACCAATCCGCAAAATTTCGGTTGCATCTGAAAGTAGAAACTCGCCCGATTACAACGGTATGCGTACTTTTCCCCTAGACCGTTCTAGTTATGCTTGTCGAGCATCAGAACTGCGAAAATTTTGAGTTTCTCAAGCGTTTCTTACCTCCAAACTGCCATATCTCGCGAACGGATTGACCAATCCGCAAAATTTCTGTTGCATCTGAAAGTAGAAGCTCGCCCGATTACAACGGTATGCGTACTCTTCCCCTAGGCCGTTGTAGTTATTCGCTTCGAGCATGAGAACTGCGAAAATTTTGGGTTTCTCAAGCGTTTCTTACTTCCAAACTGCCATATCTCGCGAACGGATTGACCAATCCGCAAAATTTCTGTTGCATCTGAAAGTAGAAACACGCCCGATTACAACGGTATGCGTACTTTTCCCCTAGACCGTTCTAGTTATGCTTGTCGAGCATCAGAACTGCGAAAATTTTGAGTTTCTCAAGCGTTTCTTACCTCCAAACTGCCATATCTCGCGAACGGATTGACCAATCCGCAAAATTTCCGTTGCATCTGAAAGTAGAAACTCGCCCGATTACAACGGTATGCGTACTTTTCCCCTAGGCCGTTGTAGTTATTCGCTTCGAGCATCAGAACTGTGATAATTTTGAGTTTCTCAACCGTTTCTTACCTCCAAACTGCCATATCTCCCGAACGGATTGACCAATCCGCAAAATTTCTGTTCCATCTGAAAGTAGAAAGTCGCCCGATTACAACGGTATGCGTACTTTTCCCCTAGGCCGTTCTAGTTATTCGCTTCGAGCATCAGAACTGTGATAATTTTGAGTTTCTCAACCGTTTCTTACCTCCAAACTGCCATATCTCCCGAACGGATTGACCAATCCGCAAAATTTCTGTTCCATCTGAAAGTAGAAAGTCGCCCGATTACAACGGTATGCGTACTTTTCCCCTAGGCCGTTCTAGTTATTCGTTTCGAGCATCAGAACTGCGAAAATTTTGAGTTTCTCAAGCGTTTCTTACTTCCAAACTGCCATATCTCGCGAACGGATTGACCAATCCGCAAAATTTCTGTTGCATCTGAAAGTAGAAACACGCCCGATTACAACGGTATGCGTACTTTTCCCCTAGTCCGTTCTAGTTATTCGTTTCGAGCATTAGAACTGCGAAAATTTGAGTTTCTCAAGCGTTTCTTACCTCCAAACTGCCATATCGCGCGAACGGATTGACCAATCCGCAAAATTTCTGTTGCATCTGAAAGTAGAAACTCGCCCGATTACAACGGTATGCGTACTTTTCCCCTAGGCCGTTCTGGTTATTCGTTTCGAGCATCAGAACTGTGAAAATTTTGAGTTTCTCAACCGTTTCTTACCTCCAAACTGCCATATCTCGCGAACTGATTGACCAATCCGCAAAATTTCTGTTGCATCTGAAAGTAGAAAGTCGCCCGATTACAACGGTATGCGTACTTTTCCCCTAGGCCGTTCTAGTTATTCGTTTCGAGCATCAGAACTGCGAAAATGTTGAGTTTCTCAAGCGTTTCTTACCTACAAACTGCCATATCTCGCGAACGGATTGACCAATCCGCAAAATTTCGGTTGCATCTGAAAGTAGAAACTCGCCCGATTACAACGGTATGCGTACTTTTCCCCTAGACCGTTCTAGTTATGCTTGTCGAGCATCAGAACTGCGAAAATTTTGAGTTTCTCAAGCGTTTCTTACCTCCAAACTGCCATATCTCGCGAAC
Organism: Ptiloglossa arizonensis; assembly: GCF_051014685.1. NCBI lineage: Eukaryota > Metazoa > Arthropoda > Insecta > Hymenoptera > Colletidae > Ptiloglossa > Ptiloglossa arizonensis. The sequence continues at coordinate 112,541 of NW_027478992.1, forward strand.
GGATTGACCAATCCGCAAAATTTCTGTTGCATCTGAAAGTAGAAGCTCGCCCGATTACAACGGTATGCGTACTCTTCCCCTAGGCCGTTGTAGTTATTCGCTTCGAGCATGAGAACTGCGAAAATTTTGGGTTTCTCAAGCGTTTCATACCTCCAAACTGCCATATCTCGCGAACGGATTGACTAATCCGCAAAATTTCTGTTGCATCTGAAAGTAGAAACTCGCCCGATTACAACGGTATGCGTACTTTTCCCCTAGGCCGTTGTAGTTATTCGCTTCGAGCATGAGAACTGCGAAAATTTTGGGTTTCTCAAGCGTTGCTTACCTCCAAACTGCCATATCTCGCGAACGGATTGACCAATCCGCAAAATTTCTGTTGCATCTGAAAGTAGAAACTCGCCCGATTACAACGGTATGCGTACTTTTCCCCTAGGCCGTTCTGGTTACTCGTTTCGAGCATCAGAACTGTGATAATTTTGAGTTTCTCAACCGTTTCTTACCTCCAAACTGCCATATCTCGCGAACGGATTGACCAATCCGCAAAATTTCTGTTGCATCTGAACGTAGAAACTCGCCCGATTACAACCGTATGCGTACTTTTCCCCTAGACCGTTCTAGTTATGCTTGTCGAGCATCAGAACTGCGAAAATTTTGAGTTTCTCAAGCGTTTCATACCTCCAAACTGCCATATCTCGCGAACGGATTGACTAATCCGCAAAATTTCTGTTGCATCTGAAAGTAGAAACTCGCCCGATTACAACGGTATGCGTACTTTTCCCCTAGGCCGTTCTAGTTATTCGTTTCGAGCATCAGAACTGCGAAAATTTTGAGTTTCTCAAGCGTTTCTGACCTCCAAACTGCCATATCTCGCGAACGGATTGACCAATCCGCAAAATTTCTGTTGCATCTGAACGTAGAAACTCGCCCGATTAAAACGGTATGCGTACTTTTCCCCTAGGCCGTTGTAGTTATTCGCTTCGAGTATGACAACTGCTAAAATTTTGGGTTTCTCAAGCGTTGCTTACTTCCAAACTGCCATATCTCGCGAACGGATTGACCAATCCGCAAAATTTCTGTTGCATCTGAAAGTAGAAACTCGCCCGATTACAACGGTATGCGTGCTTTTCCCCTAGGCCGTTGTAGTTATTCGCTTCGAGTATGACAACTGCTAAAATTTTGGGTTTCTCAAGCGTTGCTTACCTCCAAACTGCCATATCTCGCGAACGGATTGACCAATCCGCAAAATTTCTGTTGCATCTGAAAGTAGAAAGTCGCCCGATTACAACGGTATGCGTACTTTTCCCCTAGACCGTTCTAGTTATGCTTGTCGAGCATCAGAACTGCGAAAATTTTGAGTTTCTCAAGCGTTTCTTACCTCCAAACTGCCATATCTCGCGAACGGATTAACTAATCCGCAAAATTTCTGTTGCATCTGAAAGTGGAAACTCGCCCGATTGCAACGGTATGCGTACTTTTCCCCTAGACCGTTCTAGTTATTCGTTTCGAGCATCAGAACTGCGAAAATTTTGAGTTTCTCAAGCGTTTCTTACCTACAAACTGCCATATCTCGCGAACGGATTGACCAATCCGCAAAATTTCAGTTGCATCTGATAGTAGAAACTAGCCCGATTTCAACGGTAGGCGTACTTTTCCCCTAGGCCGTTCTGGTTATCCGTTTCGAGCATCAGAACTGTGAAAATTTTGAGTTTCTCAAGCGTTTCTTACCTCCAAACTGCCATTGCTCGCGAACGGATTGTCCAATCCGCAAAATTTCTGTTGCATCTGAAAGTAGAAACTCGCCCGATTACAACGGTATGCGTACTTTTCCCATAGACCGTTCTAGTTATGCTTGTCGAGCATCAGAACTGCGAAAATTTTCAGTTTCTCAAGCGTTTCTTACCTCCAAACTGCCATATCTCGCGAACGGATTGACCATTCCGCAAAATTTCCGTTGCATCTGAAAGTAGAAACTCGCCCGATTACAACGGTATGCGTACTTTTCCCCTAGGCCGTTGTAGTTATTCGCTTCGAGTATGACAACTGCGAAAATTTTGGGTTTCTCAAGCGTTGCTTACCTCCAAACTGCCATATCTCGCGAACGGATTGACCAATCCGCAAAATTTCTGTTGCATCTGAAAGTAGAAACTCGCCCGATTACAACGGTATGCGTACTTTTCCCCTAGGCCGTTGTAGTTATTCGCTTCGAGCATGAGAACTGCGAAAATTTTGGGTTTCTCAAGCCTTGCTTACCTCCAAACTGCCATATCTCGCGAACGGATTGACCAATCCGCAAAATTTCTGTTGCATCTGAAAGTAGAAACTCGCCCGATTACAACGGTATGCGTACTTTTCCCCTAGGCCGTTGTAGTTATTCGCTTCGAGCATGAGAACTGCGAAAATTTTGGGTTTCTCAAGCCTTGCTTACCTCCAAACTGCCATATCTCGCGAACGGATTGACCAATCCGCAAAATTTCTGTTGCATCTGAAAGTAGAAAGTCGCCCGATTACAAAGGTATGCGTACTTTTCCCCTAGACCGTTCTAGTTATGCTTGTCGAGCATCAGAACTGCGAAAATTTTGAGTTTCTCAAGCGTTTCATACCTCCAAACTGCCATATCTCGCGAACGGATTGACTAATCCGCAAAATTTCTGTTGCATCTGAAAGTAGAAACTCGCCCGATTACAACGGTATGCGTACTTTTCCCCTAGGCCGTTCTAGTTATTCGTTTCGAGCATCAGAACTGCGAAAATTTTGAGTTTCTCAAGCGTTTCTTACTTCCAAACTGCCATATCTCGCGAACGGATTGACCAATCCGCAAAATTTCTGTTGCAGCTGAAAGTAGAAACTCGCCCGATTACAACGGTATGCGTACTTTTCCCCTAGTCCGTTCTAGTTATTCGTTTCGAGCATCAGAACTGCGAAAATTTGAGTTTCTCAAGCGTTTCTTACCTCCAAACTGCCATATCTCGCGAACGGATTGACCAATCCGCAAAATTTCTGTTGCATCTGAAAGTAGAAACTCGCCCGATTACAACGGTATGCGTACTTTTCCCCTAGGCCGTTCTGGTTACTCGTTTCGAGCATCAGAACTGTGATAATTCTGAGTTTCTCAACCGTTTCTTACATCCAAACTGCCATATCTCGCGAACGGATTGACCAATCCGCAAAATTTCTGTTGCATCTGAAAGTAGAAAGTCGCCCGATTACAACGGTATGCGTACCTTTCCCATAGACCGTTCTAGTTATGCTTGTCGAGCATCAGAACTGCGAAAATTTTGAGTTTCTCAAGCGTTTCTTACCTCCAAACTGCCATATCTCTCGAACGGATTGACCAATCCGCAAAATTTCTGTTGCATCTGAACGTAGAAACTCACCCGATTACAACGGTATGCGTACTTTTCCCCTAGGCCGTTGTAGTTATTCGCTTCGAGTATGACAACTGCGAAAATTTTGGGTTTCTCAAGCGTTGCTTACCTCCAAACTGCCATATCTCGCGAACGGATTGACCAATCCGCAAAATTTCTGTTGCATCTGAAAGTAGAAACTCGCCCGATTACAACGGTATGCGTACTTTTCCCCTAGGCCGTTCTAGTTATTGGTTTCGAGCATCAGAACTGCGAAAATTTTGAGTTTCTCAAGCGTTTCTTACCTCCAAACTGCCATATCTCGCGAACGGATTGACCAATCCGCAAAATTTCTGTTGCATCTGAAAGTAGAAACTCGCCCGATTACAACGGTATGCGTACTTTTCCCCTAGGCCGTTCTAGTTATTCGTTTCGAGCATCAGAACTGCGAAAATTTTGAATTTCTCAAGCGTTTCTTACCTACAAACTGCCATATCTCGAGAACGGATTGACCAATCCGCAAAATTTCTGTTGCATCTGAAAGTAGAAACTCGCCCGATTACAACGGTATGCGTACTTTTCCCCTAGGCCGTTGTAGTTATTCGCTTCGAGCATGAGAACTGCGAAAATTTTGGGTTTCTCAAGCGTTTCATACCTCCAAACTGCCATATCTCGCGAACGGATTGACTAATCCGCAAAATTTCTGTTGCATCTGAAAGTAGAAACTCGCCCGATTACAACGGTATGCGTACTTTTCCCCTAGGCCGTTGTAGTTATTCGCTTCGAGCATGAGAACTGCGAAAATTTTGGGTTTCTCAAGCGTTGCTTACCTCCAAACTGCCATATCTCGCGAACGGATTGACCAATCCGCAAAATTTCTGTTGCATCTGAAAGTAGAAACTCGCCCGATTACAACGGTATGCGTGCTTTTCCCCTAGGCCGTTCTGGTTACTCGTTTCGAGCATCAGAACTGTGATAATTTTGAGATTCTCAACCGTTTCTTACCTCCAAACTGCCATATCTCGCGAACGGATTGACCAATCCGCAAAATTTCTGTTGCATCTGAAAGTAGGAAGTCGCCCGATTACAACGGTATGCGTACTTTTCCCCTAGACCGTTCTAGTTATGCTTGTCGAGCATCAGGACTGCGAAAATTTTGAGTTTGTCAAGCGTTTCATACCTCCAAACTGCCATATCTCGCGAACGGATTGACTAATCCGCAAAATTTCTGTTGCATCTGAAAGTAGAAACTCGCCCGATTACAACGGTATGCGTACTTTTCCCCTAGGCCGTTCTAGTTATTCGTTTCGAGCATCAGAACTGCGAAAATTTGAGTTTCTCAAGCGTTTCTTACCTCCAAACTGCCATATCTCGCGAACGGATTGACCAATCCGCAAAATTTCTGTTGCATCTGAAAGTAGAAACTCGCCCGATTACAACGGTATGCGTACTTTTCCCCTAGACCGTTCTAGTTATGCTTGTCGAGCATCAGAACTGCGAAAATTTTGAGTTTCTCAAGCGTTTCTGACCTCCAAACTGCCATATCTCGCGAACGGATTGACCAATCCGCAAAATTTCTGTTGCATCTGAACGTAGAAACTCGCCCGATTACAACGGTACGCGTACTTTTCCCCTAGACCGTTCTAGTTATGCTTGTCGAGCATCAGAACTGCGAAAATTTTGAGTTTCTCAAGCGTTTCATACCTCCAAACTGCCATATCTCGCGAACGGATTGACTAATCCGCAAAATTTCTGTTGCATCTGAAAGTAGAAACTCGCCCGATTACAACGGTATGCGTACTTTTCCCCTAGGCCGTTCTAGTTATTCGTTTCGAGCATCAGAACTGCGAAAATTTGAGTTTCTCAAGCGTTTCTGACCTCCAAACTGCCATATCTCGCGAACGGATTGACCAATCCGCAAAATTTCTGTTGCATCTGAACGTAGAAACTCGCCCGATTAAAACGGTATGCGTACTTTTCCCCTGGGCCGTTGTAGTTATTCGCTTCGAGTATGACAACTGCTAAAATTTTGGGTTTCTCAAGCGTTGATTACCTCCAAACTGCCATATCTCGCGAACGGATTGACCAATCCGCAAAATTTCTGTTGCATCTGAAAGTAGAAACTCGCCCGATTACAACGGTATGCGTACTTTTCCCCTAGGCCGTTCTGGTTACTCGTTTCGAGCATCAGAACTGTGATAATTCTGAGTTTCTCAACCGTTTCTTACCTCCAAACTGCCATATCTCGCGAACGGATTGACCAATCCGCAAAATTTCTGTTGCATCTGAAAGTAGAAAGTCGCCCGATTACAACGGTATGCGTACTTTTCCCCTAGACCGTTCTAGTTATGCTTGTCGAGCATCAGAACTGCGAAAATTTTGAGTTTCTCAAGGGTTTCATACATCCAAACTGCCATATCTCGCGAACGGATTGACTAATCCGCAAAATTTCTGTTGCATCTGAAAGTAGAAACTCGCCCGATTACAACGGTATGCGTACTTTTCCCCTAGGCCGTTCTAGTTATTCGTTTCGAGCATCAGAACTGCGAAAATTTTGAGTTTCTCAAGCGTTTCTTACCTACAAACTGCCATATCTCGAGAACGGATTGACCAATCCGCAAAATTTCTGTTGCATCTGAAAGTAGAAACTCGCCCGATTACAACGGTATGCGTACTTTTCCCATAGACCGTTCTAGTTATGCTTGTCGAGCATCAGAACTGCGAAAATTTTGAGTTTCTCAAGCGTTTCTTACCTCCAAACTGCCATATCTCGCGAACGGATTGACCAATCCGCAAAATTTCCGTTGCATCTGAAAGTAGAAACTCGCCCGATTACAACGGTATGCGTACTTTTCCCCTAGGCCGTTGTAGTTATTCGCTTCGAGCATGAGAACTGCGAAAATTTTGGGTTTCTCAAGCCTTGCTTACCTCCAAACTGCCATATCTCGCGAACGGATTGACCCATCCGCAAAATTTCTGTTGCATGTGAAAGTAGAAACTCGCCCGATTACAACGGTATGCGTACTTTTCCCCTAGGCCGTTCTGGTTACTCGTTTCGAGCATCAGAACTGTGATAATTTTGAGTTTCTCAACCGTTTCTTACCTCCAAACTGCCATATCTCCCGAACGGATTGACCAATCCGCAAAATTTCTGTTGCATCTGAAAGTAGAAAGTCGCCCGATTACAAAGGTATGCATACTTTTCCCCTAGACCGTTCTAGTTATGCTTGTCGAGCATCAGAACTGCGAAAATTTTGAGTTTCTCAAGCGTATCATACCTCCAAACTGCCATATCTCGCGAACGGATTGACTAATCCGCAAAATTTCTGTTGCATCTGAAAGTAGAAACTCGCCCGATTACAACGGTATGCGTACTTTTCCCCTAGGCCGTTCTAGTTATTCGTTTCGAGCATCAGAACTGCGAAAATTTTGAGTTTCTCAAGCGTTTCTTACCTACAAACTGCCATATCTCGAGAACGGATTGACCAATCCGCAAAATTTCTGTTGCATCTGAAAGTAGAAACTCGCCCGATTACAACGGTATGCGTACTTTTCCCCTAGACCGTTCTAGTTATGCTTGTCGAGCATCAGAACTGCGAAAATTTTGAGTTTCTCAAGCGTTTCTTACCTCCAAACTGCCATATCTCGCGAACGGATTGACCAATCCGCAAAATTTCCGTTGCATCTGAAAGTAGAAACTCGCCCGATTAAAACGGTATGCGTACTTTTCCCCTGGGCCGTTGTAGTTATTCGCTTCGAGTATGACAACTGCTAAAATTTTGGGTTTCTCAAGCGTTGATTACCTCCAAACTGCCATATCTCGCGAACGGATTGACCAATCCGCAAAATTTCTGTTGCATCTGAAAGTAGAAACTCGCCCGATTACAACGGTATGCGTACTTTTCCCCTAGGCCGTTCTGGTTACTCGTTTCGAGCATCAGAACTGTGATAATTCTGAGTTTCTCAACCGTTTCTTACCTCCAAACTGCCATATCTCGCGAACGGATTGACCAATCCGCAAAATTTCTGTTGCATCTGAAAGTAGAAAGTCGCCCGATTACAACGGTATGCGTACTTTTCCCCTAGACCGTTCTAGTTATGCTTGTCGAGCATCAGAACTGCGAAAATTTTGAGTTTCTCAAGGGTTTCATACATCCAAACTGCCATATCTCGCGAACGGATTGACTAATCCGCAAAATTTCTGTTGCATCTGAAAGTAGAAACTCGCCCGATTACAACGGTATGCGTACTTTTCCCCTAGGCCGTTCTAGTTATTCGTTTCGAGCATCAGAACTGCGAAAATTTTGAGTTTCTCAAGCGTTTCTTACCTACAAACTGCCATATCTCGAGAACGGATTGACCAATCCGCAAAATTTCTGTTGCATCTGAAAGTAGAAACTCGCCCGATTACAACGGTATGCGTACTTTTCCCATAGACCGTTCTAGTTATGCTTGTCGAGCATCAGAACTGCGAAAATTTTGAGTTTCTCAAGCGTTTCTTACCTCCAAACTGCCATATCTCGCGAACGGATTGACCAATCCGCAAAATTTCCGTTGCATCTGAAAGTAGAAACTCGCCCGATTACAACGGTATGCGTACTTTTCCCCTAGGCCGTTGTAGTTATTCGCTTCGAGCATGAGAACTGCGAAAATTTTGGGTTTCTCAAGCCTTGCTTACCTCCAAACTGCCATATCTCGCGAACGGATTGACCCATCCGCAAAATTTCTGTTGCATGTGAAAGTAGAAACTCGCCCGATTACAACGGTATGCGTACTATTCCCCTAGGCCGTTCTGGTTACTCGTTTCGAGCATCAGAACTGTGATAATTTTGAGTTTCTCAACCGTTTCTTACCTCCAAACTGCCATATCTCCCGAACGGATTGACCAATCCGCAAAATTTCTGTTGCATCTGAAAGTAGAAAGTCGCCCGATTACAAAGGTATGCATACTTTTCCCCTAGACCGTTCTAGTTATGCTTGTCGAGCATCAGAACTGCGAAAATTTTGAGTTTCTCAAGCGTATCATACCTCCAAACTGCCATATCTCGCGAACGGATTGACTAATCCGCAAAATTTCTGTTGCATCTGAAAGTAGAAACTCGCCCGATTACAACGGTATGCGTACTTTTCCCCTAGGCCGTTCTAGTTATTCGTTTCGAGCATCAGAACTGCGAAAATTTTGAGTTTCTCAAGCGTTTCTTACCTACAAACTGCCATATCTCGAGAACGGATTGACCAATCCGCAAAATTTCTGTTGCATCTGAAAGTAGAAACTCGCCCGATTACAACGGTATGCGTACTTTTCCCCTAGACCGTTCTAGTTATGCTTGTCGAGCATCAGAACTGCGAAAATTTTGAGTTTCTCAAGCGTTTCTTACCTCCAAACTGCCATATCTCGCGAACGGATTGACCAATCCGCAAAATTTCCGTTGCATCTGAAAGTAGAAACTCGCCCGATTACAACGGTATGCGTACTTTTCCCCTAGGCCGTTGTAGTTATTCGCTTCGAGCATCAGAACTGTGATAATTTTGAGTTTCTCAACCGTTTCTTACCTCCAAACTGCCATATCTCCCGAACGGATTGACCAATCCGCAAAATTTCTGTTCCATCTGAAAGTAGAAAGTCGCCCGATTACAACGGTATGCGTACTTTTCCCCTAGGCCGTTCTAGTTATTCGCTTCGAGCATCAGAACTGTGATAATTTTGAGTTTCTCAACCGTTTCTTACCTCCAAACTGCCATATCTCCCGAACGGATTGACCAATCCGCAAAATTTCTGTTCCATCTGAAAGTAGAAAGTCGCCCGATTACAACGGTATGCGTACTTTTCCCCTAGGCCGTTCTAGTTATTCGTTTCGAGCATCAGAACTGCGAAAATTTTGAGTTTCTCAAGCGTTTCTTACTTCCAAACTGCCATATCTCGCGAACGGATTGACCAATCCGCAAAATTTCTGTTGCATCTGAAAGTAGAAACACGCCCGATTACAACGGTATGCGTACTTTTCCCCTAGACCGTTCTAGTTATGCTTGTCGAGCATCAGAACTGCGAAAATTTTGAGTTTCTCAAGCGTTTCTTACCTCCAAACTGCCATATCTCGCGAACGGATTGACCAATCCGCAAAATTTCCGTTGCATCTGAAAGTAGAAACTCGCCCGATTACAACGGTATGCGTACTTTTCCCCTAGGCCGTTGTAGTTATTCGCTTCGAGCATCAGAACTGTGATAATTTTGAGTTTCTCAACCGTTTCTTACCTCCAAACTGCCATATCTCCCGAACGGATTGACCAATCCGCAAAATTTCTGTTCCATCTGAAAGTAGAAAGTCGCCCGATTACAACGGTATGCGTACTTTTCCCCTAGGCCGTTCTAGTTATTCGCTTCGAGCATCAGAACTGTGATAATTTTGAGTTTCTCAACCGTTTCTTACCTCCAAACTGCCATATCTCCCGAACGGATTGACCAATCCGCAAAATTTCTGTTCCATCTGAAAGTAGAAAGTCGCCCGATTACAACGGTATGCGTACTTTTCCCCTAGGCCGTTCTAGTTATTCGTTTCGAGCATCAGAACTGCGAAAATTTTGAGTTTCTCAAGCGTTTCTTACTTCCAAACTGCCATATCTCGCGAACGGATTGACCAATCCGCAAAATTTCTGTTGCATCTGAAAGTAGAAACACGCCCGATTACAACGGTATGCGTACTTTTCCCCTAGTCCGTTCTAGTTATTCGTTTCGAGCATCAGAACTGCGAAAATTTGAGTTTCTCAAGCGTTTCTTACCTCCAAACTGCCATATCGCGCGAACGGATTGACCAATCCGCAAAATTTCTGTTGCATCTGAAAGTAGAAACTCGCCCGATTACAACGGTATGCGTACTTTTCCCCTAGGCCGTTCTGGTTATTCGTTTCGAGCATCAGAACTGTGAAAATTTTGAGTTTCTCAACCGTTTCTTACCTCCAAACTGCCATATCTCGCGAACTGATTGACCAATCCGCAAAATTTCTGTTGCATCTGAAAGTAGAAAGTCGCCCGATTACAACGGTATGCGTACTTTTCCCCTAGGCCGTTCTAGTTATTCGTTTCGAGCATCAGAACTGCGAAAATGTTGAGTTTCTCAAGCGTTTCTTACCTACAAACTGCCATATCTCGCGAACGGATTGACCAATCCGCAAAATTTCGGTTGCATCTGAAAGTAGAAACTCGCCCGATTACAACGGTATGCGTACTTTTCCCCTAGACCGTTCTAGTTATGCTTGTCGAGCATCAGAACTGCGAAAATTTTGAGTTTCTCAAGCGTTTCTTACCTCCAAACTGCCATATCTCGCGAACGGATTGACCAATCCGCAAAATTTCTGTTGCATCTGAAAGTAGAAGCTCGCCCGATTACAACGGTATGCGTACTCTTCCCCTAGGCCGTTGTAGTTATTCGCTTCGAGCATGAGAACTGCGAAAATTTTGGGTTTCTCAAGCGTTTCATACCTCCAAACTGCCATATCTCGCGAACGGATTGACTAATCCGCAAAATTTCTGTTGCATCTGAAAGTAGAAACTCGCCCGATTACAACGGTATGCGTACTTTTCCCCTAGGCCGTTGTAGTTATTCGCTTCGAGCATGAGAACTGCGAAAATTTTGGGTTTCTCAAGCGTTGCTTACCTCCAAACTGCCATATCTCGCGAACGGATTGACCAATCCGCAAAATTTCTGTTGCATCTGAAAGTAGAAACTCGCCCGATTACAACGGTATGCGTACTTTTCCCCTAGGCCGTTCTGGTTACTCGTTTCGAGCATCAGAACTGTGATAATTTTGAGTTTCTCAACCGTTTCTTACCTCCAAACTGCCATATCTCGCGAACGGATTGACCAATCCGCAAAATTTCTGTTGCATCTGAACGTAGAAACTCGCCCGATTACAACCGTATGCGTACTTTTCCCCTAGACCGTTCTAGTTATGCTTGTCGAGCATCAGAACTGCGAAAATTTTGAGTTTCTCAAGCGTTTCATACCTCCAAACTGCCATATCTCGCGAACGGATTGACTAATCCGCAAAATTTCTGTTGCATCTGAAAGTAGAAACTCGCCCGATTACAACGGTATGCGTACTTTTCCCCTAGGCCGTTCTAGTTATTCGTTTCGAGCATCAGAACTGCGAAAATTTTGAGTTTCTCAAGCGTTTCTGACCTCCAAACTGCCATATCTCGCGAACGGATTGACCAATCCGCAAAATTTCTGTTGCATCTGAACGTAGAAACTCGCCCGATTAAAACGGTATGCGTACTTTTCCCCTAGGCCGTTGTAGTTATTCGCTTCGAGTATGACAACTGCTAAAATTTTGGGTTTCTCAAGCGTTGCTTACTTCCAAACTGCCATATCTCGCGAACGGATTGACCAATCCGCAAAATTTCTGTTGCATCTGAAAGTAGAAACTCGCCCGATTACAACGGTATGCGTGCTTTTCCCCTAGGCCGTTGTAGTTATTCGCTTCGAGTATGACAACTGCTAAAATTTTGGGTTTCTCAAGCGTTGCTTACCTCCAAACTGCCATATCTCGCGAACGGATTGACCAATCCGCAAAATTTCTGTTGCATCTGAAAGTAGAAAGTCGCCCGATTACAACGGTATGCGTACTTTTCCCCTAGACCGTTCTAGTTATGCTTGTCGAGCATCAGAACTGCGAAAATTTTGAGTTTCTCAAGCGTTTCTTACCTCCAAACTGCCATATCTCGCGAACGGATTAACTAATCCGCAAAATTTCTGTTGCATCTGAAAGTGGAAACTCGCCCGATTACAACGGTATGCGTACTTTTCCCCTAGACCGTTCTAGTTATTCGTTTCGAGCATCAGAACTGCGAAAATTTTGAGTTTCTCAAGCGTTTCTTACCTACAAACTGCCATATCTCGCGAACGGATTGACCAATCCGCAAAATTTCAGTTGCATCTGATAGTAGAAACTAGCCCGATTTCAACGGTAGGCGTACTTTTCCCCTAGGCCGTTCTGGTTATCCGTTTCGAGCATCAGAACTGTGAAAATTTTGAGTTTCTCAAGCGTTTCTTACCTCCAAACTGCCATATCTCGCGAACGGATTAACTAATCCGCAAAATTTCTGTTGCATCTGAAAGTAGAAACTCGCCCGATTACAACGGTATGCGTACTTTTCCCCTAGGCCGTTCTAGTTATTCGTTTCGAGCATCAGAACTGCGAAAATTTTGAGTTTCTCAAGCGTTTCTTACCTACAAACTGCCATATCTCGCGAACGGATTGACCAATCCGCAAAATTTCAGTTGCATCTGATAGTAGAAACTAGCCCGATTTCAACGGTAGGCGTACTTTTCCCCTAGGCCGTTCTGGTTATCCGTTTCGAGCATCAGAGCTGTGAAAATTTTGAGTTTCTCAACCGTTTCTTACCTCCAAACTGCCATATCTCGCGAACGGATTGACCAATCCGCAAAATTTCTGTTGCATCTGAAAGTAGAAAGTCGCCCGATTACAACGGTATGCGTACTTTTCCCCTAGGCCGTTCTAGTTATTCGTTTCGAGCATCAGAACTGCGAAAATTTTGAGTTTCTCAAGCGTTTCTTACCTCCAAACTGCCATATCTCGCGAACGGATTAACTAATCCGCAAAATTTCTGTTGCATCTGAAAGTAGAAACTCGCCCGATTACAACGGTATGCGTACTTTTCCCCTAGGCCGTTCTAGTTATTCGTTTCGAGCATCAGAACTGCGAAAATTTTGAGTTTCTCAAGCGTTTCTTACCTACAAACTGCCATATCTCGCGAACGGATTGACCAATCCGCAAAATTTCAGTTGCATCTGATAGTAGAAACTAGCCCGATTTCAACGGTAGGCGTACTTTTCCCCTAGGCCGTTCTGGTTATCCGTTTCGAGCATCAGAACTGTGAAAATTTTGAGTTTCTCAACCGTTTCTTACCTCCAAACTGCCATATCTCGCGAACGGATTGACCAATCCGCAAAATTTCTGTTGCATCTGAAAGTAGAAAGTCGCCCGATTACAACGGTATGCGTACTTTTCCCCTAGGCCGTTCTAGTTATTCGTTTCGAGCATCAGAACTGCGAAAATTTTGAGTTTCTCAAGCGTTTCTTACTTCCAAACTGCCATATCTCTCGAACGGTTTGACCAATCCGCAAAATTTATGTTGCATCTGAAAGTAGAAACTCGCCCGATTACAACGGTATGCGTACTTTTCCCCTAGTCCGTTCTAGTTATTCGTTTCGAGCATCAGAACAGCGAAAATTTTGAGTTTCTCAAGCGTTTCTTACCTCCAAACTGCCATATCTCGCGAACTGATTGACCAATCCGCAAAATTTCTGTTGCATCTGAAAGTAGAAAGTCGCCCGATTACAACGGTATGCGTACTTTTCCCCTAGTCCGTTCTAGTTATTCGTTTCGAGCATCAGAACTGCGAAAATTTTGAGTTTCTCAAGCGTTTCCTACCTCCAAACTGCCATATCTCGCGAACTAATTGACCAAACCGCAAAATTTCTGTTGCATCTGAAAGTAGAAAGTCGCCCGATTACAACGGTATGCGTACTTTTCCCCTAGTCCGTTCTAGTTATTCGTTTCGAGCATCAGAACTGCGAAAATTTTGAGTTTCTCAAGCGTTTCTTACCTACAAACTGCCATATCTCGCGAACGGATTGACCAATCCGCAAAATTTCAGTTGCATCTGAAAGTAGAAAGTCGCCCGATTACAACGGTATGCGTACTTTTCCCCTAGGCCGTTCTAGTTATTCATTTCGAGCATCAGAACTGCGAAAATTTTGAGTTTCTCAAGCGGTTCTTACCTCCAAACTGCCATATCTCGCGAACGGATTGACTAATCCGCAAACTTTCTGTTGCATCTGAAAGTAGAAACTCGCCCGATTACAACGGTATGCGTACTTTTCCCCTAGGCCGTTCTAGTTATTCGTTTCGAGCATCAGAACTGCAAAAATTTTGAGTTTCTCAAGCGTTTCTGACCTCCAAACTGCCATATCTCGCGAACGGATTGACCAATCCGCAAAATTTCTGTTGCATCTGAACGTAGAAACTCGCCCGATTACAACGGTATGCGTACTTTTCCCCTAGTCCGTTCTAGTTATTCGTTTCGAGCATCAGAACTGCGAAAATTTTGAGTTTCTCAAGCGTTTCTTACCTCCAAACTGCCATATCTCGCGAACGGATTGACTAATCCGCAAAATTTCTGTTGCATCTGAAAGTAGAAACTCGCCCGATTACAACGGTATGCGTACTTTTCCCCTAGGCCGTTCTGGTTATTCGTTTCGAGCATCAGAACTGTGAAAATTTTGAGTTTCTCAACCGTTTCTTACCTCCAAACTGCCATATCTCGCGAACTGATTGACCAATCCGCAAAATTTCTGTTGCATCTGAAAGTAGAAAGTCGCCCGATTACAACGGTATTCGTACTTTTCCCCTAGTCCGTTCTAGTTATTCGTTTCGAGCATCAGAACTGCGAAAATTTTGAGTTTCTCAAGCGTTTCTTACCTCCAAACTGCCATATCTCGCGAACTGATTGACCAAACCGCAAAATTTCTGTTGCATCTGAAAGTAGAAAGTCGCCCGATTACAACGGTATGCGTACTTTTCCCCTAGGCCGTTCTAGTTATTCGTTTCGAGCATCAGAACTGCGAAAATTTTGAGTTTCTCAAGCGTTTCTTACCTACAAACTGCCATATCTCGCGAACGGATTGACCAATCCGCAAAATTTCAGTTGCATCTGATAGTAGAAACTAGCCCGATTTCAACGGTAGGCGTACTTTTCCCCTAGGCCGTTCTAGTTATTCGTTTCGAGCATCAGAACTGCGAAAATTTTGAGTTTCTCAAGCGTTTCTTACCTCCAAACTGCCATATCTCGCGAACGGATTAACTAATCCGCAAAATTTCTGTTGCATCTGAAAGTAGAAACTCGCCCGATTACAACGGTATGCGTACTTTTCCCCTAGGCCGTTCTAGTTATTCGTTTCGAGCATCAGAACTGCGAAAATTTTGAGTTTCTCAAGCGTTTCTTACCTACAAACTGCCATATCTCGCGAACGGATTGACCAATCCGCAAAATTTCAGTTGCATCTGATAGTAGAAACTAGCCCGATTTCAACGGTAGGCGTACTTTTCCCCTAGGCCGTTCTGGTTATCCGTTTCGAGCATCAGAACTGTGAAAATTTTGAGTTTCTCAACCGTTTCTTACCTCCAAACTGCCATATCTCGCGAACGGATTGACCAATCCGCAAAATTTCTGTTGCATCTGAAAGTAGAAAGTCGCCCGATTACAACGGTATGCGTACTTTTCCCCTAGGCCGTTCTAGTTATTCGTTTCGAGCATCAGAACTGCGAAAATTTTGAGTTTCTCAAGCGTTTCTTACTTCCAAACTGCCATATCTCTCGAACGGTTTGACCAATCCGCAAAATTTATGTTGCATCTGAAAGTAGAAACTCGCCCGATTACAACGGTATGCGTACTTTTCCCCTAGTCCGTTCTAGTTATTCGTTTCGAGCATCAGAACAGCGAAAATTTTGAGTTTCTCAAGCGTTTCTTACCTCCAAACTGCCATATCTCGCGAACTGATTGACCAATCCGCAAAATTTCTGTTGCATCTGAAAGTAGAAAGTCGCCCGATTACAACGGTATGCGTACTTTTCCCCTAGTCCGTTCTAGTTATTCGTTTCGAGCATCAGAACTGCGAAAATTTTGAGTTTCTCAAGCGTTTCCTACCTCCAAACTGCCATATCTCGCGAACTAATTGACCAAACCGCAAAATTTCTGTTGCATCTGAAAGTAGAAAGTCGCCCGATTACAACGGTATGCGTACTTTTCCCCTAGTCCGTTCTAGTTATTCGTTTCGAGCATCAGAACTGCGAAAATTTTGAGTTTCTCAAGCGTTTCTTACCTACAAACTGCCATATCTCGCGAACGGATTGACCAATCCGCAAAATTTCAGTTGCATCTGAAAGTAGAAAGTCGCCCGATTACAACGGTATGCGTACTTTTCCCCTAGGCCGTTCTAGTTATTCATTTCGAGCATCAGAACTGCGAAAATTTTGAGTTTCTCAAGCGGTTCTTACCTCCAAACTGCCATATCTCGCGAACGGATTGACTAATCCGCAAACTTTCTGTTGCATCTGAAAGTAGAAACTCGCCCGATTACAACGGTATGCGTACTTTTCCCCTAGGCCGTTCTAGTTATTCGTTTCGAGCATCAGAACTGCAAAAATTTTGAGTTTCTCAAGCGTTTCTGACCTCCAAACTGCCATATCTCGCGAACGGATTGACCAATCCGCAAAATTTCTGTTGCATCTGAACGTAGAAACTCGCCCGATTACAACGGTATGCGTACTTTTCCCCTAGTCCGTTCTAGTTATTCGTTTCGAGCATCAGAACTGCGAAAATTTTGAGTTTCTCAAGCGTTTCTTACCTCCAAACTGCCATATCTCGCGAACGGATTGACTAATCCGCAAAATTTCTGTTGCATCTGAAAGTAGAAACTCGCCCGATTACAACGGTATGCGTACTTTTCCCCTAGGCCGTTCTGGTTATTCGTTTCGAGCATCAGAACTGCGAAAATTTTGAGTTTCTCAAGCGTTTCTTACCTACAAACTGCCATATCTCGCGAACGGATTGACCAATCCGCAAAATTTCAGTTGCATCTGAAAGTAGAAACTAGCCCGATTTCAACGGTAGGCGTACTTTTCCCCTAGGCCGTTCAGGTTATTCGTTTCGAGCATCAGAACTGTGAAAATTTTGAGTTTCTCAACCGTTTCTTACCTCCAAACTGCCATATCTGGCGAACGGATTGACCAATCCGCAAAATTTCTGTTGCATCTGAAAGTAGAAACTCGCCCGATTGCACCGGTATGCGTACTTTTCCCCTAGACCGTTCTGGTTATTCGTTTCGAGCATCAGAACTGTGAAAATTTTGAGTTTCTCAACCGTTTCTTACCTCCAAACTGCCATATCTCGCGAACTGATTGACCAATCCGCAAAACTTCTGTTGCATCTGAAAGTAGAAAGTCGCCCGATTACAACGGTATGCGTACTTTTCCCCTAGTCCGTTCTAGTTATTCGTTTCGAGCATCAGAACTGCGAAAATTTTGAGTTTCTCAAGCGTTTCTTACCTCCAAACTGCCATATCTCGCGAACGGATTGACCAATCCGCAAAATTTCTGTTGCATCTGAAAGTAGAAACTCGCCCGATTACAAAGGTATGCGTACTTTTCCTCTAGGCCGTTCTAGTTATTCGTTTCGAGCATCAGAACTGCGAAAATTTTGAGTTTCTCAAGCGTTTCTTACCTCCAAACTGCCATATCTCGCGAACGGATTGACCAATCCGCATAATTTCTGTTGCATCTGAAAGTAGAAACTCGCCCGATTACAACGGTATGCGTACTTTTCCCCTAGACCGTTCTAGTTATGCTTGTCGAGCATCAGAACTGCGAAAATTATGAGTTTCTCAAGCGTTTCTTACCTCCAAACTGCCATATCTCGCGAACGGATTAACTAATCCGCAAAATTTCTGTTGCATCTGAAAGTAGAAACTCGCCCGATTACAACGGTATGCGTACTTTTCCCCTAGGCCGTTCTAGTTATTCGTTTCGAGCATCAGAACTGCGAAAATTTTGAGTTTCTCAAGCGTTTCTTACCTCCAAACTGCCATATCTCGCGAACGGATTGACTAATCCGCAAAAGTTCTGTTGCATCTGAAAGTAGAAACTCGCCCGATTACAACGGTATGCGTACTTTTCCCCTAGGCCGTTCTGGTTATTCGTTTCGAGCATCAGAACTGTGAAAATTTTGAGTTTCTCAACCGTTTCTTACCTCCAAACTGCCATATCTCGCGAACTGATTGACCAATCCGCAAAATTTCTGTTGCATCTGAAAGTAGAAAGTCGCCCGATTACAACGGTATGCGTACTTTTCCCCTAGTCGGTTCTAGTTATTCGTTTCGAGCATCAGAACTGCGAAAATTTTGAGTTTCTCAAGCGTTTCTTACCTCCAAACTGCCATATCTCGCGAACTGATTGACCAAACCGCAAAATTTCTGTTGCATCTGAAAGTAGAAAGTCGCCCGATTACAACGGTATGCGTACTTTTCCCCTAGTCCGTTCTAGTTATTCGTTTCGAGCATCAGAACTGCGAAAATTTTGAGTTTCTCAAGCGTTTCTTACCTACAAACTGCCATATCTCGCGAACGGATTGACCAATCCGCAAAATTTCAGTTGCATCTGAAAGTAGAAACTAGCCCGATTTCAACGGTAGGCGTACTTTTCCCCTAGGCCGTTCAGGTTATTCGTTTCGAGCATCAGAACTGTGAAAATTTTGAGTTTCTCAACCGTTTCTTACCTCCAAACTGCCATATCTGGCGAACGGATTGACCAATCCGCAAAATTTCTGTTGCATCTGACAGTAGAAACTAGCCCGATTGCAACGGTATGCGTACTTTTCCCCTAGACCGTTCTGGTTATTCGTTTCGAGCATCAGAACTGTGAAAATTTTGAGTTTCTCAACCGTTTCTTACCTCCAAACTGCCATATCTCGCGAACTGATTGACCAATCCGCAAAACTTCTGTTGCATCTGAAAGTAGAAAGTCGCCCGATTACAACGGTATGCGTACTTTTCTCCTAGTCCGTTCTAGTTATTCGTTTCGAGCATCAGAACTGCGAAAATTTTGAGTTTCTCAAGCGTTTCTTACCTCCAAACTGCCATATCTCGCGAACGGATTGACCAATCCGCAAAATTTCTGTTGCATCTGAAAGTAGAAACTCGCCCGATTACAAAGGTATGCGTACTTTTCCTCTAGGCCGTTCTAGTTATTCGTTTCGAGCATCAGAACTGCGAAAATTTTGAGTTTCTCAAGCGTTTCTTACCTCCAAACTGCCATATCTCGCGAACGGATTGACCAATCCGCATAATTTCTGTTGCATCTGAAAGTAGAAACTCGCCCGATTACAACGGTATGCGTACTTTTCCCCTAAACCGTTCTAGTTATGCTTGTCGAGCATCAGAACTGCGAAAATTTTGAGTTTCACAAGCGTTTCTTACCTCCAAACTGCCATATCTCGCGAACGGATTAACTAATCCGCAAAGTTTCTGTTGCATCTGAAAGTAGAAACTCGCCCGATTACAACGGTATGCGTACTTTTCCCCTAGACCGTTCTAGTTATGCTTGTCGAGCATCAGAACTGCGACAATTTTGAGTTTCTCAAGCGTTTCTTACCTCCAAACTGCCATATCTCGCGAACGGATTGACCAATCCCCAAAATTTCTGTTGCATCTGAAAGTAGAAACTCGCCCGATTACAACGGTATGCGTACTTTTCCCCTAGGCCGTTCTAGTTATTCGTTTCGAGCATCAGAACTGCGAAAATGTTGAGTTTCTCAAGCGTTTCTTACCTACAAACTGCCATATCTCGCGAACAGATTGACCAATCCGCAAAATTTCTGTTGCATCTGAAAGTAGAAACTCGCCCAATTACAACGGTATGCGTACTTTTCCCCTAGGCCGTTCTGGTTATTCGTTTCGAGCATCAGAACTGTGAAAATTTTGAGTTTCTCAACCGTTTCTTACCTCCAAACTGCCATATCTCGCGAACTGATTGACCAATCCGCAAAACTTCTGTTGCATCTGAAAGTAGAAAGTCGCCCGATTACAACGGTATGCGTACTTTTCCCCTAGTCCGTTCTAGTTATTCGTTTCCAGCATCAGAACTGCGAAAATTTTGAATTTCTCAAGCGTTTCTTACCTCCAAACTGCCATATCTCGCGAACGGACTGACCAATCCGCAAAATTTCTGTTGCATCTGAAAGTAGAAACTCGCCCGATTACAACGGTATGCGTACTTTTCCCCTAGGCCGTTCTAGTTATTCGTTTCGAGCATCAGAACTGCGAAAATGTTAAGTTTCTCAAGCGTTTCTTACCTACAAACTGCCATATCTCGCGAACGGATTGACCAATCCGCAAAATTTCTGTTGCATCTGAAAGTAGAAACTCGCCCGATTACAACGGTATGCGTACTTTTCCCCTAGACCGTTCTAGTTATGCTTGTCGAGCATCAGAACTGCGAAAATTTTGAGTTTCTCAAGCGTCTCTTACCTCCAAACTGCCATATCTCGCGAACGGATTGACTAATCCGCAAAATTTCTGTTGCATCTGAAAGTAGAAACTCGCCCGATTACAACGGTATGCGTACTTTTCCCCTAGGCCGTTGTAGTTATTCGCTTCGAGTATGACAACTGCTAAAATTTTGGGTTTCTCAAGCGTTGCTTACCTCCAAACTGCCATATCTCGCGAACGGATTGACCAATCCGCAAAATTTCTGTTGCATCTGAAAGTAGAAACTCGCCCGATTACAACGGTATGCGTACTTTTCCCCTAGGCCGTTGTAGTTATTCGCTTCGAGTATGACAACTGCTAAAATTTTGGGTTTCTCAAGCGTTGCTTACCTCCAAACTGCCATATCTCGCGAACGGATTGACCAATCCGCAAAATTTCTGTTGCATCTGAAAGTAGAAAGTCGCCCGATTACAACGGTATGCGTACTTTTCCCCTAGACCGTTCTAGTTATGCTTGTCGAGCATCAGAACTGCGAAAATTTTGAGTTTCTCAAGCGTTTCTTACCTCCAAACTGCCATATCTCGCGAACGGATTGACCAATCCCCAAAATTTCTGTTGCATCTGAAAGTAGAAACTCGCCCGATTACAACGGTATGCGTACTTTTCCCCTAGGCCGTTCTAGTTATTCGTTTCGAGCATCAGAACTGCGAAAATGTTGAGTTTCTCAAGCGTTTCTTACCTACAAACTGCCATATCTCGCGAACGGATTGACCAATCCGCAAAATTTCTGTTGCATCTGAAAGTAGAAACTCGCCCGATTACAACGGTATGCGTACTTTTCCCCTAGGCCGTTCTGGTTATTCGTTTCGAGCATCAGAACTGTGAAAATTTTGAGTTTCTCAACCGTTTCTTACCTCCAAACTGCCATATCTCGCGAACTGATTGACCAATCCGCAAAACTTCTGTTGCATCTGAAAGTAGAAAGTCGCCCGATTACAACGGTATGCGTACTTTTCCCCTAGTCCGTTCTAGTTATTCGTTTCCAGCATCAGAACTGCGAAAATTTTGAGTTTCTCAAGCGTTTCTTACCTCCAAACTGCCATATCTCGCGAACGGACTGACCAATCCGCAAAATTTCTGTTGCATCTGAAAGTAGAAACTCGCCCGATTACAACGGTATGCGTACTTTTCCCCTAGGCCGTTCTAGTTATTCGTTTCGAGCATCAGAACTGCGAAAATGTTGAGTTTCTCAAGCGTTTCTTACCTACAAACTGCCATATCTCGCGAACGGATTGACCAATCCGCAAAATTTCTGTTGCATCTGAAAGTAGAAACTCGCCCGATTACAACGGTATGCGTACTTTTCCCCTAGACCGTTCTAGTTATGCTTGTCGAGCATCAGAACTGCGAAAATTATGAGTTTCTCAAGCGTCTCTTACCTCCAAACTGCCATATCTCGCGAACGGATTGACTAATCCGCAAAATTTCTGTTGCATCTGAAAGTAGAAACTCGCCCGATTACAACGGTATGCGTACTTTTCCCCTAGGCCGTTGTAGTTATTCGCTTCGAGTATGACAACTGCTAAAATTTTGGGTTTCTCAAGCGTTGCTTACCTCCAAACTGCCATATCTCGCGAATGGATTGACCAATCCGCAAAATTTCTGTTGCATCTGAAAGTAGAAACTCGCCCGATTACAACGGTATGCGTTCTTTTCCCCTAGGCCGTTCTGGTTATTCGTTTCGAGCATCAGAACTGTGAAAATTTTGAGTTTCTCAACCGTTTCTTACCTCCAAACTGCCATATCTCGCGAACGGATTGACCAATCCGCAAAATTTCTGTTGCATCTGAAAGTAGAAAGTCGCCCGATTACAACGGTATGCGTACTTTTCCCCTAGGCCGTTCTAGTTATTCATTTCGAGCATCAGAACTGCGAAAATTTTGAGTTTCTCAAGCGGTTCTTACCTCCAAACTTCCATATCTCGCGAACGGATTGACTAATCCGCAAACTTCCTGTTGCATCTGAAAGTAGAAACTCGCCCGATTACAACGGTATGCGTACTTTTCCCCTAGGCCGTTCTGGTTATTCGTTTCGAGCATCAGAACTGTGAAAATTTTGAGTTTCTCAACCGTTTCTTACCTCCAAACTGCCATATCTCGCGAACGGATTGACCAATCCGCAAAATTTCTGTTGCATCTGAAAGTAGAAAGTCGCCCGATTACAACGGTATGCGTACTTTTCCCCTAGGCCGTTCTAGTTATTCATTTCGAGCATCAGAACTGCGAAAATTTTGAGTTTCTCAAGCGTTTCTTACCTCCAAACTGCCATATCTCGCGAACGGATTGACTAATCCGCAAAATTTCTGTTGCATCTGAAAGTAGAAACTCGCCCGATTACAACGGTATGCGTACTTTTCCCCTAGGCCGTTCTGGTTATTCGTTTCGAGCATCAGAACTGTGAAAATTTTGAGTTTCTCAACCGTTTCTTACCTCCAAACTGCCATATCTCGCGAACGGATTGACCAATCCGCAAAATTTCTGTTGCATCGAAAGTAGAAACTCGCCCGATTACAACGGTATGCGTACTTTTCCCCTAGGCCGTTCTAGTTATTCGTTTCGAGCATCAGAACTGCGAAAATGTTGAGTTTCTCAAGCGTTTCTTACCTACAAACTGCCATATCTCGCGAACGGATTGACCAATCCGCAAAATTTCTGTTGCATCTGAAAGTAGAAACTCGCCCGATTACAACGGTATGCGTACTTTTCCCCTAGGCCGTTCTGGTTATTCGTTTCGAGCATCAGAACTGTGAAAATTTTGAGTTTCTCAACCGTTTCTTACCTCCAAACTGCCATATCTCGCGAACTGATTGACCAATCCGCAAAACTTCTGTTGCATCTGAAAGTAGAAAGTCGCCCGATTACAACGGTATGCGTACTTTTCCCCTAGTCCGTTCTAGTTATTCGTTTCCAGCATCAGAACTGCGAAAATTTTGAGTTTCTCAAGCGTTTCTTACCTCCAAACTGCCATATCTCGCGAACGGACTGACCAATCCGCAAAATTTCTGTTGCATCTGAAAGTAGAAACTCGCCCGATTACAACGGTATGCGTACTTTTCCCCTAGGCCGTTCTAGTTATTCGTTTCGAGCATCAGAACTGCGAAAATGTTGAGTTTCTCAAGCGTTTCTTACCTACAAACTGCCATATCTCGCGAACGGATTGACCAATCCGCAAAATTTCTGTTGCATCTGAAAGTAGAAACTCGCCCGATTACAACGGTATGCGTACTTTTCCCCTAGACCGTTCTAGTTATGCTTGTCGAGCATCAGAACTGCGAAAATTATGAGTTTCTCAAGCGTCTCTTACCTCCAAACTGCCATATCTCGCGAACGGATTGACTAATCCGCAAAATTTCTGTTGCATCTGAAAGTAGAAACTCGCCCGATTACAACGGTATGCGTACTTTTCCCCTAGGCCGTTGTAGTTATTCGCTTCGAGTATGACAACTGCTAAAATTTTGGGTTTCTCAAGCGTTGCTTACCTCCAAACTGCCATATCTCGCGAATGGATTGACCAATCCGCAAAATTTCTGTTGCATCTGAAAGTAGAAACTCGCCCGATTACAACGGTATGCGTACTTTTCCCCTAGGCCGTTCTGGTTATTCGTTTCGAGCATCAGAACTGTGAAAATTTTGAGTTTCTCAACCGTTTCTTACCTCCAAACTGCCATATCTCGCGAACGGATTGACCAATCCGCAAAATTTCTGTTGCATCTGAAAGTAGAAAGTCGCCCGATTACAACGGTATGCGTACTTTTCCCCTAGGCCGTTCTAGTTATTCATTTCGAGCATCAGAACTGCGAAAATTTTGAGTTTCTCAAGCGGTTCTTACCTCCAAACTTCCATATCTCGCGAACGGATTGACTAATCCGCAAACTTCCTGTTGCATCTGAAAGTAGAAACTCGCCCGATTACAACGGTATGCGTACTTTTCCCCTAGGCCGTTCTGGTTATTCGTTTCGAGCATCAGAACTGTGAAAATTTTGAGTTTCTCAACCGTTTCTTACCTCCAAACTGCCATATCTCGCGAACGGATTGACCAACCCGCAAAATTTCTGTTGCATCTGAAAGTAGAAAGTCGCCCGATTACAACGGTATGCGTACTTTTCCCCTAGGCCGTTCTAGTTATTCATTTCGAGCATCAGAACTGCGAAAATTTTGAGTTTCTCAAGCGTTTCTTACCTCCAAACTGCCATATCTCGCGAACGGATTGACTAATCCGCAAAATTTCTGTTGCATCTGAAAGTAGAAACTCGCCCGATTACAACGGTATGCGTACTTTTCCCCTAGGCCGTTCTGGTTATTCGTTTCGAGCATCAGAACTGTGAAAATTTTGAGTTTCTCAACCGTTTCTTACCTCCAAACTGCCATATCTCGCGAACGGATTGACCAATCCGCAAAATTTCTGTTGCATCGAAAGTAGAAAGTCGCCCGATTACAACGGTATGCGTACTTTTCCCCTAGGCCGTTCTAGTTATTCATTTCGAGCATCAGAACTGCGAAAATTTTGAGTTTCTCAAGCGTTTCTTACCTCCAAACTGCCATATCTCGCGAACGGATTGACTAATCCGCAAAATTTCTGTTGCATCTGAAAGTAGAAACTCGCCCGATTACAACGGTATGCGTACTTTTCCCCTGGGCCGTTCTAGTTATTCGTTTCGAGCATCAGAACTGCGAAAATTTTGAGTTTCTCAAGCGTTTCTTACCTCCAAACTGCCATATCTCGCGAACGGATTGACCAATCCGCAAAATTTCTGTTGCATCTGAAAGTAGAAGGTCGCCCGATTACAACGGTATGCGTACTTTTCCCCTAGACCGTTCTAGTTATGCTTGTCGAGCATCAGAACTGCGAAAATTTTGAGTTTCTCAAGCGTTTCTTACCTCCAAACTGCCATATCTCGCGAACGGATTGACTAATCCGCAAAATTTCTGTTGCATCTGAAAGTAGAAACTCGCCCGATTACAACGGTATGCGTACTTTTCCCCTAGGTCGTTCTGGTTATTCGTTTCGAGCATCAGAACTGTGAAAATTTTGAGTTTCTCAACCGTTTCTTACCTACAAACTGCCATATCTCGCGAACGGATTGACCAATCCGCAAAATTTCAGTTGCATCTGAAAGTAGAAACTCGCCCGATTACAACGGTATGCGTACTTTTCCCCTAGGCCGTTCTAGTTATTCGTTTCGAGCATCAGAACTGCGAAAATTTTGAGTTTCTCAAGCGTTTCTTACCTCCAAACTGCCATATCTCGCGAACGGATTGACCAATCCGCAAAATTTCTGTTGCATCTGAAAGTAGAAGGTCGCCCGATTACAACGGTGTGCGTACTTTTCCCCTAGGCCGTTCTAGTTATTCGTTTCGAGCATCAGAACTGCGAAAATGTTGAGTTTCTCAAGCGTTTCTTACCTACAAACTGCCATATCTCGCGAACAGATTGACCAATCCGCAAAATTTCTGTTGCATCTGAAAGTAGAAACTCGCCCGATTACAACGGTATGCGTACTTTTCCCCTAGGCCGTTCTGGTTATTCGTTTCGAGCATCAGAACTGTGAAAATTTTGAGTTTCTCAACCGTTTCTTACCTCCAAACTGCCATATCTCGCGAACTGATTGACCAATCCGCAAAACTTCTGTTGCATCTGAAAGTAGAAAGTCGCCCGATTACAACGGTATGCGTACTTTTCCCCTAGTCCGTTCTAGTTATTCGTTCCCAGCATCAGAACTGCGAAAATTTTGAGTTTCTCAAGCGTTTCTTACCTCCAAACTGCCATATCTCGCGAACGGACTGACCAATCCGCAAAATTTCTGTTGCATCTGAAAGTAGAAACTCGCCCGATTACAACGGTATGCGTACTTTTCCCCTAGGCCGTTCTAGTTATTCGTTTCGAGCATCAGAACTGCGAAAATGTTAAGTTTCTCAAGCGTTTCTTACCTACAAACTGCCATATCTCGCGAACGGATTGACCAATCCGCAAAATTTCTGTTGCATCTGAAAGTAGAAACTCGCCCGATTACAACGGTATGCGTACTTTTCCCCTAGACCGTTCTAGTTATGTTTGTCGAGCATCAGAACTGCGAAAATTTTGAGTTTCTCAAGCGTCTCTTACCTCCAAACTGCCATATCTCGCGAACGGATTGACTAATCCGCAAAATTTCTGTTGCATCTGAAAGTAGAAACTCGCCCGATTACAACGGTATGCGTACTTTTCCCCTAGGCCGTTGTAGTTATTCGCTTCGAGTATGACAACTGCTAAAATTTTGGGTTTCTCAAGCGTTGCTTACCTCCAAACTGCCATATCTCGCGAACGGATTGACCAATCCGCAAAATTTCTGTTGCATCTGAAAGTAGAAACTCGCCCGATTACAACGGTATGCGTACTTTTCCCCTAGGCCGTTGTAGTTATTCGCTTCGAGTATGACAACTGCTAAAATTTTGGGTTTCTCAAGCGTTGCTTACCTCCAAACTGCCATATCTCGCGAACGGATTGACCAATCCGCAAAATTTCTGTTGCATCTGAAAGTAGAAAGTCGCCCGATTACAACGGTATGCGTACTTTTCCCCTAGACCGTTCTAGTTATGCTTGTCGAGCATCAGAACTGCGAAAATTTTGAGTTTCTCAAGCGTTTCTTACCTCCAAACTGCCATATCTAGCGAACGGATTGACCAATCCCCAAAATTTCTGTTGCATCTGAAAGTAGAAACTCGCCCGATTACAACGGTATGCGTACTTTTCCCCTAGGCCGTTCTAGTTATTCGTTTCGAGCATCAGAACTGCGAAAATGTTGAGTTTCTCAAGCGTTTCTTACCTACAAACTGCCATATCTCGCGAACGGATTGACCAATCCGCAAAATTTCTGTTGCATCTGAAAGTAGAAACTCGCCCGATTACAACGGTATGCGTACTTTTCCCCTAGGCCGTTCTGGTTATTCGTTTCGAGCATCAGAACTGTGAAAATTTTGAGTTTCTCAACCGTTTCTTACCTCCAAACTGCCATATCTCGCGAACTGATTGACCAATCCGCAAAATTTCTGTTGCATCTGAAAGTAGAAAGTCGCCCGATTACAACGGTATGCGTACTTTTCCCCTAGACCGTTCTAGTTATGCTTGTCGAGCATCAGAACTGCGAAAATTATGAGTTTCTCAAGCGTCTCTTACCTCCAAACTGCCATATCTCGCGAACGGATTGACTAATCCGCAAAATTTCTGTTGCATCTGAAAGTAGAAACTCGCCCGATTACAACGGTATGCGTACTTTTCCCCTAGGCCGTTGTAGTTATTCGCTTCGAGTATGACAACTGCTAAAATTTTGGGTTTCTCAAGCGTTGCTTACCTCCAAACTGCCATATCTCGCGAATGGATTGACCAATCCGCAAAATTTCTGTTGCATCTGAAAGTAGAAACTCGCCCGATTACAACGGTATGCGTACTTTTCCCCTAGGCCGTTGTAGTTATTCGCTTCGAGTATGACAACTGCTAAAATTTTGGGTTTCTCAAGCGTTGCTTACCTCCAAACTGCCATATCTCGCGAACGGATTGACCAATCCGCAAAATTTCTGTTGCATCTGAAAGTAGAAACTCGCCCGATTACAACGGTATGCGTACTTTTCCCCTAGGCCGTTGTAGTTATTCGCTTCGAGTATGACAACTGCTAAAATTTTGAGTTTCTCAAACGTTTCTTACCTCCAAACTGCCATATCTAGCGAACGGATTGACCAATCCCCAAAATTTCTGTTGCATCTGAAAGTAGAAACTCGCCCGATTACAACGGTATGCGTACTTTTCCCCTAGGCCGTTCTAGTTATTCGTTTCGAGCATCAGAACTGCGAAAATGTTGAGTTTCTCAAGCGTTTCTTACCTACAAACTGCCATATCTCGCGAACGGATTGACCAATCCGCAAAATTTCTGTTGCATCTGAAAGTAGAAACTCGCCCGATTACAACGGTATGCGTACTTTTCCCCTAGGCCGTTCTGGTTATTCGTTTCGAGCATCAGAACTGTGAAAATTTTGAGTTTCTCAACCGTTTCTTACCTCCAAACTGCCATATCTCGCGAACTGATTGACCAATCCGCAAAACTTCTGTTGCATCTGAAAGTAGAAAGTCGCCCGATTACAACGGTATGCGTACTTTTCCCCTAGTCCGTTCTAGTTATTCGTTTCCAGCATCAGAACTGCGAAAATTTTGAGTTTCTCAAGCGTTTCTTACCTCCAAACTGCCATATCTCGCGAACGGACTGACCAATCCGCAAAATTTCTGTTGCATCTGAAAGTAGAAACTCGCCCGATTACAACGGTATGCGTACTTTTCCCCTAGGCCGTTCTGGTTATTCGTTTCGAGCATCAGAACTGTGAAAATTTTGAGTTTCTCAACCGTTTCTTACCTCCAAACTGCCATATCTCGCGAACTGATTGACCAATCCGCAAAACTTCTGTTGCATCTGAAAGTAGAAAGTCGCCCGATTACAACGGTATGCGTACTTTTCCCCTAGTCCGTTCTAGTTATTCGTTTCCAGCATCAGAACTGCGAAAATTTTGAGTTTCTCAAGCGTTTCTTACCTCCAAACTGCCATATCTCGCGAACGGACTGACCAATCCGCAAAATTTCTGTTGCATCTGAAAGTAGAAACTCGCCCGATTACAACGGTATGCGTACTTTTCCCCTAGGCCGTTCTAGTTATTCGTTTCGAGCATCAGAACTGCGAAAATGTTGAGTTTCTCAAGCGTTTCTTACCTACAAACTGCCATATCTCGCGAACGGATTGACCAATCCGCAAAATTTCTGTTGCATCTGAAAGTAGAAACTCGCCCGATTACAACGGTATGCGTACTTTTCCCCTAGACCGTTCTAGTTATGCTTGTCGAGCATCAGAACTGCGAAAATTATGAGTTTCTCAAGCGTCTCTTACCTCCAAACTGCCATATCTCGCGAACGGATTGACTAATCCGCAAAATTTCTGTTGCATCTGAAAGTAGAAACTCGCCCGATTACAACGGTATGCGTACTTTTCCCCTAGGCCGTTGTAGTTATTCGCTTCGAGTATGACAACTGCTAAAATTTTGGGTTTCTCAAGCGTTGCTTACCTCCAAACTGCCATATCTCGCGAATGGATTGACCAATCCGCAAAATTTCTGTTGCATCTGAAAGTAGAAACTCGCCCGATTACAACGGTATGCGTACTTTTCCCCTAGGCCGTTGTAGTTATTCGCTTCGAGTATGACAACTGCTAAAATTTTGGGTTTCTCAAGCGTTGCTTACCTCCAAACTGCCATATCTCGCGAACGGATTGACCAATCCGCAAAATTTCTGTTGCATCTGAAAGTAGAAACTCGCCCGATTACAACGGTATGCGTACTTTTCCCCTAGGCCGTTGTAGTTATTCGCTTCGAGTATGACAACTGCTAAAATTTTGAGTTTCTCAAGCGTTTCTTACCTCCAAACTGCCATATCTAGCGAACGGATTGACCAATCCCCAAAATTTCTGTTGCATCTGAAAGTAGAAACTCGCCCGATTACAACGGTATGCGTACTTTTCCCCTAGGCCGTTCTAGTTATTCGTTTCGAGCATCAGAACTGCGAAAATGTTGAGTTTCTCAAGCGTTTCTTACCTACAAACTGCCATATCTCGCGAACGGATTGACCAATCCGCAAAATTTCTGTTGCATCTGAAAGTAGAAACTCGCCCGATTACAACGGTATGCGTACTTTTCCCCTAGGCCGTTCTGGTTATTCGTTTCGAGCATCAGAACTGTGAAAATTTTGAGTTTCTCAACCGTTTCTTACCTCCAAACTGCCATATCTCGCGAACTGATTGACCAATCCGCAAAACTTCTGTTGCATCTGAAAGTAGAAAGTCGCCCGATTACAACGGTATGCGTACTTTTCCCCTAGTCCGTTCTAGTTATTCGTTTCCAGCATCAGAACTGCGAAAATTTTGAGTTTCTCAAGCGTTTCTTACCTCCAAACTGCCATATCTCGCGAACGGACTGACCAATCCGCAAAATTTCTGTTGCATCTGAAAGTAGAAACTCGCCCGATTACAACGGTATGCGTACTTTTCCCCTAGGCCGTTCTAGTTATTCGTTTCGAGCATCAGAACTGCGAAAATGTTGAGTTTCTCAAGCGTTTCTTACCTACAAACTGCCATATCTCGCGAACGGATTGACCAATCCGCAAAATTTCTGTTGCATCTGAAAGTAGAAACTCGCCCGATTACAACGGTATGCGTACTTTTCCCCTAGGCCGTTCTGGTTATTCGTTTCGAGCATCAGAACTGTGAAAATTTTGAGTTTCTCAACCGTTTCTTACCTCCAAACTGCCATATCTCGCGAACTGATTGACCAATCCGCAAAACTTCTGTTGCATCTGAAAGTAGAAAGTCGCCCGATTACAACGGTATGCGTACTTTTCCCCTAGTCCGTTCTAGTTATTCGTTTCCAGCATCAGAACTGCGAAAATTTTGAGTTTCTCAAGCGTTTCTTACCTCCAAACTGCCATATCTCGCGAACGGACTGACCAATCCGCAAAATTTCTGTTGCATCTGAAAGTAGAAACTCGCCCGATTACAACGGTATGCGTACTTTTCCCCTAGGCCGTTCTAGTTATTCGTTTCGAGCATCAGAACTGCGAAAATGTTGAGTTTCTCAAGCGTTTCTTACCTACAAACTGCCATATCTCGCGAACGGATTGACCAATCCGCAAAATTTCTGTTGCATCTGAAAGTAGAAACTCGCCCGATTACAACGGTATGCGTACTTTTCCCCTAGACCGTTCTAGTTATGCTTGTCGAGCATCAGAACTGCGAAAATTATGAGTTTCTCATGCGTCTCTTACCTCCAAACTGCCATATCTCGCGAACGGATTGACTAATCCGCAAAATTTCTGTTGCATCTGAAAGTAGAAACTCGCCCGATTACAACGGTATGCGTACTTTTCCCCTAGGCCGTTGTAGTTATTCGCTTCGAGTATGACAACTGCTAAAATTTTGGGTTTCTCAAGCGTTGCTTACCTCCAAACTGCCATATCTCGCGAATGGATTGACCAATCCGCACAATTTCTGTTGCATCTGAAAGTAGAAACTCGCCCGATTACAACGGTATGCGTACTTTTCCCCTAGGCCGTTGTAGTTATTCGCTTCGAGTATGACAACTGCTAAAATTTTGGGTTTCTCAAGCGTTGCTTACCTCCAAACTGCCATATCTCGCGAACGGATTGACCAATCCGCAAAATTTCTGTTGCATCTGAAAGTAGAAACTCGCCCGATTACAACGGTATGCGTACTTTTCCCCTAGTCCGTTGTAGTTATTCGCTTCGAGTATGACAACTGCTAAAATTTTGAGTTTCTCAAGCGTTTCTTACCTCCAAACTGCCATATCTAGCGAACGGATTGACCAATCCCCAAAATTTCTGTTGCATCTGAAAGTAGAAACTCGCCCGATTACAACGGTATGCGTACTTTTCCCCTAGGCCGTTCTGGTTATTCGTTTCGAGCATCAGAACTGTGAAAATTTTGAGTTTCTCAACCGTTTCTTACCTCCAAACTGCCATATCTCGCGAACTGATTGACCAATCCGCAAAACTTCTGTTGCATCTGAAAGTAGAAAGTCGCCCGATTACAACGGTATGCGTACTTTTCCCCTAGTCCGTTCTAGTTATTCGTTTCCAGCATCAGAACTGCGAAAATTTTGAGTTTCTCAAGCGTTTCTTACCTCCAAACTGCCATATCTCGCGAACGGACTGACCAATCCGCAAAATTTCTGTTGCATCTGAAAGTAGAAACTCGCCCGATTACAACGGTATGCGTACTTTTCCCCTAGGCCGTTCTAGTTATTCGTTTCGAGCATCAGAACTGCGAAAATGTTGAGTTTCTCAAGCGTTTCTTACCTACAAACTGCCATATCTCGCGAACGGATTGACCAATCCGCAAAATTTCTGTTGCATCTGAAAGTAGAAACTCGCCCGATTACAACGGTATGCGTACTTTTCCCCTAGACCGTTCTAGTTATGCTTGTCGAGCATCAGAACTGCGAAAATTATGAGTTTCTCAAGCGTCTCTTACCTCCAAACTGCCATATCTCGCGAACGGATTGACTAATCCGCAAAATTTCTGTTGCATCTGAAAGTAGAAACTCGCCCGATTACAACGGTATGCGTACTTTTCCCCTAGGCCGTTGTAGTTATTCGTTTCGAGTATGACAACTGCTAAAATTTTGGGTTTCTCAAGCGTTGCTTACCTCCAAACTGCCATATCTCGCGAATGGATTGACCAATCCGCAAAATTTCTGTTGCATCTGAAAGTAGAAACTCGCCCGATTACAACGGTATGCGTACTTTTCCCCTAGGCCGTTGTAGTTATTCGCTTCGAGTATGACAACTGCTAAAATTTTGGGTTTCTCAAGCGTTGCTTACCTCCAAACTGCCATATCTCGCGAACGGATTGACCAATCCGCAAAATTTCTGTTGCATCTGAAAGTAGAAACTCGCCCGATTACAACGGTATGCGTACTTTTCCCCTAGGCCGTTGTAGTTATTCGCTTCGAGTATGACAACTGCTAAAATTTTGAGTTTCTCAAGCGTTTCTTACCTCCAAACTGCCATATCTAGCGAACGGATTGACCAATCCCCAAAATTTCTGTTGCATCTGAAAGTAGAAACTCGCCCGATTACAACGGTATGCGTACTTTTCCCCTAGGCCGTTCTGGTTATTCGTTTCGAGCATCAGAACTGTGAAAATTTTGAGTTTCTCAACCGTTTCTTACCTCCAAACTGCCATATCTCGCGAACTGATTGACCAATCCGCAAAACTTCTGTTGCATCTGAAAGTAGAAAGTCGCCCGATTACAACGGTATGCGTACTTTTCCCCTAGTCCGTTCTAGTTATTCGTTTCCAGCATCAGAACTGCGAAAATTTTGAGTTTCTCAAGCGTTTCTTACCTCCAAACTGCCATATCTCGCGAACGGACTGACCAATCCGCAAAATTTCTGTTGCATCTGAAAGTAGAAACTCGCCCGATTACAACGGTATGCGTACTTTTCCCCTAGGCCGTTCTAGTTATTCGTTTCGAGCATCAGAACTGCGAAAATGTTGAGTTTCTCAAGCGTTTCTTACCTACAAACTGCCATATCTCGCGAACGGATTGACCAATCCGCAAAATTTCTGTTGCATCTGAAAGTAGAAACTCGCCCGATTACAACGGTATGCGTACTTTTCCCCTAGACCGTTCTAGTTATGCTTGTCGAGCATCAGAACTGCGAAAATTATGAGTTTCTCAAGCGTCTCTTACCTCCAAACTGCCATATCTCGCGAACGGATTGACTAATCCGCAAAATTTCTGTTGCATCTGAAAGTAGAAACTCGCCCGATTACAACGGTATGCGTACTTTTCCCCTAGGCCGTTGTAGTTATTCGCTTCGAGTATGACAACTGCTAAAATTTTGGGTTTCTCAAGCGTTGCTTACCTCCAAACTGCCATATCTCGCGAACGGATTGACCAATCCGCAAAATTTCTGTTGCATCTGAAAGTAGAAACTCGCCCGATTACAACGGTATGCGTACTTTTCCCCTAGTCCGTTGTAGTTATTCGCTTCGAGTATGACAACTGCTAAAATTTTGAGTTTCTCAAGCGTTTCTTACCTCCAAACTGCCATATCTAGCGAACGGATTGACCAATCCCCAAAATTTCTGTTGCATCTGAAAGTAGAAACTCGCCCGATTACAACGGTATGCGTACTTTTCCCCTAGGCCGTTCTGGTTATTCGTTTCGAGCATCAGAACTGTGAAAATTTTGAGTTTCTCAACCGTTTCTTACCTCCAAACTGCCATATCTCGCGAACTGATTGACCAATCCGCAAAACTTCTGTTGCATCTGAAAGTAGAAAGTCGCCCGATTACAACGGTATGCGTACTTTTCCCCTAGTCCGTTCTAGTTATTCGTTTCCAGCATCAGAACTGCGAAAATTTTGAGTTTCTCAAGCGTTTCTTACCTCCAAACTGCCATATCTCGCGAACGGACTGACCAATCCGCAAAATTTCTGTTGCATCTGAAAGTAGAAACTCGCCCGATTACAACGGTATGCGTACTTTTCCCCTAGGCCGTTCTAGTTATTCGTTTCGAGCATCAGAACTGCGAAAATGTTGAGTTTCTCAAGCGTTTCTTACCTACAAACTGCCATATCTCGCGAACGGATTGACCAATCCGCAAAATTTCTGTTGCATCTGAAAGTAGAAACTCGCCCGATTACAACGGTATGCGTACTTTTCCCCTAGACCGTTCTAGTTATGCTTGTCGAGCATCAGAACTGCGAAAATTATGAGTTTCTCAAGCGTCTCTTACCTCCAAACTGCCATATCTCGCGAACGGATTGACTAATCCGCAAAATTTCTGTTGCATCTGAAAGTAGAAACTCGCCCGATTACAACGGTATGCGTACTTTTCCCCTAGGCCGTTGTAGTTATTCGTTTCGAGTATGACAACTGCTAAAATTTTGGGTTTCTCAAGCGTTGCTTACCTCCAAACTGCCATATCTCGCGAATGGATTGACCAATCCGCAAAATTTCTGTTGCATCTGAAAGTAGAAACTCGCCCGATTACAACGGTATGCGTACTTTTCCCCTAGGCCGTTGTAGTTATTCGCTTCGAGTATGACAACTGCTAAAATTTTGGGTTTCTCAAGCGTTGCTTACCTCCAAACTGCCATATCTCGCGAACGGATTGACCAATCCGCAAAATTTCTGTTGCATCTGAAAGTAGAAACTCGCCCGATTACAACGGTATGCGTACTTTTCCCCTAGGCCGTTGTAGTTATTCGCTTCGAGTATGACAACTGCTAAAATTTTGAGTTTCTCAAGCGTTTCTTACCTCCAAACTGCCATATCTAGCGAACGGATTGACCAATCCCCAAAATTTCTGTTGCATCTGAAAGTAGAAACTCGCCCGATTACAACGGTATGCGTACTTTTCCCCTAGGCCGTTCTGGTTATTCGTTTCGAGCATCAGAACTGTGAAAATTTTGAGTTTCTC
This sequence comes from Ptiloglossa arizonensis, assembly GCF_051014685.1. NCBI lineage: Eukaryota > Metazoa > Arthropoda > Insecta > Hymenoptera > Colletidae > Ptiloglossa > Ptiloglossa arizonensis. Next base: position 148,022 of record NW_027478992.1, read on the forward strand.
AACCGTTTCTTACCTCCAAACTGCCATATCTCGCGAACTGATTGACCAATCCGCAAAACTTCTGTTGCATCTGAAAGTAGAAAGTCGCCCGATTACAACGGTATGCGTACTTTTCCCCTAGTCCGTTCTAGTTATTCGTTTCCAGCATCAGAACTGCGAAAATTTTGAGTTTCTCAAGCGTTTCTTACCTCCAAACTGCCATATCTCGCGAACGGACTGACCAATCCGCAAAATTTCTGTTGCATCTGAAAGTAGAAACTCGCCCGATTACAACGGTATGCGTACTTTTCCCCTAGGCCGTTCTAGTTATTCGTTTCGAGCATCAGAACTGCGAAAATGTTGAGTTTCTCAAGCGTTTCTTACCTACAAACTGCCATATCTCGCGAACGGATTGACCAATCCGCAAAATTTCTGTTGCATCTGAAAGTAGAAACTCGCCCGATTACAACGGTATGCGTACTTTTCCCCTAGACCGTTCTAGTTATGCTTGTCGAGCATCAGAACTGCGAAAATTATGAGTTTCTCAAGCGTCTCTTACCTCCAAACTGCCATATCTCGCGAACGGATTGACTAATCCGCAAAATTTCTGTTGCATCTGAAAGTAGAAACTCGCCCGATTACAACGGTATGCGTACTTTTCCCCTAGGCCGTTGTAGTTATTCGCTTCGAGTATGACAACTGCTAAAATTTTGGGTTTCTCAAGCGTTGCTTACCTCCAAACTGCCATATCTCGCGAATGGATTGACCAATCCGCAAAATTTCTGTTGCATCTGAAAGTAGAAACTCGCCCGATTACAACGGTATGCGTACTTTTCCCCTAGGCCGTTCTGGTTATTCGTTTCGAGCATCAGAACTGTGAAAATTTTGAGTTTCTCAACCGTTTCTTACCTCCAAACTGCCATATCTCGCGAACGGATTGACCAATCCGCAAAATTTCTGTTGCATCGAAAGTAGAAAGTCGCCCGATTACAACGGTATGCGTACTTTTCCCCTAGGCCGTTCTAGTTATTCATTTCGAGCATCAGAACTGCGAAAATTTTGAGTTTCTCAAGCGTTTCTTACCTCCAAACTGCCATATCTCGCGAACGGATTGACTAATCCGCAAAATTTCTGTTGCATCTGAAAGTAGAAACTCGCCCGATTACAACGGTATGCGTACTTTTCCCCTGGGCCGTTCTAGTTATTCGTTTCGAGCATCAGAACTGCGAAAATTTTGAGTTTCTCAAGCGTTTCTTACCTCCAAACTGCCATATCTCGCGAACGGATTGACCAATCCGCAAAATTTCTGTTGCATCTGAAAGTAGAAGGTCGCCCGATTACAACGGTATGCGTACTTTTCCCCTAGACCGTTCTAGTTATGCTTGTCGAGCATCAGAACTGCGAAAATTTTGAGTTTCTCAAGCGTTTCATACCTCCAAACTGCCATATCTCGCGAACGGACTGACTAATCCGCAAAATTTCTGTTGCATCTGAAAGTAGAAACTCGCCCGATTACAACGGTATGCGTACTTTTCCCCTAGGCCGTTCTAGTTATTCGTTTTGAGCATCAGAACTGCGAAAATTTTGAGTTTCTCAAGCGTTTCTTACCTCCAGACTGCCATATCTCGCGAACGGATTGACCAATCCGCAAAATTTCTGTTGCATCTGAAAGTAGACGGTCGCCCGATTACAACGGTATGCGTCCTTTTCCCCTAGACCGTTCTAGTTATGCTTGTCGAGCATCAGAACTGCGAAAATTATGAGTTTCTCAAGCGTTTCTTACCTCCAAACTGCCATATCTCGCGAACGGATTAACTAATCCGCAAAATTTCTGTTGCATCTGAAAGTAGAAACTCGCCCGATTACAACGGTATGCGAACTTTTCCCCTAGGCAGTTCTAGTTATTCGTTTCGAGCATCAGAACTGCGAAAATTTTGAGTTTCTCAAACGTTTCTTACCTCCAAACTGCCATATCCCTCGAACGGATTGACCAATCCGCAAAATTTCTGTTGCATCTGAAAGTAGAAACTCGCCCGATTACAACGGTATGCGTACTTTTCCCCTAGTCCGTTCTAGTTATTCGTTTCGAGCATCAGAACTGCGAAAATTTTGAGTTTCTCAAGCGTTTCTTACCTCCAAACTGCCATATCTCGCGAACGGATTGACTAATCCGCAAAATTTCTGTTGCATCTGAAAGTAGAAACTCGCCCGATTACAACGGTATGCGTACTTTTCCCCTAGGCCGTTCTGGTTATTCGTTTCGAGCATCAGAACTGTGAAAATTTTGAGTTTCTCAACCGTTTCTTACCTCCAAACTGCCATATCTCGCGAACTGATTGACCAATCCGCAAAATTTCTGTTGCATCTGAAAGTAGAAAGTCGCCCGATTACAACGGTATGCGTACTTTTCCCCTAGTCCGTTCTAGTTATTCGTTTCGAGCATCAGAACTGCGAAAATTTTGAGTTTCTCAAGCGTTTCTTACCTCCAAACTGCCATATCTCGCGAACTGATTGACCAAACCGCAAAATTTCTGTTGCATCTGAAAGTAGAAAGTCGCCCGATTACAACGGTATGCGTACTTTTCCCCTAGTCCGTTCTAGTTATTCGTTTCGAGCATCAGAACTGCGAAAATTTTGAGTTTCTCAAGCGTTTCTTACCTACAAACTGCCATATCTCGCGAACGGATTGACCAATCCGCAAAATTTCAGTTGCATCTGAAAGTAGAAACTAGCCCGATTTCAACGGTAGGCGTACTTTTCCCCTAGGCCGTTCTAGTTATGCTTGTCGAGCATCAGAACTGCGAAAATTTTGAGTTTCTCAAGCGTTTCATACCTCCAAACTGCCATATCTCGCGAACGGATTGACTAATCCGCAAAATTTCTGTTGCATCTGAAAGTAGAAACTCGCCCGATTACAACGGTATGCGTACTTTTCCCCTAGGCCGTTCTAGTTATTCGTTTCGAGCATCAGAACTGCGAAAATTTTGAGTTTCTCAAGCGTTTCTTACCTCCAAACTGCCATATCTCGCGAACGGATTGACCAATCCGCAAAATTTCTGTTGCATCTGAAAGTAGAAACTCGCCCGATTACAACGGTATGCGTACTTTTCCCCTAGTCCGTTCTAGTTATTCGTTTCGAGCATCAGAACTGCGAAAATTTTGAGTTTCTCAAGCGTTTCTTACATCCAAACTGCCATATCTCGCGAACGGATTGACCAATCCGCAAAATTTCTGTTGCATCTGAAAGTAGAAACTCGCCCGATTACAACGGTATGCGTACTTTTCCCCTAGACCGTTCTAGTTATGCTTGTCGAGCATCAGAACTGCGAAAATTTTGAGTTTCTCAAGCGTTTCATACCTCCAAACTGCCATATCTCGCGAACGGACTGACTAATCCGCAAAATTTCTGTTGCATCTGAAAGTAGAAACTCGCCCGATTACAACGGTATGCGTACTTTTCCCCTAGGCCGTTCTAGTTATTCGTTTCGAGCATCAGAACTGCGAAAATTTTGAGATTCTCAAGCGTTTCTTACCTCCAAACTGCCATATCTCGCGAACGGATTGACCAATCCGCATAATTTCTGTTGCATCTGAAAGTAGAAACTCGCCCGATTACAACGGTATGCGTACTTTTCCCCTAGGCCGTTCTGGTTATTCGTTTCGAGCATCAGAACTCTGAAAATTTTGAGTTTCTCAACCGTTTCTTACCTCCAAACTGCCATATCTCGCGAACTGATTGACCAATCCGCAAAATTTCTGTTGCATCTGAAAGTAGAAAGTCGCCCGATTACAACGGTATGCGTACTTTTCCCCTAGTCCGTTCTAGTTATTCGTTTCGAGCATCAGAACTGCGAAAATTTTGAGTTTCTCAAGCGTTTCTTACCTCCAAACTGCCATATCTCGCGAACTGATTGACCAAACCGCAAAATTTCTGTTGCATCTGAAAGTAGAAAGTCGCCCGATTACAACGGTATGCGTACTTTTCCCCTAGTCCGTTCTAGTTATTCGTTTCGAGCATCAGAACTGCGAAAATTTTGAGTTTCTCAAGCGTTTCTTACCTACAAACTGCCATATCTCGCGAACGGATTGACCAATCCGCAAAATTTCAGTTGCATCTGAAAGTAGAAACTAGCCCGATTTCAACGGTAGGCGTACTTTTCCCCTAGGCCGTTCTAGTTATGCTTGTCGAGCATCAGAACTGCGAAAATTTTGAGTTTCTCAAGCGTTTCATACCTCCAAACTGCCATATCTCGCGAACGGATTGACTAATCCGCAAAATTTCTGTTGCATCTGAAATTAGAAACTCGCCCGATTACAACGGTATGCGTACTTTTCCCCTAGGCCGTTCTAGTTATTCGTTTCGAGCATCAGAACTGCGAAAATTTTGAGTTTCTCAAGCGTTTCTTACCTCCAAACTGCCATATCTCGCGAACGGATTGACCAATCCGCAAAATTTCTGTTGCATCTGAAAGTAGAAACTCGCCCGATTACAACGGTATGCGTACTTTTCCCCTAGTCCGTTCTAGTTATTCGTTTCGAGCATCAGAACTGCGAAAATTTTGAGTTTCTCAAGCGTTTCTTACATCCAAACTGCCATATCTCGCGAACGGATTGACCAATCCGCAAAATTTCTGTTGCATCTGAAAGTAGAAACTCGCCCGATTACAACGGTATGCGTACTTTTCCCCTAGACCGTTCTAGTTATGCTTGTCGAGCATCAGAACTGCGAAAATTTTGAGTTTCTCAAGCGTTTCATACCTCCAAACTGCCATATCTCGCGAACGGATTGACTAATCCGCAAAATTTCTGTTGCATCTGAAAGTAGAAACTCGCCCGATTACAACGGTATGCGTACTTTTCCCCTAGGCCGTTCTAGTTATTCGTTTCGAGCATCAGAACTGCGAAAATTTTGAGATTCTCAAGCGTTTCTTACCTCCAAACTGCCATATCTCGCGAACGGATTGACCAATCCGCATAATTTCTGTTGCATCTGAAAGTAGAAACTCGCCCGATTACAACGGTATGCGTACTTTTCCCCTAGGCCGTTCTGGTTATTCGTTTCGAGCATCAGAACTGTGAAAATTTTGAGTTTCTCAACCGTTTCTTACCTCCAAACTGCCATATCTCGCGAACTGATTGACCAATCCGCAAAACTTCTGTTGCATCTGAAAGTAGAAAGTCGCCCGATTACAACGGTATGCGTACTTTTCCCCTAGTCCGTTCTAGTTATTCGTTTCGAGCATCAGAACTGCGAAAATTTTGAGTTTCTCAAGCGTTTCTTACCTCCAAACTGCCATATCTCGCGAACGGATTGACCAATCCGCAAAATTTCTGTTGCATCTGAAAGTAGAAACTCGCCCGATTACAAAGGTATGCGTACTTTTCCTCTAGGCCGTTCTAGTTATTCGTTTCGAGCATCAGAACTGCGAAAATTTTGAGTTTCTCAAGCGTTTCTTACCTCCAAACTGCCATATCTCGCGAACGGATTGACCAATCCGCATAATTTCTGTTGCATCTGAAAGTAGAAACTCGCCCGATTACAACGGTATGCGTACTTTTCCCCTAGACCGTTCTAGTTATGCTTGTCGAGCATCAGAACTTCGAAAATTTTGAGTTTCTCAAGCGTTTCTTACCTCCAAACTGCCATATCTCGCGAACGGATTAACTAATCCGCAAAATTTCTGTTGCATCTGAAAGTAGAAACTCGCCCGATTACAACGGTATGCGTACTTTTCCCCTAGGCCGTTCTAGTTATTCGTTTCGAGCATCAGAACTGCGAAAATTTTGAGTTTCTCAAGCGTTTCTTACCTACAAACTGCCATATCTCGCGAACGGATTGACCAATCCGCAAAATTTCAGTTGCATCTGATAGTAGAAACTAGCCCGATTTCAACGGTAGGCGTACTTTTCCCCTAGGCCGTTCTGGTTATCCGTTTCGAGCATCAGAACTGTGAAAATTTTGAGTTTCTCAACCGTTTCTTACCTCCAAACTGCCATATCTCGCGAACGGACTGACCAATCCGCAAAATTTCTGTTGCATCTGAAAGTAGAAAGTCGCCCGATTACAACGGTATGCGTACTTTTCCCCTAGGCCGTTCTAGTTATTCGTTTCGAGCATCAGAACTGCGAAAATTTTGAGTTTCTCAAGCGTTTCTTACCTCCAAACTGCCATATCTCGCGAACGGATTAACTAATCCGCAAAATTTCTGTTGCATCTGAAAGTAGAAACTCGCCCGATTACAACGGTATGCGTACTTTTCCCCTAGGCCGTTCTAGTTATTCGTTTCGAGCATCAGAACTGCGAAAATTTTGAGTTTCTCAAGCGTTTCTTACCTACAAACTGCCATATCTCGCGAACGGATTGACCAATCCGCAAAATTTCAGTTGCATCTGATAGTAGAAACTAGCCCGATTTCAACGGTAGGCGTACTTTTCCCCTAGGCCGTTCTGGTTATCCGTTTCGAGCATCAGAACTGTGAAAATTTTGAGTTTCTCAACCGTTTCTTACCTCCAAACTGCCATATCTCGCGAACGGATTGACCAATCCGCAAAATTTCTGTTGCATCTGAAAGTAGAAAGTCGCCCGATTACAACGGTATGCGTACTTTTCCCCTAGGCCGTTCTAGTTATTCGTTTCGAGCATCAGAACTGCGAAAATTTTGAGTTTCTCAAGCGTTTCTTACTTCCAAACTGCCATATCTCTCGAACGGATTGACCAATCCGCAAAATTTATGTTGCATCTGAAAGTAGAAACTCGCCCGATTACAACGGTATGCGTACTTTTCCCCTAGTCCGTTCTAGTTATTCGTTTCGAGCATCAGAACAGCGAAAATTTTGAGTTTCTCAAGCGTTTCTTACCTCCAAACTGCCATATCTCGCGAACTGATTGACCAATCCGCAAAATTTCTGTTGCATCTGAAAGTAGAAAGTCGCCCGATTACAACGGTATGCGTACTTTTCCCCTAGTCCGTTCTAGTGATTCGTTTCGAGCATCAGAACTGCGAAAATTTTGAGTTTCTCAAGCGTTTCCTACCTCCAAACTGCCATATCTCGCGAACTAATTGACCAAACCGCAAAATTTCTGTTGCATCTGAAAGTAGAAAGTCGCCCGATTACAACGGTATGCGTACTTTTCCCCTAGTCCGTTCTAGTTATTCGTTTCGAGCATCAGAACTGCGAAAATTTTGAGTTTCTCAAGCGTTTCTTACCTCCAAACTGCCATATCTCGCGAACGGATTAACTAATCCGCAAAATTTCTGTTGCATCTGAAAGTAGAAACTCGCCCGATTACAACGGTATGCGTACTTTTCCCCTAGTCCGTTCTAGTTATTCGTTTCGAGCATCAGAACTGCGAAAATTTTGAGTTCCTCAAGCGTTTCTTACCTCCAAACTGCCATATCTCTCGAACGGATTGACCAATCCGCAAAATTTATGTTGCATCTGAAAGTAGAAACTCGCCCGATTACAACGGTATGCGTACTTTTCCCCTAGTCCGTTCTAGTTATGCTTGTCGAGCATCAGAACTGCGAAAATTTTGAGTTTCTCAAGCGTTTCATACCTCCAAACTGCCATATCTCGCGAACGGATTGACCAATCCGCAAAATTTCTGTTGCATCTGAAAGTAGACGGTCGCCCGATTACAACGGTATGCGTCCTTTTCCCCTAGACCGTTCTAGTTATGCTTGTCGAGCATCAGAACTGCGAAAATTATGAGTTTCTCAAGCGTTTCTTACCTCCAAACTGCCATATCTCGCGAACGGATTAACTAATCCGCAAAATTTCTGTTGCATCTGAAAGTAGAAACTCGCCCGATTACAACGGTATGCGAACTTTTCCCCTAGGCCGTTCTAGTTATTCGTTTCGAGCATCAGAACTGCGAAAATTTTGAGTTTCTCAAACGTTTCTTACCTCCAAACAGCCATATCCCTCGAACGGATTGACCAATCCGCAAAATTTCTGTTGCATCTGAAAGTAGAAACTCGCCCGATTACAACGGTATGCGTACTTTTCCCCTAGTCCGTTCTAGTTATTCGTTTCGAGCATCAGAACTGCGAAAATTTTGAGTTTCTCAAGCGTTTCTTACCTCCAAACTGCCATATCTCGCGAACGGATTGACTAATCCGCAAAATTTCTGTTGCATCTGAAAGTAGAAACTCGCCCGATTACAACGGTATGCGTACTTTTCCCCTAGGCCGTTCTGGTTATTCGTTTCGAGCATCAGAACTGTGAAAATTTTGAGTTTCTCAACCGTTTCTTACCTCCAAACTGCCATATCTCGCGAACTGATTGACCAATCCGCAAAATTTCTGTTGCATCTGAAAGTAGAAAGTCGCCCGATTACAACGGTATGCGTACTTTTCCCCTAGTCCGTTCTAGTTATTCGTTTCGAGCATCAGAACTGCGAAAATTTTGAGTTTCTCAAGCGTTTCTTACCTCCAAACTGCCATATCTCGCGAACTGATTGACCAAACCGCAAAATTTCTGTTGCATCTGAAAGTAGAAAGTCGCCCGATTACAACGGTATGCGTACTTTTCCCCTAGTCCGTTCTAGTTATTCGTTTCGAGCATCAGAACTGCGAAAATTTTGAGTTTCTCAAGCGTTTCTTACCTACAAACTGCCATATCTCGCGAACGGATTGACCAATCCGCAAAATTTCAGTTGCATCTGAAAGTAGAAACTAGCCCGATTTCAACGGTAGGCGTACTTTTCCCCTAGGCCGTTCTAGTTATGCTTGTCGAGCATCAGAACTGCGAAAATTTTGAGTTTCTCAAGCGTTTCATACCTCCAAACTGCCATATCTCGCGAACGGATTGACTAGTCCGCAAAATTTCTGTTGCATCTGAAAGTAGAAACTCGCCCGATTACAACGGTATGCGTACTTTTCCCCTAGGCCGTTCTAGTTATTCGTTTTGAGCATCAGAACTGCGAAAATTTTGAGTTTCTCAAGCGTTTCTTACCTCCAAACTGCCATATCTCGCGAACGGATTGACCAATCCGCAAAATTTCTGTTGCATCTGAAAGTAGACGGTCGCCCGATTACAACGGTATGCGTCCTTTTCCCCTAGACCGTTCTAGTTATGCTTGTCGAGCATCAGAACTGCGAAAATTATGAGTTTCTCAAGCGTTTCTTACCTCCAAACTGCCATATCTCGCGAACGGATTAACTAATCCGCAAAATTTCTGTTGCATCTGAAAGTAGAAACTCGCCCGATTACAACGGTATGCGAACTTTTCCCCTAGGCCGTTCTAGTTATTCGTTTCGAGCATCAGAACTGCGAAAATTTTGAGTTTCTCAAACGTTTCTTACCTCCAAACAGCCATATCCCTCGAACGGATTGACCAATCCGCAAAATTTCTGTTGCATCTGAAAGTAGAAACTCGCCCGATTACAACGGTATGCGTACTTTTCCCCTAGTCCGTTCTAGTTATTCGTTTCGAGCATCAGAACTGCGAAAATTTTGAGTTTCTCAAGCGTTTCTTACCTCCAAACTGCCATATCTCGCGAACGGATTGACTAATCCGCAAAATTTCTGTTGCATCTGAAAGTAGAAACTCGCCCGATTACAACGGTATGCGTACTTTTCCCCTAGTCCGTTCTAGTTATTCGTTTCGAGCATCAGAACTGCGAAAATTTTGAGTTACTCAAGCGTTTCTTACCTCCAAACTGCCATATCTCGCGAACGGATTGACTAATCCGCAAAAGTTCTGTTGCATCTGAAAGTAGAAACTCGCCCGATTACAACGGTATGCGTACTTTTCCCCTAGGCCGTTCTGGTTATTCGTTTCGAGCATCAGAACTCTGAAAATTTTGAGTTTCTCAACCGTTTCTTACCTCCAAACTGCCATATCTCGCGAACTGATTGACCAATCCGCAAAATTTCTGTTGCATCTGAAAGTAGAAAGTCGCCCGATTACAACGGTATGCGTACTTTTCCCCTAGTCCGTTCTAGTTATTCGTTTCGAGCATCAGAACTGCGAAAATTTTGAGTTTCTCAAGCGTTTCTTACCTCCAAACTGCCATATCTCGCGAACTGATTGACCAAACCGCAAAATTTCTGTTGCATCTGAAAGTAGAAAGTCGCCCGATTACAACGGTATGCGTACTTTTCCCCTAGTCCGTTCTAGTTATTCGTTTCGAGCATCAGAACTGCGAAAATTTTGAGTTTCTCAAGCGTTTCTTACCTACAAACTGCCATATCTCGCGAACGGATTGACCAATCCGCAAAATTTCAGTTGCATCTGAAAGTAGAAACTAGCCCGATTTCAACGGTAGGCGTACTTTTCCCCTAGGCCGTTCTAGTTATGCTTGTCGAGCATCAGAACTGCGAAAATTTTGAGTTTCTCAACCGTTTCTTACCTCCAAACTGCCATATCTCGCGAACTGATTGACCAATCCGCAAAACTTCTGTTGCATCTGAAAGTAGAAAGTCGCCCGATTACAACGGTATGCGTACTTTTCCCCTAGTCCGTTCTAGTTATTCGTTTCGAGCATCAGAACTGCGAAAATTTTGAGTTTCTCAAGCGTTTCTTACCTCCAAACTGCCATATCTCGCGAACGGATTGACCAATCCGCAAAACTTCTGTTGCATCTGAAAGTAGAAAGTCGCCCGATTACAACGGTATGCGTACTTTTCCCCTAGACCGTTCTAGTTATGCTTGTCGAGCATCAGAACTGCGAAAATTATGAGTTTCTCAAGCGTTTCTTACCTCCAAACTGCCATATCTCGCGAACGGATTAACTAATCCGCAAAATTTCTGTTGCATCTGAAAGTAGAAACTCGCCCGATTACAACGGTATGCGTACTTTTCCCCTAGGCCGTTCTAGTTATTCGTTTCGAGCATCAGAACTGCGAAAATTTTGAGTTCCTCAAGCGTTTCTTACCTCCAAACTGCCATATCTCTCGAACGGATTGACCAATCCGCAAAATTTATGTTGCATCTGAAAGTAGAAACTCGCCCGATTACAACGGTATGCGTACTTTTCCCCTAGACCGTTCTAGTTATGCTTGTCGAGCATCAGAACTGCGAAAATTTTGAGTTTCTCAAGCGTCTCTTACCTCCAAACTGCCATATCTCGCGAACGGATTGACTAATCCGCAAAATTTCTGTTGCATCTGAAAGTAGAAACTCGCTCGATTACAACGGTATGCGTACTTTTCCCCTAGGCCGTTGTAGTTATTCGCTTCGAGTATGACAACTGCTAAAATTTTGGGTTTCTCAAGCGTTGCTTACCTCCAAACTGCCATATCTCGCGAACGGATTGACCAATCCGCAAAATTTCTGTTGCATCTGAAAGTAGAAACTCGCCCGATTACAACGGTATGCGTACTTTTCCCCTAGGCCGTTGTTGTTATTCGCTTCGAGTATGACAACTGCTAAAATTTTGGGTTTCTCAAGCGTTGCTTACCTCCAAACTGCCATATCTCGCGAACGGATTGACCAATCCGCAAAATTTCTGTTGCATCTGAAAGTAGAAAGTCGCCCGATTACAACGGTATGCGTACTTTTCCCCTAGACCGTTCTAGTTATGCTTGTCGAGCATCAGAACTGCGAAAATTTTGAGTTTCTCAAGCGTTTCTTACCTCCAAACTGCCATATCTCGCGAACGGATTGACCAATCCCCAAAATTTCTGTTGCATCTGAAAGTAGAAACTCGCCCGATTACAACGGTATGCGTACTTTTCCCCTAGGCCGTTCTAGTTATTCGTTTCGAGCATCAGAACTGCGAAAATGTGGAGTTTCTCAAGCGTTTCTTACCTACAAACTGCCATATCTCGCGAACGGATTGACCAATCCGCAAAATTTCTGTTGCATCTGAAAGTAGAAACTCTCCCGATTACAACGGTATGCGTACTTTTCCCCTAGGCCGTTCTGGTTATTCGTTTCGAGCATCAGAACTGTGAAAATTTTGAGTTTCTCAACCGTTTCTTACCTCCAAACTGCCATATCTCGCGAACTGATTGACCAATCCGCAAAACTTCTGTTGCATCTGAAAGTAGAAAGTCGCCCGATTACAACGGTATGCGTACTTTTCCCCTAGTCCGTTCTAGTTATTCGTTTCCAGCATCAGAACTGCGAAAATTTTGAGTTTCTCAAGCGTTTCTTACCTCCAAACTGCCATATCTCGCGAACGGACTGACCAATCCGCAAAATTTCTGTTGCATCTGAAAGTAGAAACTCGCCCGATTACAACGGTATGCGTACTTTTCCCCTAGGCCGTTCTAGTTATGCTTGTCGAGCATCAGAACTGCGAAAATTATGAGCTTCTCAAGCGTCTCTTACCTCCAAACTGCCATATCTCGCGAACGGATTGACTAATCCGCAAAATTTCTGTTGCATCTGAAAGTAGAAACTCGCCCGATTACAACGGTATGCGTACTTTTCCCCTAGGCCGTTGTAGTTATTCGCTTCGAGTATGACAACTGCTAAAATTTTGGGTTTCTCAAGCGTTGCTTACCTCCAAACTGCCATATCTCGCGAATGGATTGACCAATCCGCAAAATTTCTGTTGCATCTGAAAGTAGAAACTCGCCCGATTACAACGGTATGCGTACTTTTCCCCTAGGCCGTTCTGGTTATTCGTTTCGAGCATCAGAACTGTGAAAATTTTGAGTTTCTCAACCGTTTCTTACCTCCAAACTGCCATATCTCGCGAACGGATTGACCAATCCGCAAAATTTCTGTTGCATCTGAAAGTAGAAAGTCGCCCGATTACAACGGTATGCGTACTTTTCCCCTAGGCCGTTCTAGTTATTCATTTCGAGCATCAGAACTGCGAAAATTTTGAGTTTCTCAAGCGGTTCTTACCTCCAAACTTCCATATCTCGCGAACGGATTGACTAATCCGCAAACTTCCTGTTGCATCTGAAAGTAGAAACTCGCCCGATTACAACGGTATGCGTACTTTTCCCCTAGGCCGTTCTGGTTATTCGTTTCGAGCATCAGAACTGTGAAAATTTTGAGTTTCTCAACCGTTTCTTACCTCCAAACTGCCATATCTCGCGAACGGATTGACCAATTCGCAAAATTTCTGTTGCATCTGAAAGTAGAAAGTCGCCCGATTACAACGGTATGCGTACTTTTCCCCTAGGCCGTTCTAGTTATTCATTTCGAGCATCAGAACTGCGAAAATTTTGAGTTTCTCAAGCGTTTCTTACCTCCAAACTGCCATATCTCGCGAACGGATTGACTAATCCGCAAAATTTCTGTTGCATCTGAAAGTAGAAACTCGCCCGATTACAACGGTATGCGTACTTTTCCCCTAGGCCGTTCTGGTTATTCGTTTCGAGCATCAGAACTGTGAAAATTTTGAGTTTCTCAACCGTTTCTTACCTCCAAACTGCCATATCTCGCGAACGGATTGACCAATCCGCAAAATTTCTGTTGCATCGAAAGTAGAAAGTCGCCCGATTACAACGGTATGCGTACTTTTCCCCTAGGCCGTTCTAGTTATTCATTTCGAGCATCAGAACTGCGAAAATTTTGAGTTTCTCAAGCGTTTCTTACCTCCAAACTGCCATATCTCGCGAACGGATTGACTAATCCGCAAAATTTCTGTTGCATCTGAAAGTAGAAACTCGCCCGATTACAACGGTATGCGTACTTTTCCCCTGGGCCGTTCTAGTTATTCGTTTCGAGCATCAGAACTGCGAAAATTTTGAGTTTCTCAAGCGTTTCTTACCTCCAAACTGCCATATCTCGCGAACGGATTGACCAATCCGCAAAATTTCTGTTGCATCTGAAAGTAGAAGGTCGCCCGATTACAACGGTATGCGTACTTTTCCCCTAGACCGTTCTAGTTATGCTTGTCGAGCATCAGAACTGCGAAAATTATGAGTTTCTCAAGCGTTTCTTACCTCCAAACTGCCATATCTCGCGAACGGATTAACTAATCCGCAAAATTTCTGTTGCATCTGAAAGTAGAAACTCGCCCGATTACAACGGTACGCGTACTTTTCCCCTAGGCCGTTCTAGTTATTCGTTTCGAGCATCAGAACTGCGAAAATTTTGAGTTCCTCAAGCGTTTCTTACCTCCAAACTGCCATATCTCTCGAACGGATTGACCAATCCGCAAAATTTATGTTGCATCTGAAAGTAGAAACTCGCCCGATTACAACGGTATGCGCACTTTTCCCCTAGTCCGTTCTAGTTATTCGTTTCGAGCATCAGAACTGCGAAAATTTTGAGTTTCTCAAGCGTTTCTTACCTCCAAACTGCCATATCTCGCGAACGGATTGACTAATCCGCAAAATTTCTGTTGCATCTGAAAGTAGAAACTCGCCCGATTACAACGGTATGCGTACTTTTCCCCTAGGTCGTTCTGGTTATTCGTTTCGAGCATCAGAACTGTGAAAATTTTGAGTTTCTCAACCGTTTCTTACCTACAAACTGCCATATCTCGCGAACGGATTGACCAATCCGCAAAATTTCAGTTGCATCTGAAAGTAGAAACTCGCCCGATTACAACGGTATGCGTACTTTTCCCCTAGGCCGTTCTAGTTATTCGTTTCGAGCATCAGAACTGCGAAAATTTTGAGTTTCTCAAGCGTTTCTTACCTCCAAACTGCCATATCTCGCGAACGGATTGACCAATCCGCAAAATTTCTGTTGCATCTGAAAGTAGAAGGTCGCCCGATTACAACGGTATGCGTACTTTTCCCCTAGGCCGTTCTAGTTATTCGTTTCGAGCATCAGAACTGCGAAAATTTTGAGTTTCTCAAGCGTTTCTTACCTCCAAACTGCCATATCTCTCGAACGGATTGACCAATCCGCAAAATTTATGTTGCATCTGAAAGTAGAAACTCGCCCGATTACAACGGTATGCGTACTTTTCCCCTAGTCCGTTCTAGTTATTCGTTTCGAGCATCAGAACTGCGAAAATTTTGAGTTTCTCAAGCGTTTCTTACCTCCAAACTGCCATATCTCGCGAACGGATTAACTAATCCGCAAAATTTCTGTTGCATCTGAAAGTAGAAACTCGCCCGATTACAACGGTATGCGTACTTTTCCCCTAGTCCGTTCTAGTTATTCGTTTCGAGCATCAGAACTGCGAAAATTTTGAGTTCCTCAAGCGTTTCTTACCTCCAAACTGCCATATCTCTCGAACGGATTGACCAATCCGCAAAATTTATGTTGCATCTGAAAGTAGAAACTCGCCCGATTACAACGGTATGCGTACTTTTCCCCTAGTCCGTTCTAGTTATTCGTTTCGAGCATCAGAACTGCGAAAATTTTGAGTTTCTCAAGCGTTTCTTACCTCCAAACTGCCATATCTCGCGAACTGATTGACCAAACCGCAAAATTTCTGTTGCATCTGAAAGTAGAAAGTCGCCCGATTACAACGGTATGCGTACTTTTCCCCTAGTCCGTTCTAGTTATTCGTTTCGAGCATCAGAACTGCGAAAATTTTGAGTTTCTCAAGCGTTTCTTACCTCCAAACTGCCATATCTCGCGAACGGATTAACTAATCCGCAAAATTTCTGTTGCATCTGAAAGTAGAAACTCGCCC
The DNA here is from genome assembly GCF_051014685.1 of Ptiloglossa arizonensis. Classification (NCBI taxonomy): domain Eukaryota; kingdom Metazoa; phylum Arthropoda; class Insecta; order Hymenoptera; family Colletidae; genus Ptiloglossa; species Ptiloglossa arizonensis. The sequence goes on from NW_027478992.1 coordinate 163,510, forward strand.
GATTACAACGGTATGCGAACTTTTCCCCTAGGCCGTTCTAGTTATTCGTTTCGAGCATCAGAACTGCGAAAATTTTGAGTTTCTCAACCGTTTCTTACCTCCAAACTGCCATATCTCGCGAACTGATTGACCAATCCGCAAAATTTCTGTTGCATCTGAAAGTAGAAAGTCGCCCGATTACAACGGTATGCGTACTTTTCCCCTAGTCCGTTCTAGTTATTCGTTTCGAGCATCAGAACTGCGAAAATTTTGAGTTTCTCAAGCGTTTCTTACCTCCAAACTGCCATATCTCGCGAACTGATTGACCAAACCTCAAAATTTCTGTTGCATCTGAAAGTAGAAAGTCGCCCGATTACAACGGTATGCGTACTTTTCCCCTAGTCCGTTCTAGTTATTCGTTTCGAGCATCAGAACTGCGAAAATTTTGAGTTTCTCAAGCGTTTCTTACCTACAAACTGCCATATCTCGCGAACGGATTGACCAATCCGCAAAATTTCAGTTGCATCTGAAAGTAGAAACTAGCCCGATTTCAACGGTAGGCGTACTTTTCCCCTAGGCCGTTCTAGTTATGCTTGTCGAGCATCAGAACTGCGAAAATTTTGAGTTTCTCAAGCGTTTCATACCTCCAAACTGCCATATCTCGCGAACGGATTGACTAATCCGCAAAATTTCTGTTGCATCTGAAAGTAGAAAGTCGCCCGATTACAACGGTATGCGTACTTTTCCCCTAGTCCGTTCTAGTTATTCGTTTCGAGCATCAGAACTGCGAAAATTTTGAGTTTCTCAAGCGTTTCTTACCTCCAAACTGCCATATCTCGCGAACGGATTGACTAATCCGCAAAAGTTCTGTTGCATCTGAAAGTAGAAACTCGCCCGATTACAACGGTATGCGTACTTTTCCCCTAGGCCGTTCTGGTTATTCGTTTCGAGCATCAGAACTCTGAAAATTTTGAGTTTCTCAACCGTTTCTTACCTCCAAACTGCCATATCTCGCGAACTGATTGACCAATCCGCAAAATTTCTGTTGCATCTGAAAGTAGAAAGTCGCCCGATTACAACGGTATGCGTACTTTTCCCCTAGTCCGTTCTAGTTATTCGTTTCGAGCATCAGAACTGCGAAAATTTTGAGTTTCTCAAGCGTTTCTTACCTCCAAACTGCCATATCTCGCGAACTGATTGACCAAACCGCAAAATTTCTGTTGCATCTGAAAGTAGAAAGTCGCCCGATTACAACGGTATGCGTACTTTTCCCCTAGTCCGTTCTAGTTATTCGTTTCGAGCATCAGAACTGCGAAAATTTTGAGTTTCTCAAGCGTTTCTTACCTACAAACTGCCATATCTCGCGAACGGATTGACCAATCCGCAAAATTTCAGTTGCATCTGAAAGTAGAAACTAGCCCGATTTCAACGGTAGGCGTACTTTTCCCCTAGGCCGTTCTAGTTATGCTTGTCGAGCATCAGAACTGCGAAAATTTTGAGTTTATCAAGCGTTTCATACCTCCAAACTGCCATATCTCGCGAACGGATTGACTAATCCGCAAAATTTCTGTTGCATCTGAAAGTAGAAACTCGCCCGATTACAACGGTATGCGTACTTTTCCCCTAGGCCGTTCTAGTTATTCGTTTCGAGCATCAGAACTGCGAAAATTTTGAGTTTCTCAAGCGTTTCTTACCTCCAAACTGCCATATCTCGCGAACGGATTGACCAATCCGCAAAATTTCTGTTGCATCTGAAAGTAGAAACTCGCCCGATTACAACGGTATGCGTACTTTTCCCCTAGTCCGTTCTAGTTATTCGTTTCGAGCATCAGAACTGCGAAAATTTTGAGTTTCTCTAGCGTTTCTTACATCCAAACTGCCATATCTCGCGAACGGATTGACCAATCCGCAAAATTTCTGTTGCATCTGAAAGTAGAAACTCGCCCGATTACAACGGTATGCGTACTTTTCCCCTAGACCGTTCTAGTTATGCTTGTCGAGCATCAGAACTGCGAAAATTTTGAGTTTCTCAAGCGTTTCATACCTCCAAACTGCCATATCTCGCGAACGGATTGACTAATCCGCAAAATTTCTGTTGCATCTGAAAGTAGAAACTCGCCCGATTACAACGGTATGCGTACTTTTCCCCTAGGCCGTTCTAGTTATTCGTTTCGAGCATCAGAACTGCGAAAATTTTGAGTTTCTCAAGCGTTTCTTACCTCCAAACTGCCATATCTCGCGAACGGATTGACCAATCCGCATAATTTCTGTTGCATCTGAAAGTAGAAACTCGCCCGATTACAACGGTATGCGTACTTTTCCCCTAGGCCGTTCTGGTTATTCGTTTCGAGCATCAGAACTGTGAAAATTTTGAGTTTCTCAACCGTTTCTTACCTCCAAACTGCCATATCTCGCGAACTGATTGACCAATCCGCAAAACTTCTGTTGCATCTGAAAGTAGAAAGTCGCCCGATTACAACGGTATGCGTACTTTTCCCCTAGTCCGTTCTAGTTATTCGTTTCGAGCATCAGAACTGCGAAAATTTTGAGTTTCTCAAGCGTTTCTTACCTCCAAACTGCCATATCTCGCGAACGGATTGACCAATCCGCAAAATTTCTGTTGCATCTGAAAGTAGAAACTCGCCCGATTACAAAGGTATGCGTACTTTTCCTCTAGGCCGTTCTAGTTATTCGTTTCGAGCATCAGAACTGCGAAAATTTTGAGTTTCTCAAGCGTTTCTTACCTCCAAACTGCCATATCTCGCGAACGGATTGACCAATCCGCATAATTTCTGTTGCATCTGAAAGTAGAAACTCGCCCGATTACAACGGTATGCGTACTTTTCCCCTAGACCGTTCTAGTTATGCTTGTCGAGCATCAGAACTGCGAAAATTTTGAGTTTCTCAAGCGTTTCTTACCTCCAAACTGCCATATCTCGCGAACGGATTAACTAATCCGCAAAGTTTCTGTTGCATCTGAAAGTAGAAACTCGCCCGATTACAACGGTATGCGTACTTTTCCCCTTGACCGTTCTAGTTATGCTTGTCGAGCATCAGAACTGCGACAATTTTGAGTTTCTCAAGCGTTTCTTACCTCCAAACTGCCATATCTCGCGAACGGATTGACCAATCCCCAAAATTTCTGTTGCATCTGAAAGTAGAAACTCGCCCGATTACAACGGTATGCGTACTTTTCCCCTAGGCCGTTCTAGTTATTCGTTTCGAGCATCAGAACTGCGAAAATGTTGAGTTTCTCAAGCGTTTCTTACCTACAAACTGCCATATCTCGCGAACGGATTGACCAATCCGCAAAATTTCTGTTGCATCTGAAAGTAGAAACTCGCCCGATTACAACGGTATGCGTACTTTTCCCCTAGGCCGTTCTGGTTATTCGTTTCGAGCATCAGAACTGTGAAAATTTTGAGTTTCTCAACCGTTTCTTACCTCCAAACTGCCATATCTCGCGAACGGACTGACCAATCCGCAAAATTTCTGTTGCATCTGAAAGTAGAAACTCGCCCGATTACAACGGTATGCGTACTTTTCCCCTAGGCCGTTCTAGTTATTCGTTTCGCGCATCAGAACTGCGAAAATGTTGAGTTTCTCAAGCGTTTCTTACCTACAAACTGCCATATCTCGCGAACGGATTGACCAATCCGCAAAATTTCAGTTGCATCTGAAAGTAGAAACTCGCCCGATTACAACGGTATGCGTACTTTTCCCCTAGACCGTTCTAGTTATGCTTGTCGAGCATCAGAACTGCGAAAATTTTGAGTTTCTCAAGCGTCTCTTACCTTCAAACTGCCATATCTCGCGAACGGATTGACTAATCCGCAAAATTTCTGTTGCATCTGAAAGTAGAAACTCGCCCGATTACAACGGTGTGCGTACTTTTCCCCTAGGCCGTTCTGGTTATTCGTTTCGAACATCAGAACTGTGATAATTTTGAGTTTCTCAACCGTTTCTTACCTCCAAACTGCCATATCTCGCGAACGGATTGACCAATCCGCAAAATTTCTGTTGCATCTGAAAGTAGAAACTCGCCCGATTACAACGGTGTGCGTACTTTTCCCCTAGGCCGTTCTGGTTATTCGTTTCGAGCATCAGAACTGTGAAAATTTGAGTTTCTCAACCGTTTCTTACCTCCAAACTGCCATATCTCGCGAACTGATTGACCAATCCGCAAAATTTCTGTTGCATCTGAAAGTAGAAAGTCGCCCGATTACAACGGTATGCGTACTTTTCCCCTAGTCCGTTCTAGTTATTCGTTTCGAGCATCAGAACTGCAAAATTTTGAGTTTCTCAAGCGTTTCTTACCTCCAAACTGCCATATCTCGCGAACGGATTGACTAATCCGCAAAATTTCTGTTGCATCTGAAAGTGGAAAGTCGCCCGATTACAACGGTATGCGTACTTGTCCCCTAGTCCGTTCTAGTTATGCTTGTCGAGCATCAGAACTGCGAAAATTTTGAGTTTCTCAAGCGTTTCTTACCTCCAAACTGCCATATCTCGCGAACGGATTGACCAATCCGCAAAATTTCTGTTGCATCTGAAAGTAGAAACTCGCCCGATTACAACGGTATGCGTACTTTTCCCCTAGGCCGTTCTGGTTATTCGTTTCGAGCATCAGAACTGTGAAAATTTTGAGTTTCTCAAGCGTTTCTTACCTACAAACTGCCATATCTCGCGAACGGATTGACCAATCCGCAAAATTTCTGTTGCATCTGAAAGTAGAAACTCGCCCGATTACAACGGTATGCGTACTTTTCCCCTAGACCGTTCTAGTTATGCTTGTCGAGCATCAGAACTGCGAAAATTTTGAGTTTCTCAAGCGTTTCATACCTCCAAACTGCCATATCTCGCGAACGGATTGACTAATCCGCAAAATTTCTGTTGCATCTGAAAGTAGAAACTCGCCCGATTACAAGGGTATGCGTACTTCTCCCCTAGGCCGTTCTAGTTATTCGTTTCGAGCATCAGAACTGCGAAAATTTTGAGTTTCTCAAGCGTTTCTTACCTCCAAACTGCCATATCTCGCGAACGGATTGACCAATCCGCATAATTTCTGTTGCATCTGAAAGTAGAAACTCGCCCGATTACAACGGTATGCGTACTTTTCCCCTAGGCCGTTCTGGTTATTCGTTTCGAGCATCAGAACTGTGAAAATTTTGAGTTTCTCAACCGTTTCTTACCTCCAAACTGCCATATCTCGCGAACTGATTGACCAATCCGCAAAACTTCTGTTGCATCTGAAAGTAGAAAGTCGCCCGATTACAACGGTATGCGTACTTTTCCCCTAGTCCGTTCTAGTTATTCGTTTCGAGCATCAGAACTGCGAAAATTTTGAGTTTCTCAAGCGTTTCTTACCTCCAAACTGCCATATCTCGCGAACGGATTGACCAATCCGCAAAATTTCTGTTGCATCTGAAAGTAGAAACTCGCCCGATTACAAAGGTATGCGTACTTTTCCTCTAGGCCGTTCTAGTTATTCGTTTCGAGCATCAGAACTGCGAAAATTTTGAGTTTCTCAAGCGTTTCTTACCTCCAAACTGCCATATCTCGCGAACGGATTGACCAATCCGCATAATTTCTGTTGCATCTGAAAGTAGAAACTCGCCCGATTACAACGGTATGCGTACTTTTCCCCTAGACCGTTCTAGTTATGCTTGTCGAGCATCAGAACTGCGAAAATTTTGAGTTTCTCAAGCGTTTCTTACCTCCAAACTGCCATATCTCGCGAACGGATTAACTAATCCGCAAAGTTTCTGTTGCATCTGAAAGTAGAAACTCGCCCGATTACAACGGTATGCGTACTTTTCCCCTTGACCGTTCTAGTTATGCTTGTCGAGCATCAGAACTGCGACAATTTTGAGTTTCTCAAGCGTTTCTTACCTCCAAACTGCCATATCTCGCGAACGGATTGACCAATCCCCAAAATTTCTGTTGCATCTGAAAGTAGAAACTCGCCCGATTACAACGGTATGCGTACTTTTCCCCTAGGCCGTTCTAGTTATTCGTTTCGAGCATCAGAACTGCGAAAATGTTGAGTTTCTCAAGCGTTTCTTACCTACAAACTGCCATATCTCGCGAACGGATTGACCAATCCGCAAAATTTCTGTTGCATCTGAAAGTAGAAACTCGCCCGATTACAACGGTATGCGTACTTTTCCCCTAGGCCGTTCTGGTTATTCGTTTCGAGCATCAGAACTGTGAAAATTTTGAGTTTCTCAACCGTTTCTTACCTCCAAACTGCCATATCTCGCGAACGGACTGACCAATCCGCAAAATTTCTGTTGCATCTGAAAGTAGAAACTCGCCCGATTACAACGGTATGCGTACTTTTCCCCTAGGCCGTTCTAGTTATTCGTTTCGCGCATCAGAACTGCGAAAATGTTGAGTTTCTCAAGCGTTTCTTACCTACAAACTGCCATATCTCGCGAACGGATTGACCAATCCGCAAAATTTCAGTTGCATCTGAAAGTAGAAACTCGCCCGATTACAACGGTATGCGTACTTTTCCCCTAGACCGTTCTAGTTATGCTTGTCGAGCATCAGAACTGCGAAAATTTTGAGTTTCTCAAGCGTCTCTTACCTTCAAACTGCCATATCTCGCGAACGGATTGACTAATCCGCAAAATTTCTGTTGCATCTGAAAGTAGAAACTCGCCCGATTACAACGGTGTGCGTACTTTTCCCCTAGGCCGTTCTGGTTATTCGTTTCGAACATCAGAACTGTGATAATTTTGAGTTTCTCAACCGTTTCTTACCTCCAAACTGCCATATCTCGCGAACGGATTGACCAATCCGCAAAATTTCTGTTGCATCTGAAAGTAGAAACTCGCCCGATCACAACGGTATGCGTACTTTTCCCCTAGGCCGTTCTGGTTATTCGTTTCGAGCATCAGAACTGTGAAAATTTGAGTTTCTCAACCGTTTCTTACCTCCAAACTGCCATATCTCGCGAACTGATTGACCAATCCGCAAAATTTCTGTTGCATCTGAAAGTAGAAAGTCGCCCGATTACAACGGTATGCGTACTTTTCCCCTAGTCCGTTCTAGTTATTCGTTTCGAGCATCAGAACTGCAAAATTTTGAGTTTCTCAAGCGTTTCTTACCTCCAAACTGCCATATCTCGCGAACGGATTGACTAATCCGCAAAATTTCTGTTGCATCTGAAAGTGGAAAGTCGCCCGATTACAACGGTATGCGTACTTGTCCCCTAGGCCGTTCTAGTTATTCGTTTCGAGCATCAGAACTGCGAAAATGTTGAGTTTCTCAAGCGTTTCTTACCTACAAACTGCCATATCTCGCGAACGGATTGACCAATCCGCAAAATTTCTGTTGCATCTGAAAGTAGAAACTCGCCCGATTACAACGGTATGCGTACTTTTCCCCTAGGCCGTTCTGGTTATTCGTTTCGAGCATCAGAACTGTGAAAATTTTGAGTTTCTCAAGCGTTTCTTACCTCCAAACTGCCATATCTCGCGAACGGATTGACTAATCCGCAAAATTTCTGTTGCATCTGAAAGTAGAAACTCGCCCGATTACAACGGTATGCGTACTTTTCCCCTAGGCCGTTCTAGTTATTCGTTTCGAGCATCAGAACTGCGAAAATGTTGAGTTTCTCAAGCGTTTCTTACCTACAAACTGCCATATCTCGCGAACGGATTGACTAATCCGCAAAATTTCTGTTGCATCTGAGAGTAGAAAGTCGCCCGATTACAACGGTATGCGTACTTTTCCCCTAGGCCGTTCTATTTATTCGTTTCGAGCATCAGAACTGCGAAAATGTTGAGTTTCTCAAGCGTTTCTTACCTACAAACTGCCATATCTCGCGAACGGATTGACCAATCCGCAAAATTTCTGTTGCATCTGAAAGTAGAAAGTCGCCCGATTACAACGGTATGCGTACTTTTACCCTAGGCCGTTCTGGTTATTCGTTTCGAGCATCAGAACTGTGAAAATTTTGAGTTTCTCAAGCGTTTCTTACCTCCAAACTGCCATATCTCGCGAACGGATTGACCAATCCGCAAAATTTCTGTTTCATCTGAAAGTAGAAACTCGCCCGATTACAACGGTATGCGTACTTTTCCCCTAGGCCGTTGTAGTTAGTCGCTTCGAGCATGAGAACTGCGAAAATTTTGGGTTTCTCAAGCGCTGCTTACCTCCAAACTGCCATATCTCGCGAACGGATTGACCAATCCGCAAAATTTCTGTTGCATGTGAAAGTAGAAACTCGCCCGATTACAACGGTATGCGTACTTTTCCCCTAGACCGTTCTAGTTATTCGTTTCGAGCATCAGAACGGCGAAAATTTTGTGTTTCTCAAGCGTTTCCTACCTCCAAACTGCCATATCTCGCGAACGGATTGACCAATCCGCAAAATTTCTGTTGCATCTGAAAGTAGAAACTCGCCCGATTACAACGGTATGCGTACTTTTCCCCTAGGCCGTTCTAGTTATTCGTTTCGAGCATCAGAACGGCGAAAATTTTGAGTTTCTCAAGCGTTTCTTACATCCGAACTGCCATATCTCGCGAACGGATTGACTAATCCGCAAAATTTCGGTTGCATCTGAAAGTAGAAACTCGCCCGATTACAACGGAATGCGTACTTTTCCATTAGGCCGTTCCAGTTATTCGTTTCGAGCATCAGAACTGCGAAAATTTTGAGTTTCTCAAGCGTTTCTTACATCCAAACTGCCATATCTCGCGAACGGATTGACCGATCCGCAAAATTTCTGTTGCATCTGAAAGTAGAAACTCGCCCGATTACAACGGTATGCGTACTTTTCCCCTAGGCCGTTCTAGTTATTCGTTTCGAGCATCAGAACGGCGAAAATTTTGAGTTTCTCAAGCCTTTCTTACCTCCAAACTGCCATATCTCGCGAACGGATTGACCAATCCGCAAAATATCTGTTGCATCTGAAAGTAGAAACGCGCCCGATTACAACGGTATGCGCACTTTTCCCCTGGGCCGTTCTAGTTATTCGTTTCGAGCATCAGAACTGCGAAAATTTTGAGTTTCTAAAGCGTTTCTTACATCCAAACGGCCATATCTCGCGAACGGATTGACCAATCCGCAAAATTTCTGTTGCATCTGAAAGTAGAAACTCGCCCGATTACAACGGTATGCGTACTTCTCCCCTAGGCCGTCCTAGTCATTCGTTTCGAGCATCAGAACTGCGAAAATTTTGAGTTTCTCAAGCGTTTCTTATCTCCAAACTGCCATATCTCGCGAACGGATTGACCAATCCGCAAAATTTCTGTTGCATCTGAAAGTAGAAACTCGCCCGATTACAACGGTATGCGTTCTTCTCCCCTAGGCCGTTCTAGTCATTCGTTTCGAGCATCAGAACTGCGAAAATTTTGAGTTTCTCAAGCGTTTCTTACCTCCAAACTGCCATATCTCGCGAACGGATTGACCAATCCGCAAAATTTCTGTTGCATCTGAAAGTAGAGACTCGCCCGATTACAGCGGTATGTGTAGTTTTCCACTAGGCCGTTCCAGTTATTCGTTTCGAGCATCAGAACTGCGAAAATTTTGAGTTTCTCAAGCGTTTCTTACATCCAAACTGCCATATCTCGCGAACGGATTGACCGATCCGCAAAATTTCTGTTGCATCTGAAAGTAGAAACTCGCCCGATTACAACGGTATGCGCACTTTTCCCCTAGGCCGTTCTAGTTATTCGTTTCGAGCATCAGAACTGCGCAAATTTTGTGTTTCTCAAGCGTTTCTTACCTCCAAACTGCCATATCTCGCGAACGGATTGACCAATCCACAAAATTTCTGTTGCATCTGAAAGTAGAAACTCGCCCGATTACAACGGTATGCGTACTTTTCCCCTAGACCGTTCTAGTTATTCGTTTCGAGCATCAGAACGGCGAAAATTTTGTGTTTCTCAAGCGTTTCCTACCTCCAAACTGCCATATCTCGCGAACGGATTGACCAATCCGCAAAATTTCTGTTGCATCTGAAAGTAGAAACTCGCCCGATTACAACGGTATGCGTACTTTTCCCCTAGGCCGTTCTAGTTATTCGTTTCGAGCATCAGAACGGCGAAAATTTTGAGTTTCTCAAGCGTTTCTTACATCCGAACTGCCATATCTCGCGAACGGATTGACTAATCCGCAAAATTTCGGTTGCATCTGAAAGTAGAAACTCGCCCGATTACAACGGAATGCGTACTTTTCCATTAGGCCGTTCCAGTTATTCGTTTCGAGCATCAGAACTGCGAAAATTTTGAGTTTCTCAAGCGTTTCTTACATCCAAACTGCCATATCTCGCGAACGGATTGACCGATCCGCAAAATTTCTGTTGCATCTGAAAGTAGAAACTCGCCCGATTACAACGGTATGCGTACTTTTCCCCTAGGCCGTTCTAGTTATTCGTTTCGAGCATCAGAACGGCGAAAATTTTGAGTTTCTCAAGCCTTTCTTACCTCCAAACTGCCATATCTCGCGAACGGATTGACTAATCCGCAAAATCTCTGTTGCATCTGAAAGTAGAAACTCGCCCGATTACAACGGTATGCGTACTTGTCCCCTAGGCCGTTCTAGTTATTCGTTTCGAGCATCAGAACTGCGAAAATGTTGAGTTTCTCAAGCGTTTCTTACCTACAAACTGCCATATCTCGCGAACGAATTGACCAATCCGCAAAATTTCTGTTGCATCTGAAAGTAGAAACTCGCCCGATTACAACGGTATGCGTACTTTTCCCCTAGGCCGTTCTGGTTATTCGTTTCGAGCATCAGAACTGTGAAAATTTTGAGTTTCTCAAGCGTTTCTTACCTCCAAACTGCCATATCTCGCGAACGGATTGACTAATCCGCAAAATTTCTGTTGCATCTGAAAGTAGAAACTCGCCCGATTACAACGGTATGCGTACTTTTCCCCTAGGCCGTTCTAGTTATTCGTTTCGAGCATCAGAACTGCGAAAATGTTGAGTTTCTCAAGCGTTTCTTACCTACAAACTGCCATATCTCGCGAACGGATTGACTAATCCGCAAAATTTCTGTTGCATCTGAGAGTAGAAAGTCGCCCGATTACAACGGTATGCGTACTTTTCCCCTAGGCCGTTCTATTTATTCGTTTCGAGCATCAGAACTGCGAAAATGTTGAGTTTCTCAAGCGTTTCTTACCTACAAACTGCCATATCTCGCGAACGGATTGACCAATCCGCAAAATTTCTGTTGCATCTGAAAGTAGAAAGTCGCCCGATTACAACGGTATGCGTACTTTTACCCTAGGCCGTTCTGGTTATTCGTTTCGAGCATCAGAACTGTGAAAATTTTGAGTTTCTCAAGCGTTTCTTACCTCCAAACTGCCATATCTCGCGAACGGATTGACCAATCCGCAAAATTTCTGTTTCATCTGAAAGTAGAAACTCGCCCGATTACAACGGTATGCGTACTTTTCCCCTAGGCCGTTGTAGTTAGTCGCTTCGAGCATGAGAACTGCGAAAATTTTGGGTTTCTCAAGCGCTGCTTACCTCCAAACTGCCATATCTCGCGAACGGATTGACCAATCCGCAAAATTTCTGTTGCATGTGAAAGTAGAAACTCGCCCGATTACAACGGTATGCGTACTTTTCCCCTAGACCGTTCTAGTTATTCGTTTCGAGCATCAGAACGGCGAAAATTTTGTGTTTCTCAAGCGTTTCCTACCTCCAAACTGCCATATCTCGCGAACGGATTGACCAATCCGCAAAATTTCTGTTGCATCTGAAAGTAGAAACTCGCCCGATTACAACGGTATGCGTACTTTTCCCCTAGGCCGTTCTAGTTATTCGTTTCGAGCATCAGAACGGCGAAAATTTTGAGTTTCTCAAGCGTTTCTTACATCCGAACTGCCATATCTCGCGAACGGATTGACTAATCCGCAAAATTTCGGTTGCATCTGAAAGTAGAAACTCGCCCGATTACAACGGAATGCGTACTTTTCCATTAGGCCGTTCCAGTTATTCGTTTCGAGCATCAGAACTGCGAAAATTTTGAGTTTCTCAAGCGTTTCTTACATCCAAACTGCCATATCTCGCGAACGGATTGACCGATCCGCAAAATTTCTGTTGCATCTGAAAGTAGAAACTCGCCCGATTACAACGGTATGCGTACTTTTCCCCTAGGCCGTTCTAGTTATTCGTTTCGAGCATCAGAACGGCGAAAATTTTGAGTTTCTCAAGCCTTTCTTACCTCCAAACTGCCATATCTCGCGAACGGATTGACCAATCCGCAAAATATCTGTTGCATCTGAAAGTAGAAACGCGCCCGATTACAACGGTATGCGCACTTTTCCCCTGGGCCGTTCTAGTTATTCGTTTCGAGCATCAGAACTGCGAAAATTTTGAGTTTCTAAAGCGTTTCTTACATCCAAACGGCCATATCTCGCGAACGGATTGACCAATCCGCAAAATTTCTGTTGCATCTGAAAGTAGAAACTCGCCCGATTACAACGGTATGCGTACTTCTCCCCTAGGCCGTCCTAGTCATTCGTTTCGAGCATCAGAACTGCGAAAATTTTGAGTTTCTCAAGCGTTTCTTATCTCCAAACTGCCATATCTCGCGAACGGATTGACCAATCCGCAAAATTTCTGTTGCATCTGAAAGTAGAAACTCGCCCGATTACAACGGTATGCGTTCTTCTCCCCTAGGCCGTTCTAGTCATTCGTTTCGAGCATCAGAACTGCGAAAATTTTGAGTTTCTCAAGCGTTTCTTACCTCCAAACTGCCATATCTCGCGAACGGATTGACCAATCCGCAAAATTTCTGTTGCATCTGAAAGTAGAGACTCGCCCGATTACAGCGGTATGTGTAGTTTTCCACTAGGCCGTTCCAGTTATTCGTTTCGAGCATCAGAACTGCGAAAATTTTGAGTTTCTCAAGCGTTTCTTACATCCAAACTGCCATATCTCGCGAACGGATTGACCGATCCGCAAAATTTCTGTTGCATCTGAAAGTAGAAACTCGCCCGATTACAACGGTATGCGCACTTTTCCCCTAGGCCGTTCTAGTTATTCGTTTCGAGCATCAGAACTGCGCAAATTTTGTGTTTCTCAAGCGTTTCTTACCTCCAAACTGCCATATCTCGCGAACGGATTGACCAATCCACAAAATTTCTGTTGCATCTGAAAGTAGAAACTCGCCCGATTACAACGGTATGCGTACTTTTCCCCTAGACCGTTCTAGTTATTCGTTTCGAGCATCAGAACGGCGAAAATTTTGTGTTTCTCAAGCGTTTCCTACCTCCAAACTGCCATATCTCGCGAACGGATTGACCAATCCGCAAAATTTCTGTTGCATCTGAAAGTAGAAACTCGCCCGATTACAACGGTATGCGTACTTTTCCCCTAGGCCGTTCTAGTTATTCGTTTCGAGCATCAGAACGGCGAAAATTTTGAGTTTCTCAAGCGTTTCTTACATCCGAACTGCCATATCTCGCGAACGGATTGACTAATCCGCAAAATTTCGGTTGCATCTGAAAGTAGAAACTCGCCCGATTACAACGGAATGCGTACTTTTCCATTAGGCCGTTCCAGTTATTCGTTTCGAGCATCAGAACTGCGAAAATTTTGAGTTTCTCAAGCGTTTCTTACATCCAAACTGCCATATCTCGCGAACGGATTGACCGATCCGCAAAATTTCTGTTGCATCTGAAAGTAGAAACTCGCCCGATTACAACGGTATGCGTACTTTTCCCCTAGGCCGTTCTAGTTATTCGTTTCGAGCATCAGAACGGCGAAAATTTTGAGTTTCTCAAGCCTTTCTTACCTCCAAACTGCCATATCTCGCGAACGGATTGACTAATCCGCAAAATCTCTGTTGCATCTGAAAGTAGAAACTCGCCCGATTACAACGGTATGCGTACTTTTCCCCTAGGCCGTTCTAGTAACTCGTTTCGAGCATCAGAACTGCGAAAATGTTGAGTTTCTCAAGCGTTTCTTATTTCCAAACTGTCATATCTCGCGAACGGATTGATCAATCCGCAAAATTTCTGTTGCATCTGAAAGTAAAAACTCGCCCGATTACAACGGTATGCGTACTTTTCCCCTAGGCCGTTCTAGTTATTCGTGGCGAGCATCAGAACTGCGAAAATTTTGAGTTTCTCAAGCGTTTCTTACCTCCAAACTGCCATATCTCGGGAACGGATTGACCAATCCGCAAAATTTCTGTTGCATCTGAAAGTAGAAACGCGCCCGATTACAACGGTATGCGCACTTTTCCCCTGGGCCGTTCTAGTTATTCGTTTCGAGCATCAGAACTGCGAAAATTTTGAGTTTCTCAAGCGTTTCTTATCTCCAAACTGCCATATCTCGCGAACGGATTGACCAATCCGCAAAATTTCTGTTGCATCTGAAAGTAGAGACTCGCCCGATTACAGCGGTATGTGTAGTTTTCCACTAGGCCGTTCCAGTTATTCGTTTCGAGCATCAGAACAGCGAAAATTTTGAGTTTCTCAAGCGTTTCTTACATCCAAACTGCCATATCTCGCGAACGGATTGACCGATCCGCAAAATTTCTGTTGCATCTGAAAGTAGAAACTCGCCCGATTACAACGGTATGCGCACTTTTCCCCTAGGCCGTTCTAGTTATTCGTTTCGAGCATCAGAACTGCGAAAATTTTGAGTTTCTCAAGCGTATCTTACTTCCAAACTGCCATATCTCGCGAACGGATTGACCAATCCGCAAAATTTCTGTTGCATCTGAAAGTAAAAACTCGCCCGATTACAACGGTATGCGTACTTTTCCCCTAGGCCGTTCTAGTTATTCGTGGCGAGCATCAGAACTGCGAAAATTTTGAGTTTCTCAAGCGTTTCTTACCTCCAAACTGCCATATCTCGGGAACGGATTGACCAATCCGCAAAATATCTGTTGCATCTGAAAGTAGAAACGCGCCCGATTACAACGGTATGCGCACTTTTCCCCTGGGCCGTTCTAGTTATTCGTTTCGAGCATCAGAACTGCGAAAATTTTGAGTTTCTAAAGCGTTTCTTACATCCAAACGGCCATATCTCGCGAACGGATTGACCAATCCGCAAAATTTCTGTTGCATCCGAAAGTAGAAACTCGCCCGATTACAACGGTATGCGTACTTCTCCCCTAGGCCGTCCTAGTCATTCGTTTCGAGCATCAGAACTGCGAAAATTTTGAGTTTCTCAAGCGTTTCTTATCTCCAAACTGCCATATCTCGCGAACGGATTGACCAATCCGCAAAATTTCTGTTGCATCTGAAAGTAGAAACTCGCCCGATTACAACGGTATGCGTTCTTCTCCCCTAGGCCGTTCTAGTTATTCGTTTCGAGCATCAGAACGGCGAAAATTTTGAGTTTCTCAAGCGTTTCTTACCTCCAAACTGCCATATCTCGCGAACGGATTGACTAATCCGCAAAATTTCGGTTGCATCTGAAAGTAGAAACTCGCCCGATTACAACGGAATGCGTACTTTTCCATTAGGCCGTTCCAGTTATTCGTTTCGAGCATCAGAACTGCGAAAATTTTGAGTTTCTCAAGCGTTTCTTACATCCAAACTGCCATATCTCGCGAACGGATTGACCGATCCGCAAAATTTCTGTTGCATCTGAAAGTAGAAACTCGCCCGATTACAACGGTATGCGTACTTTTCCCCTAGGCCGTTCTAGTTATTCGTTTCGAGCATCAGAACGGCGAAAATTTTGAGTTTCTCAAGCCTTTCTTACCTCCAAACTGCCATATCTCGCGAACGGATTGACTAATCCGCAAAATCTCTGTTGCATCTGAAAGTAGAAACTCGCCCGATTACAACGGTATGCGTACTTTTCCCCTAGGCCGTTCTAGTAACTCGTTTCGAGCATCAGAACTGCGAAAATATTGAGTTTCTCAAGCGTTTCTTATTTCCAAACTGTCATATCTCGCGAACGGATTGATCAATCCGCAAAATTTCTGTTGCATCTGAAAGTAAAAACTCGCCCGATTACAACGGTATGCGTACTTTTCCCCTAGGCCGTTCTAGTTATTCGTGGCGAGCATCAGAACTGCGACAATTTTGAGTTTCTCAAGCGTTTCTTACCTCCAAACTGCCATATCTCGCGAACGGATTGACCAATCCCCAAAATTTCTGTTGCATCTGAAAGTAGAAACTCGCCCGATTACAACGGTATGCGTACTTTTCCCCTAGGCCGTTCTAGTTATTCGTTTCGAGCATCAGAACTGCGAAAATGTTGAGTTTCTCAAGCGTTTCTTACCTCCAAACTGCCATATCTCGGGAACGGATTGACCAATCCGCAAAATATCTGTTGCATCTGAAAGTAGAAACGCGCCCGATTACAACGGTATGCGCACTTTTCCCCTGGGCCGTTCTAGTTATTCGTTTCGAGCATCAGAACTGCGAAAATTTTGAGTTTCTAAAGCGTTTCTTACATCCAAACGGCCATATCTCGCGAACGGATTGACCAATCCGCAAAATTTCTGTTGCATCTGAAAGTAGAAACTCGCCCGATTACAACGGTATGCGTACTTCTCCCCTAGGCCGTCCTAGTCATTCGTTTCGAGCATCAGAACTGCGAAAATTTTGAGTTTCTCAAGCGTTTCTTATCTCCAAACTGCCATATCTCGCGAACGGATTGACCAATCCGCAAAATTTCTGTTGCATCTGAAAGTAGAAACTCGCCCGATTACAACGGTATGCGTTCTTCTCCCCTAGGCCGTTCTAGTCATTCGTTTCGAGCATCAGAACTGCGAAAATTTTGAGTTTCTCAAGCGTTTCTTACCTCCAAACTGCCATATCTCGCGAACGGATTGACCAATCCGCAAAATTTCTGTTGCATCTGAAAGTAGAAACTCGCCCGATTACAAAGGTATGCGTACTTTTCCTCTAGGCCGTTCTAGTTATTCGTTTCGAGCATCAGAACTGCGAAAATTTTGAGTTTCTCAAGCGTTTCTTACCTCCAAACTGCCATATCTCGCGAACGGATTGACCAATCCGCATAATTTCTGTTGCATCTGAAAGTAGAAACTCGCCCGATTACAACGGTATGCGTACTTTTCCCCTAGACCGTTCTAGTTATGCTTGTCGAGCATCAGAACTGCGAAAATTTTGAGTTTCTCAAGCGTTTCTTACCTCCAAACTGCCATATCTCGCGAACGGATTAACTAATCCGCAAAGTTTCTGTTGCATCTGAAAGTAGAAACTCGCCCGATTACAACGGTATGCGTACTTTTCCCCTTGACCGTTCTAGTTATGCTTGTCGAGCATCAGAACTGCGACAATTTTGAGTTTCTCAAGCGTTTCTTACCTCCAAACTGCCATATCTCGCGAACGGATTGACCAATCCCCAAAATTTCTGTTGCATCTGAAAGTAGAAACTCGCCCGATTACAACGGTATGCGTACTTTTCCCCTAGGCCGTTCTAGTTATTCGTTTCGAGCATCAGAACTGCGAAAATGTTGAGTTTCTCAAGCGTTTCTTACCTCCAAACTGCCATATCTCGGGAACGGATTGACCAATCCGCAAAATATCTGTTGCATCTGAAAGTAGAAACGCGCCCGATTACAACGGTATGCGCACTTTTCCCCTGGGCCGTTCTAGTTATTCGTTTCGAGCATCAGAACTGCGAAAATTTTGAGTTTCTAAAGCGTTTCTTACATCCAAACGGCCATATCTCGCGAACGGATTGACCAATCCGCAAAATTTCTGTTGCATCTGAAAGTAGAAACTCGCCCGATTACAACGGTATGCGCACTTTTCCCCTGGGCCGTTCTAGTTATTCGTTTCGAGCATCAGAACTGCGAAAATTTTGAGTTTCTCAAGCGTTTCTTACCTCCAAACTGCCATATCTCGCGAACGGATTGACTAATCCGCAAAATTTCTGTTGCATCTGAAAGTAGAAACTCGCCCGATTACAACGGTATGCGTACTTTTCCCCTAGGCCGTTCTAGTTATTCGTTTCGAGCATCAGAACTGCGAAAATGTTGAGTTTCTCAAGCGTTTCTTACCTACAAACTGCCATATCTCGCGAACGGATTGACTAATCCGCAAAATTTCTGTTGCATCTGAGAGTAGAAAGTCGCCCGATTACAACGGTATGCGTACTTTTCCCCTAGGCCGTTCTATTTATTCGTTTCGAGCATCAGAACTGCGAAAATGTTGAGTTTCTCAAGCGTTTCTTACCTACAAACTGCCATATCTCGCGAACGGATTGACCAATCCGCAAAATTTCTGTTGCATCTGAAAGTAGAAAGTCGCCCGATTACAACGGTATGCGTACTTTTACCCTAGGCCGTTCTGGTTATTCGTTTCGAGCATCAGAACTGTGAAAATTTTGAGTTTCTCAAGCGTTTCTTACCTCCAAACTGCCATATCTCGCGAACGGATTGACCAATCCGCAAAATTTCTGTTTCATCTGAAAGTAGAAACTCGCCCGATTACAACGGTATGCGTACTTTTCCCCTAGGCCGTTGTAGTTAGTCGCTTCGAGCATGAGAACTGCGAAAATTTTGGGTTTCTCAAGCGCTGCTTACCTCCAAACTGCCATATCTCGCGAACGGATTGACCAATCCGCAAAATTTCTGTTGCATGTGAAAGTAGAAACTCGCCCGATTACAACGGTATGCGTACTTTTCCCCTAGGCCGTTGTAGTTAGTCGCTTCGAGCATGAGAACTGCGAAAATTTTGGGTTTCTCAAGCGTTGCTTACCTCCAAACTGCCATATCTCGAGAACGGATTGACCAATCCGCAAAATTTCTGTTGCATCTGAAAGTAGAAAGTCGCCCGATTACAACGGTATGCGTACTTTTCCCCTAGACCGATCTAGTTATGCTTGTCGAGCATCAGAACTGCGAAAATTTTGAGTTTCTAAAGCGTTTCATACTTCCAAACTGCCATATCTCGCGAACGGATTGACTAATCCGCAAAATTTCTGTTGCATCTGAAAGTAGAAACTCGCCCGATCACAACGGTATGCGTACTTTTCCCCTAGGCCGTTCTGGTTATTCGTTTCGAGCATCAGAACTGTGAAAATTTTGAGTTTCTCAACCGTTTCTTACCTCCAAACTGCCATATCTCGCGAACTGATTGACCAATCCGCAAAATTTCTGTTGCATCTGAAAGTAGAAAGTCGCCCGATTACAACGGTATGCGTACTTTTCCCCTAGTCCGTTCTAGTTATTCGTTTCGAGCATCAGAACTGCGAAAATTTTGAGTTTCTCAAGCGTTTCTTACCTCCAAACTGCCATATCTCGCGAACGGATTGACTAATCCGCAAAATTTCTGTTGCATCTGAAAGTAGAAACTCGCCCGATTACAACGGTATGCGTACTTTTCCCCTAGACCGTTCTAGTTATGCTTGTCGAGCATCAGAACTGCGAAAATTTTGAGTTTCTCAAGCGTTTCTTACCTCCAAACTGCCATATCTCGCGAACTGATTGACCAATCCGCAAAATTTCTGTTGCATCTGAAAGTAGAAAGTCGCCCGATTACAACGGTATGCGTACTTTTCCCCTAGTCCGTTCTAGTTATTCGTTTCGAGCATCAGAACTGCGAAAATTTTGAGTTTCTCAAGCGTTTCTTACCTCCAAACTGCCATATCTCGCGAACTGATTGACCAAACCGCAAAATTTCTGTTGCATCTGAAAGTAGAAAGTCGCCCGATTACAACGGTATGCGTACTTTTCCCCTAGTCCGTTCTAGTTATTCGTTTCGAGCATCAGAACTGCGAAAATTTTGAGTTTCTCAAGCGTTTCTTACCTACAAACTGCCATATCTCGCGAACGGATTGACCAATCCGCAAAATTTCAGTTGCATCTGAAAGTAGAAACTAGCCCGATTTCAACGGTAGGCGTACTTTTCCCCTAGGCCGTTCTAGTTATGCTTGTCGAGCATCAGAACTGCGAAAATTTTGAGTTTCTCAAGCGTTTCATACCTCCAAACTGCCATATCTCGCGAACGGATTGACTAATCCGCAAAATTTCTGTTGCATCTGAAAGTAGAAACTCGCCCGATTACAACGGTATGCGTACTTTTCCCCTAGGCCGTTCTAGTTATTCGTTTCGAGCATCAGAACTGCGAAAATTTTGAGTTTCTCAAGCGTTTCTTACCTCCAAACTGCCATATCTCGCGAACGGATTGACCAATCCGCAAAATTTCTGTTGCATCTGAAAGTAGAAACTCGCCCGATTACAACGGTATGCGTACTTTTCCCCTAGTCCGTTCTAGTTATTCGTTTCGAGCATCAGAACTGCGAAAATTTTGAGTTTCTCAAGCGTTTCTTACATCCAAACTGCCATATCTCGCGAACGGATTGACCAATCCGCAAAATTTCTGTTGCATCTGAAAGTAGAAACTCGCCCGATTACAACGGTATGCGTACTTTTCCCCTAGACCGTTCTAGTTATGCTTGTCGAGCATCAGAACTGCGAAAATTTTGAGTTTCTCAAGCGTTTCATACCTCCAAACTGCCATATCTCGCGAACGGATTGACTAATCCGCAAAATTTCTGTTGCATCTGAAAGTAGAAACTCGCCCGATTACAACGGTATGCGTACTTTTCCCCTAGGCCGTTCTGGTTATTCGTTTCGAGCATCAGAACTGTGAAAATTTTGAGTTTCTCAACCGTTTCTTACCTCCAAACTGCCATATCTCGCGAACTGATTGACCAATCCGCAAAACTTCTGTTGCATCTGAAAGTAGAAAGTCGCCCGATTACAACGGTATGCGTACTTTTCCCCTAGTCCGTTCTAGTTATTCGTTTCGAGCATCAGAACTGCGAAAATTTTGAGTTTCTCAAGCGTTTCTTACCTCCAAACTGCCATATCTCGCGAACGGATTGACCAATCCGCAAAATTTCTGTTGCATCTGAAAGTAGAAACTCGCCCGATTACAAAGGTATGCGTACTTTTCCTCTAGGCCGTTCTAGTTATTCGTTTCGAGCATCAGAACTGCGAAAATTTTGAGTTTCTCAAGCGTTTCTTACCTCCAAACTGCCATATCTCGCGAACGGATTGACCAATCCGCATAATTTCTGTTGCATCTGAAAGTAGAAACTCGCCCGATTACAACGGTATGCGTACTTTTCCCCTAGACCGTTCTAGTTATGCTTGTCGAGCATCAGAACTGCGAAAATTTTGAGTTTCTCAAGCGTTTCTTACCTCCAAACTGCCATATCTCGCGAACGGATTAACTAATCCGCAAAGTTTCTGTTGCATCTGAAAGTAGAAACTCGCCCGATTACAACGGTATGCGTACTTTTCCCCTTGACCGTTCTAGTTATGCTTGTCGAGCATCAGAACTGCGACAATTTTGAGTTTCTCAAGCGTTTCTTACCTCCAAACTGCCATATCTCGCGAACGGATTGACCAATCCCCAAAATTTCTGTTGCATCTGAAAGTAGAAACTCGCCCGATTACAACGGTATGCGTACTTTTCCCCTAGGCCGTTCTAGTTATTCGTTTCGAGCATCAGAACTGCGAAAATGTTGAGTTTCTCAAGCGTTTCTTACCTACAAACTGCCATATCTCGCGAACGGATTGACCAATCCGCAAAATTTCTGTTGCATCTGAAAGTAGAAACTCGCCCGATTACAACGGTATGCGTACTTTTCCCCTAGGCCGTTCTGGTTATTCGTTTCGAGCATCAGAACTGTGAAAATTTTGAGTTTCTCAACCGTTTCTTACCTCCAAACTGCCATATCTCGCGAACGGACTGACCAATCCGCAAAATTTCTGTTGCATCTGAAAGTAGAAACTCGCCCGATTACAAAGGTATGCGTACTTTTCCTCTAGGCCGTTCTAGTTATTCGTTTTCGAGCATCAGAACTGCGAAAATTTTGAGTTTCTCAAGCGTTTCTTACCTCCAAACTGCCATATCTCGCGAACGGATTGACCAATCCGCATAATTTCTGTTGCATCTGAAAGTAGAAACTCGCCCGATTACAACGGTATGCGTACTTTTCCCCTAGACCGTTCTAGTTATGCTTGTCGAGCATCAGAACTGCGAAAATTTTGAGTTTCTCAAGCGTTTCTTACCTCCAAACTGCCATATCTCGCGAACGGATTAACTAATCCGCAAAGTTTCTGTTGCATCTGAAAGTAGAAACTCGCCCGATTACAACGGTATGCGTACTTTTCCCCTTGACCGTTCTAGTTATGCTTGTCGAGCATCAGAACTGCGACAATTTTGAGTTTCTCAAGCGTTTCTTACCTCCAAACTGCCATATCTCGCGAACGGATTGACTAATCCGCAAAATTTCTGTTGCATCTGAAAGTAGAAACTCGCCCGATTACAACGGTATGCGTACTTTTCCCCTAGGCCGTTCTAGTTATTCGTTTCGAGCATCAGAACTGCGAAAATGTTGAGTTTCTCAAGCGTTTCTTACCTACAAACTGCCATATCTCGCGAACGGATTGACCAATCCGCAAAATTTCTGTTGCATCTGAAAGTAGAAACTCGCCCGATTACAACGGTATGCGTACTTTTCCCCTAGGCCGTTCTGGTTATTCGTTTCGAGCATCAGAACTGTGAAAATTTTGAGTTTCTCAACCGTTTCTTACCTCCAAACTGCCATATCTCGCGAACGGACTGACCAATCCGCAAAATTTCTGTTGCATCTGAAAGTAGAAACTCGCCCGATTACAACGGTATGCGTACTTTTCCCCTAGGCCGTTCTAGTTATTCGTTTCGAGCATCAGAACTGCGAAAATGTTGAGTTTCTCAAGCGTTTCTTACCTACAAACCTGCCATATCTCGCGAACGGATTGACCAATCCGCAAAATTTCAGTTGCATCTGAAAGTAGAAACTCGCCCGATTACAACGGTATGCGTACTTTTCCCCTAGACCGTTCTAGTTATGCTTGTCGAGCATCAGAACTGCGAAAATTTTGAGTTTCTCAAGCGTCTCTTACCTTCAAACTGCCATATCTCGCGAACGGATTGACTAATCCGCAAAATTTCTGTTGCATCTGAAAGTAGAAACTCGCCCGATTACAACGGTGTGCGTACTTTTCCCCTAGGCCGTTCTGGTTATTCGTTTCGAACATCAGAACTGTGATAATTTTGAGTTTCTCAACCGTTTCTTACCTCCAAACTGCCATATCTCGCGAACGGATTGACCAATCCGCAAAATTTCTGTTGCATCTGAAAGTAGAAACTCGCCCGATCACAACGGTATGCGTACTTTTCCCCTAGGCCGTTCTGGTTATTCGTTTCGAGCATCAGAACTGTGAAAATTTTAAGTTTCTCAACCGTTTCTTACCTCCAAACTGCCATATCTCGCGAACTGATTGACCAATCCGCAAAATTTCTGTTGCATCTGAAAGTAGAAAGTCGCCCGATTACAACGGTATGCGTACTTTTCCCCTAGTCCGTTCTAGTTATTCGTTTCGAGCATCAGAACTGCGAAAATTTTGAGTTTCTCAAGCGTTTCTTACCTCCAAACTGCCATATCTCGCGAACGGATTGACTAATCCGCAAAATTTCTGTTGCATCTGAAAGTAGAAACTCGCCCGATTACAACGGTATGCGTACTTTTCCCCTAGACCGTTCTAGTTATGCTTGTCGAGCATCAGAACTGCGAAAATTTTGAGTTTCTCAAGCGTTTCTTACCTCCAAACTGCCATATCTCGCGATCGGATTGACTAATCCGCAAAATTTCTGTTGCATCTGAAAGTAGAAACTCGCCCGATTACAACGGTATGCGTACTTTTCCCCTAGGCCATTCTGGTTATTCGTTTCGAACATCAGAACTGTGATAATTTTGAGTTTCTCAACCGTTTCTTACTTCCAAACTGCCATATCTCGCGAACGGATTGACCAATCCGCAAAATTTCTGTTGCATCTGAAAGTGGAAAGTCGCCCGATTACAACGGTATGCGTACTTGTCCCCTAGTCCGTTCTAGTTATGCTTGTCGAGCATCAGAACTGCGAAAATTTTGAGTTTCTCAAGCGTTTCTTACCTCCAAACTGCCATATCTCGCGAACGGATTGACCAATCCGCAAAATTTCTGTTGCATCTGAAAGTAGAAACTCGCCCGATTACAACGGTATGCGTACTTTTCCCCTAGGCCGTTCTAGTTATTCGTTTCGAGCATCAGAACTGCGAAAATGTTGAGTTTCTCAAGCGTTTCTTACCTACAAACTGCCATATCTCGCGAACGGATTGACCAATCCGCAAAATTTCTGTTGCATCTGAAAGTGGAAAGTCGCCCGATTACAACGGTATGCGTACTTGTCCCCTAGTCCGTTCTAGTTATGCTTGTCGAGCATCAGAACTGCGAAAATTTTGAGTTTCTCAAGCGTTTCTTACCTCCAAACTGCCATATCTCGCGAACGGATTGACTAATCCGCAAAATTTCTGTTGCATCTGAAAGTAGAAACTCGCCCGATTACAACGGTATGCGTACTTTTCCCCTAGGCCGTTCTAGTTATTCGTTTCGAGCATCAGAACTGCGAAAATGTTGAGTTTCTCAAGCGTTTCTTACCTACAAACTGCCATATCTCGCGAACGGATTGACTAATCCGCAAAATTTCTGTTGCATCTGAAAGTAGAAAGTCGCCCGATTACAACGGTATGCGTACTTTTCCCCTAGGCCGTTCTATTTATTCGTTTCGAGCATCAGAACTGCGAAAATGTTGAGTTTCTCAAGCGTTTCTTACCTACAAACTGCCATATCTCGCGAACGGATTGACCAATCCGCAAAATTTCTGTTGCATCTGAAAGTAGAAAGTCGCCCGATTACAACGGTATGCGTACTTTTCCCCTAGGCCGTTCTGGTTATTCGTTTCGAGCATCAGAACTGTGAAAATTTTGAGTTTCTCAAGCGTTTCTTACCTCCAAACTGCCATATCTCGCGATCGGATTGACTAATCCGCAAAATTTCTGTTGCATCTGAAAGTAGAAACTCGCCCGATTACAACGGTATGCGTACTTTTCCCCTAGGCCATTCTGGTTATTCGTTTCGAACATCAGAACTGTGATAATTTTGAGTTTCTCAACCGTTTCTTACTTCCAAACTGCCATATCTCGCGAACGGATTGACCAATCCGCAAAATTTCTGTTGCATCTGAAAGTGGAAAGTCGCCCGATTACAACGGTATGCGTACTTGTCCCCTAGTCCGTTCTAGTTATGCTTGTCGAGCATCAGAACTGCGAAAATTTTGAGTTTCTCAAGCGTTTCTTACCTCCAAACTGCCATATCTCGCGAACGGATTGACCAATCCGCAAAATTTCTGTTGCATCTGAAAGTAGAAACTCGCCCGATTACAACGGTATGCGTACTTTTCCCCTAGGCCGTTCTAGTTATTCGTTTCGAGCATCAGAACTGCGAAAATGTTGAGTTTCTCAAGCGTTTCTTACCTACAAACTGCCATATCTCGCGAACGGATTGACCAATCCGCAAAATTTCTGTTGCATCTGAAAGTAGAAACTCGCCCGATTACAACGGTATGCGTACTTTTCCCCTAGGCCGTTCTGGTTATTCGTTTCGAGCATCAGAACTGTGAAAATTTTGAGTTTCTCAAGCGTTTCTTACCTCCAAACTGCCATATCTCGCGAACGGATTGACTAATCCGCAAAATTTCTGTTGCATCTGAAAGTAGAAACTCGCCCGATTACAACGGTATGCGTACTTTTCCCCTAGGCCGTTCTAGTTATTCGTTTCGAGCATCAGAACTGCGAAAATGTTGAGTTTCTCAAGCGTTTCTTACCTACAAACTGCCATATCTCGCGAACGGATTGACTAATCCGCAAAATTTCTGTTGCATCTGAAAGTAGAAAGTCGCCCGATTACAACGGTATGCGTACTTTTCCCCTAGGCCGTTCTATTTATTCGTTTCGAGCATCAGAACTGCGAAAATGTTGAGTTTCTCAAGCGTTTCTTACCTACAAACTGCCATATCTCGCGAACGGATTGACCAATCCGCAAAATTTCTGTTGCATCTGAAAGTAGAAAGTCGCCCGATTACAACGGTATGCGTACTTTTCCCCTAGGCCGTTCTGGTTATTCGTTTCGAGCATCAGAACTGTGAAAATTTTGAGTTTCTCAAGCGTTTCTTACCTCCAAACTGCCATATCTCGCGATCGGATTGACCAATCCGCAAAATTTCTGTTTCATCTGAAAGTAGAAACTCGCCCGATTACAACGGTATGCGTACTTTTCCCCTAGGCCGTTGTAGTTAGTCGCTTCGAGCATGAGAACTGCGAAAATTTTGGGTTTCTCAAGCGCTGCTTACCTCCAAACTGCCATATCTCGCGAACGGATTGACCAATCCGCAAAATTTCTGTTGCATGTGAAAGTAGAAACTCGCCCGATTACAACGGTATGCGTACTTTTCCCCTAGGCCGTTGTAGTTAGTCGCTTCGAGCATGAGAACTGCGAAAATTTTGGGTTTCTCAAGCGTTGCTTACCTCCAAACTGCCATATCTCGAGAACGGATTGACCAATCCGCAAAATTTCTGTTGCATCTGAAAGTAGAAAGTCGCCCGATTACAACTGTATGCGTACTTTTCCCCTAGACCGATCTAGTTATGCTTGTCGAGCATCAGAACTGCGAAAATTTTGAGTTTCTAAAGCGTTTCATACTTCCAAACTGCCATATCTCGCGAACGGATTGACTAATCCGCAAAATTTCTGTTGCATCTGAAAGTAGAAACTCGCCCGATCACAACGGTATGCGTACTTTTCCCCTAGGCCGTTCTGGTTATTCGTTTCGAGCATCAGAACTGTGAAAATTTTGAGTTTCTCAACCGTTTCTTACCTCCAAACTGCCATATCTCGCGAACTGATTGACCAATCCGCAAAATTTCTGTTGCATCTGAAAGTAGAAAGTCGCCCGATTACAACGGTATGCGTACTTTTCCCCTAGTCCGTTCTAGTTATTCGTTTCGAGCATCAGAACTGCGAAAATTTTGAGTTTCTCAAGCGTTTCTTACCTCCAAACTGCCATATCTCGCGAACGGATTGACTAATCCGCAAAATTTCTGTTGCATCTGAAAGTAGAAACTCGCCCGATTACAACGGTATGCGTACTTTTCCCCTAGACCGTTCTAGTTATGCTTGTCGAGCATCAGAACTGCGAAAATTTTGAGTTTCTCAAGCGTTTCTTACCTCCAAACTGCCATATCTCGCGATCGGATTGACTAATCCGCAAAATTTCTGTTGCATCTGAAAGTAGAAACTGGCCCGATTACAACGGTATGCGTACTTTTCCCCTAGGCCATTCTGGTTATTCGTTTCGAACATCAGAACTGTGATAATTTTGAGTTTCTCAACCGTTTCTTACCTCCAAACTGCCATATCTCGCGAACGGATTGACCAATCCGCAAAATTTCTGTTGCATCTGAAAGTGGAAAGTCGCCCGATTACAACGGTATGCGTACTTGTCCCCTAGTCCGTTCTAGTTATGCTTGTCGAGCATCAGAACTGCGAAAATTTTGAGTTTCTCAAGCGTTTCTTACCTCCAAACTGCCATATCTCGCGAACGGATTGACCAATCCGCAAAATTTCTGTTGCATCTGAAAGTAGAAACTCGCCCGATTACAACGGTATGCGTACTTTTCCCCTAGGCCGTTCTAGTTATTCGTTTCGAGCATCAGAACTGCGAAAATGTTGAGTTTCTCAAGCGTTTCTTACCTACAAACTGCCATATCTCGCGAACGGATTGACCAATCCGCAAAATTTCTGTTGCATCTGAAAGTAGAAACTCGCCCGATTACAACGGTATGCGTACTTTTCCCCTAGGCCGTTCTGGTTATTCGTTTCGAGCCTCAGAACTGTGAAAATTTTGAGTTTCTCAAGCGTTTCTTACCTCCAAACTGCCATATCTCGCGAACGGATTGACCAATCCGCAAAATTTCTGTTGCATCTGAAAGTAGAAAGTCGCCCGATTACAACGGTATGCGTACTTTTCCCCTAGGCCGTTCTGGTTATTCGTTTCGAGCATCAGAACTGTGAAAATTTTGAGTTTCTCAAGCGTTTCTTACCTCCAAACTGCCATATCTCGCGAACGGATTGACCAATCCGCAAAATTTCTGTTTCATATGAAAGTAGAAACTCGCCCGATTACAACGGTATGCGTACTTTTCCCCTAGGCCGTTGTAGTTAGTCGCTTCGAGCATGAGAACTGCGAAAATTTTGGGTTTCTCAAGCGTTGCTTACCTCCAAACTGCCATATCTCGCGAACGGATTGACCAATCCGCAAAATTTCTGTTGCATGTGAAAGTAGAAACTCGCCCGATTACAACGGTATGCGTACTTTTCCCCTAGGCCGTTCTGGTTACTCGTTTCGAACATCAGAACTGTGATAATTTTGAGTTTCTCAACCGTTTCTTACCTCCAAACTGCCATATCTCGAGAACGGATTGACCAATCCGCAAAATTTCTGTTGCATCTGAAAGTAGAAAGTCGCCCGATTACAACGGTATGCGTACTTTTCCCCTAGACCGATCTAGTTATGCTTGGCGAGCATCAGAACTGCGAAAATTTTGAGTTTCTAAAGCGTTTCATACCTCCAAACTGCCATATCTCGCGAACGGATTGACTAATCCGCAAAATTTCTGTTGCATCTGAAAGTAGAAACTCGCCCGATCACAACGGTATGCGTACTTTTCCCCTAGGCCGTTCTGGTTATTCGTTTCGAGCATCAGAACTGTGAAAATTTTGAGTTTCTCAACCGTTTCTTACCTCCAAACTGCCATATCTCGCGAACTGATTGACCAATCCGCAAAATTTCTGTTGCATCTGAAAGTAGAAAGTCGCCCGATTACAACGGTATGCGTACTTTTCCCCTAGTCCGTTCTAGTTATTCGTTTCGAGCATCAGAACTGCGAAAATTTTGAGTTTCTCAAGCGTTTCCTACCTCCAAACTGCCATATCTCGCGAACGGATTGACTAATCCGCAAAATTTCTGTTGCATCTGAAAGTAGAAACTCGCCCGATTACAACGGTATGCGTACTTTTCCCCTAGACCGTTCTAGTTATGCTTGTCGAGCATCAGAACTGCGAAAATTTTGAGTTTCTCAAGCGTTTCTTACCTCCAAACTGCCATATCTCGCGATCGGATTGACTAATCCGCAAAATTTCTGTTGCATCTGAAAGTAGAAACTCGCCCGATTACAACGGTATGCGTACTTTTCCCCTAGGCCATTCTGGTTATTCGTTTCGAACATCAGAACTGTGATAATTTTGAGTTTCTCAACCGTTTCTTACCTCCAAACTGCCATATCTCGCGAACGGATTGACCAATCCGCAAAATTTCTGTTGCATCTGAAAGTGGAAAGTCGCCCGATTACAACGGTATGCGTACTTGTCCCCTAGTCCGTTCTAGTTATGCTTGTCGAGCATCAGAACTGCGAAAATTTTGAGTTTCTCAAGCGTTTCTTACCTCCAAACTGCCATATCTCGCGAACGGATTGACTAATCCGCAAAATTTCTGTTGCATCTGAAAGTAGAAACTCGCCCGATTACAACGGTATGCGTACTTTTCCCCTAGGCCGTTCTAGTTATTCGTTTCGAGCATCAGAACTGCGAAAATGTTGAGTTTCTCAAGCGTTTCTTACCTACAAACTGCCATATCTCGCGAACGGATTGACTAATCCGCAAAATTTCTGTTGCATCTGAAAGTAGAAACTCGCCCGATTACAACGGTATGCGTACTTTTCCCCTAGGCCGTTCTATTTATTCGTTTCGAGCATCAGAACTGCGAAAATGTTGAGTTTCTCAAGCGTTTCTTACCTACAAACTGCCATATCTCGCGAACGGATTGACCAATCCGCAAAATTTCTGTTGCATCTGAAAGTAGAAAGTCGCCCGATTACAACGGTATGCGTACTTTTCCCCTAGGCCGTTGTAGTTAGCCGCTTCGAGCATGAGAACTGCGAAAATTTTGGGTTTCTCAAGCGTTGCTTACCTCCAAACTGCCATATCTCGCGAACGGATTGACCAATCCGCAAAATTTCTGTTGCATGTGAAAGTAGAAACTCGCCCGATTACAACGGTATGCGTACGTTTCCCCTAGGCCGTTCTGGTTACTCGTTTCGAACATCAGAACTGTGATAATTTTGAGTTTCTCAACCGTTTCTTACCTCCAAACTGCCATATCTCGAGAACGGATTGACCAATCCGCAAAATTTCTGTTGCATCTGAAAGTAGAAAGTCGCCCGATTACAACGGTATGCGTACTTTTCCCCTAGACCGATCTAGTTATGCTTGTCGAGCATCAGAACTGCGAAAATTTTGAGTTTCTAAAGCGTTTCATACCTCCAAACTGCCATATCTCGCGAACGGATTGACTAATCCGCAAAATTTCTGTTGCATCTGAAAGTAGAAACTCGCCCGATTACAACGGTATGCGTACTTTTCCCCTAGTCCGTTCTAGTTATTCGTTTCGAGCATCAGAACTGCGAAAATTTTGAGTTTCTCAAGCGTTTCTTACCTCCAAACTGCCATATCTCGCGAACGGATTGACTAATCCGCAAAATTTCTGTTGCATCTGAAAGTAGAAACTCGCCCGATTACAACGGTATGCGTACTTTTCCCCTAGACCGTTCTAGTTATGCTTGTCGAGCATCAGAACTGCGAAAATTTTGAGTTTCTCAAGCGTTTCTTACCTCCAAACTGCCATATCTCGCGATCGGATTGACTAATCCGCAAAATTTCTGTTGCATCTGAAAGTAGAAAGTCGCCCGATTACAACGGTATGCGTACTTTTCCCCTAGTCCGTTCTAGTTATTCGTTTCGAGCATCAGAACTGCGAAAATTTTGAGTTTCTCAAGCGTTTCTTACCTCCAAACTGCCATATCTCGCGAACGGATTGACCAATCCGCAAAATTTCTGTTGCATCTGAAAGTAGAAACTCGCCCGATTACAAAGGTATGCGTACTTTTCCTCTAGGCCGTTCTAGTTATTCGTTTCGAGCATCAGAACTGCGAAAATTTTGAGTTTCTCAAGCGTTTCTTACCTCCAAACTGCCATATCTCGCGAACGGATTGACCAATCCGCATAATTTCTGTTGCATCTGAAAGTAGAAACTCGCCCGATTACAACGGTATGCGTACTTTTCCCCTAGACCGTTCTAGTTATGCTTGTCGAGCATCAGAACTGCGACAATTTTGAGTTTCTCAAGCCTTTCTTACCTCCAAACTGCCATATCTCGCGAACGGATTGACCAATCCGCAAAACTTCTGTTGCATCTGAAAGTAGAAAGTCGCCCGATTACAACGGTATGCGTACTTTTCCCCTGGTCCGTTCTAGTTATTCGTTTCCAGCATCAGAACTGCGAAAATTTTGAGTTTCTCAAGCGTTTCTTACCTCCAAACTGCCATATCTCGCGAACGGACTGACCAATCCGCAAAATTTCTGTTGCATCTGAAAGTAGAAACTCGCCCGATTACAACGGTATGCGTACTTTTCCCCTAGGCCGTTCTAGTTATTCGTTTCGAGCATCAGAACTGCGAAAATTTTGAGTTTCTCAAGCGTCTCTTACCTCCAAACTGCCATATCTCGCGAACGGATTGACTAATCCGCAAAATTTCTGTTGCATCTGAAAGTAGAAACTCGCCCGATTACAACGGTATGCGTACTTTTCCCCTAGGCCGTTGTAGTTATTCGCTTCGAGTATGACAACTGCTAAAATTTTGGGTTTCTCAAGCGTTGCTTACCTCCAAACTGCCATATCTCGCGAACGGATTGACCAATCCGCAAAATTTCTGTTGCATCTGAAAGTAGAAACTCGCCCGATTACAACGGTATGCGTACTTTTCCCCTAGGCCGTTGTAGTTATTCGCTTCGAGTATGACAACTGCTAAAATTTTGGGTTTCTCAAGCGTTTCTTACCTACAAACTGCCATATCTCGCGAACGGATTGACCAATCCGCAAAATTTCTGTTGCATCTGAAAGTAGAAACTCGCCCGATTACAACGGTATGCGTACTTTTCCCCTATACCGTTCTAGTTATGCTTGTCGAGCATCAGAACTGCGAAAATTTTGAGTTTCTCAAGCGTCTCTTACCTCCAAACTGCCATATCTCGCGAACGGATTGACTAATCCGCAAAATTTCTGTTGCATCTGAAAGTAGAAACTCGCCCGATTACAACGGTGTGCGTACTTTTCCCCTAGGCCGTTCTGGTTATTCGTTTCGAACATCAGAACTGTGATAATTTTGAGTTTCTCAACCGTTTCTTACCTCCAAACTGCCATATCTCGCGAACGGATTGACCAATCCGCAAAATTTCTGTTGCATCTGAAAGTAGAAACTCGCCCGATTACAACGATATGCGTACTTTTCCCCTAGACCGTTCTAGTTATGCTTGTCGAGCATCAGAACTGCGAAAATTTTGAGTTTCTCAAGCTTTTCTTACCTCCAAGCTGCCATATCTCGCGAACGGATTAACTAATCCGCAAAGTTTCTGTTGCATCTGTAAGTAGAAACTCGCCCGATTACAACGGTATGCGTACTTTTCCCCTAGACCGTTCTAGTTATGCTTGTCGAGCATCAGAACTGCGACAATTTTGAGTTCCTCAAGCGTTTCTTACATCCAAACTGCCATATCTCGCGAACGGATTGACTAATCCGCAAAATTTCTTTTGCATCTGAAAGTAGAAACTCGCCCGATTACAACGGTATGCGTACTTTTCCCCTAGACCGTTCTAGTTATGCTTGTCGAGCATCAGAACTGCGAAAATTTTGAGTTTCTCAAGCGTTTCTTACCTCCAAACTGCCATATCTCGCGATCGGATTGACTAATCCGCAACATTTCTGTTGCATCTGAAAGTAGAAACTCGCCCGATTACAACGGTATGCGTACTTTTCCCCTAGGCCATTCTGGTTATTCGTTTCGAACATCAGAACTGTGAAAATTTTGAGTTTCTCAACCGTTTCTTACCTCCAAACTGCCATATCTCGCGAACAGATTGACCAATCCGCAAAACTTCTGTTGCATCTGAAAGTAGAAAGTCGCCCGATTACAACGGTATGCGTACTTTTCCCCTGGTCCGTTCTAGTTATTCGTTTCCAGCATCAGAACTGCGAAAATTTTGAGTTTCTCAAGCGTTTCTTACCTCCAAACTGCCATATCTCGCGAACGGACTGACCAATCCGCAAAATTTCTGTTGCATCTGAAAGTAGAAACTCGCCCGATTACAACGGTATGCGTACTTTTCCCCTAGGCCGTTGTAGTTATTCGCTTCGAGTATGACAACTGCTAAAATTTTGGGTTTCTCAAGCGTTGCTTACATCCAAACTGCCATATCTCGCGAACGGATTGACCAATCCGCAAAATTTCTGTTGCATCTGAAAGTAGAAACTCGCCCGATTACAACGGTATGCGTACTTTTCCCCTAGGCCGTTGTAGTTATTCGCTTCGAGTATGACAACTGCTAAAATTTTGGGTTTCTCAAGCGTTTCTTACCTACAAACTGCCATATCTCGCGAACGGATTGACCAATCCGCAAAATTTCTGTTGCATTTGAAAGTAGAAACTCGCCCGATTACAACGGTATGCGTACTTTTCCCCTAGACCGTTCTAGTTATGCTTGTCGAGCATCAGAACTGCGAAAATTTTGAGTTTCTCAAGCGTCTCTTACCTCCAAACTGCCATATCTCGCGAACGGATTGACTAATCCGCAAAATTTCTGTTGCATCTGAAAGTAGAAACTCGCCCGATTACAACGGTGTGCGTACTTTTCCCCTAGGCCGTTCTGGTTATTCGTTTCGAACATCAGAACTGTGATAATTTTGAGTTTCTCAACCGTTTCTTACCTCCAAACTGCCATATCTCGCGAACGGATTGACCAATCCGCAAAATTTCTGTTGCATCTGAAAGTAGAAACTCGCCCGATTACAACGATATGCGTACTTTTCCCCTAGACCGTTCTAGTTATGCTTGTCGAGCATCAGAACTGCGAAAATTTTGAGTTTCTCAAGCTTTTCTTACTTCCAAGCTGCCATATCTCGCGAACGGATTAACTAATCCGCAAAGTTTCTGTTGCATCTGTAAGTAGAAACTCGCCCGATTACAACGGTATGCGTACTTTTCCCCTAGACCGTTCTAGTTATGCTTGTCGAGCATCAGAACTGCGACAATTTTGAGTTTCTCAAGCGTTTCTTACCTCCAAACTGCCATATCTCGCGAACGGATTGACTAATCCGCAAAATTTCTTTTGCATCTGAAAGTAGAAACTCGCCCGATTACAACGGTATGCGTACTTTTCCCCTAGACCGTTCTAGTTATGCTTGTCGAGCATCAGAACTGCGAAAATTTTGAGTTTCTCAAGCGTTTCTTACCTCCAAACTGCCATATCTCGCGATCGGATTGACTAATCCGCAACATTTCTGTTGCATCCGAAAGTAGAAACTCGCCCGATTACAACGGTATGCGTACTTTTCCCCTGGGCCATTCTGGTTATTCGTTTCGAACATCAGAACTGTGAAAATTTTGAGTTTCTCAACCGTTTCTTACCTCCAAACTGCCATATCTCGCGAACAGATTGACCAATCCGCAAAACTTCTGTTGCATCTGAAAGTAGAAAGTCGCCCGATTACAACGGTATGCGTACTTTTCCCCTGGTCCGTTCTAGTTATTCGTTTCCAGCATCAGAACTGCGAAAATTTTGAGTTTCTCAAGCGTTTCTTACCTCCAAACTGCCATATCTCGCGAACGGACTGACCAATCCGCAAAATTTCTGTTGCATCTGAAAGTAGAAACTCGCCCGATTACAACGGTATGCGTACTTTTCCCCTAGGCCGTTCTAGTTATTCGTTTCGAGCATCAGAACTGCGAAAATGTTGAGTTTCTCAAGCGTTTCTTACCTACAAACTGCCATATCTCGCGAACGGATTGACCAATCCGCAAAATTTCTGTTGCATCTGAAAGTAGAAACTCGCCCGATTACAACGGTATGCGTACTTTTCCCCTAGACCGTTCTAGTTATGCTTGTCGAGCATCAGAACTGCGAAAATTTTGAGTTTCTCAAGCGTCTCTTACCTCCAAACTGCCATATCTCGCGAACGGATTGACTAATCCGCAAAATTTCCGTTGCATCTGAAAGTAGAAACTCGCCCGATTACAACGGTGTGCGTACTTTTCCCCTAGGCCGTTCTGGTTATTCGTTTCGAACATCAGAACTGTGATAATTTTGAGTTTCTCAACCGTTTCTTACCTCCAAACTGCCATATCTCGCGAACGGATTGACCAATCCGCAAAATTTCTGTTGCATCTGAAAGTAGAAACTCGCCCGATTACAACGGTATGCGTACTTTTCCCCTAGACCGTTCTAGTTATGCTTGTCGAGCATCAGAACTGCGAAAATTTTGAGTTTCTCAAGCGTTCCTTACCTCCAAGCTGCCATATCTCGCGAACGGATTAACTAATCCGCAAAGTTTCTGTTGCATCTGTAAGTAGAAACTCGCCCGATTACAACGGTATGCGTACTTTTCCCCCAGACCGTTCTAGTTATGCTTGTCGAGCATCAGAACTGCGACAATTTTGAGTTTCTCAAGCGTTTCTTACCTCCAAACTGCCATATCTCGCGAACGGATTGACCAATCCGCAAAATTTCTGTTGCATCTGAAAGTAGAAACTCGCCCGATTACAACGGTATGCGTACTTTTCCCCTAGGCCGTTCTAGTTATGCTTGTCGAGCATCAGAACTGCGAAAATTTTGAGTTTCTCAAGCGTTTCTTACCTCCAAACTGCCATATCTCGCGATCGGATTGACTAATCCGCAAAATTTCTGTTGCATCTGAAAGTAGAAACTCGCCCGATTACAACGGTATGCGTACTTTTCCCCTAGGCCATTCTGGTTATTCGTTTCGAACATCAGAACTGTGATAATTTTGAGTTTCTCAACCGTTTCTTACCTCCAAACTGCCATATCTCGCGAACGGATTGACCAATCCGCAAAATTTCTGTTGCATCTGAAAGTAGAAAGTCGCCCGATTACAACGGTATGCGTACTTGTCCCCTAGTCCGTTCTAGTTATGCTTGTCGAGCATCAGAACTGCGAAAATTTTGAGTTTCTCAAGCGTTTCTTACCTCCAAACTGCCATATCTCGCGAACGGATTGACCAATCCGCAAAATTTCTGTTGCATCTGAAAGTAGAAACTCGCCCGATTACAACGGTATGCGTACTTTTCCCCTAGGCCGTTCTGGTTATTCGTTTCGAGCATCAGAACTGTGAAAATTTTGAGTTTCTCAAGCGTTTCTTACCTCCAAACTGCCATATCTCGCGAACGGATTGACTAATCCGCAAAATTTCTGTTGCATCTGAAAGTAGAAACTCGCCCGATTACAACGGTATGCGTACTTTTCCCCTAGGCCGTTCTAGTTATTCGTTTCGAGCATCAGAACTGTGAAAATGTTGAGTTTCTCAAGCGTTTCTTACCTACAAACTGCCATATCTCGCGAACGGATTGACCAATCCGCAAAATTTCTGTTTCATCTGAAAGTAGAAACTCGCCCGATTACAACGGTATGCGTACTTTTCCCCTAGGCCGTTGTAGTTAGTCGCTTCGAGCATGAGAACTGCGAAAATTTTGGGTTTCTCAAGCGTTGCTTACCTCCAAACTGCCATATCTCGCGAACGGATTGACCAATCCGCAAAATTTCTGTTGCATGTGAAAGTAGAAACTCGCCCGATTACAACGGTATGCGTACTTTTCCCCTAGGCCGTTCTGGTTACTCGTTTCGAACATCAGAACTGTGATAATTTTGAGTTTCTCAACCGTTTCTTACCTCCAAACTGCCATATCTCGAGAACGGATTGACCAATCCGCAAAATTTCTGTTGCATCTGAAAGTAGAAACTCGCCCGATTACAACGATATGCGTACTTTTCCCCTAGACCGTTCTAGTTATGCTTGTCGAGCATCAGAACTGCGAAAATTTTGAGTTTCTCAAGCGTTTCTTACCTCCAAGCTGCCATATCTCGCGAACGGATTAACTAATCCGCAAAGTTTCTGTTGCATCTGTAAGTAGAAACTCGCCCGATTACAACGGTATGCGTACTTTTCCCCTAGACCGTTCTAGTTATGCTTGTCGAGCATCAGAACTGCGACAATTTTGAGTTTCTCAAGCGTTTCTTACCTCCAAACTGCCATATCTCGCGAACGGATTGACTAATCCGCAAAATTTCTTTTGCATCTGAAAGTAGAAACTCGCCCGATTACAACGGTATGCGTACTTTTCCCCTAGACCGTTCTAGTTATGCTTGTCGAGCATCAGAACTGCGAAAATTTTGAGTTTCTAAAGCGTTTCTTACCTCCAAACTGCCATATCTCGCGATCGGATTGACTAATCCGCAACATTTCTGTTGCATCTGATAGTAGAAACTCGCCCGATTACAACGGTATGCGTACTTTTCCCCTAGGCCATTCTGGTTATTCGTTTCGAACATCAGAACTGTGAAAATTTTGAGTTTCTCAACCGTTTCTTACCTCCAAACTGCCATATCTCGCGAACAGATTGACCAATCCGCAAAACTTCTGTTGCATCTGAAAGTAGAAAGTCGCCCGATTACAACGGTATGCGTACTTTTCCCCTGGTCCGTTCTGGTTATTCGTTTCCAGCATCAGAACTGCGAAAATTTTGAGTTTCTCAAGCGTTTCTTACCTCCAAACTGCCATATCTCGCGAACGGACTGACCAATCCGCAAAATTTCTGTTGCATCTGAAAGTAGAAACTCGCCCGATTACAACGGTATGCATACTTTTCCCCTAGGCCGTTCTAGTTATTCGTTTCGAGCATCAGAACTGCGAAAATGTTGAGTTTCTCAAGCGTTTCTTACCTACAAACTGCCATATCTCGCGAACGGATTGACCAATCCGCAAAATTTCTGTTGCATCTGAAAGTAGAAACTCGCCCGATTACAACGGTATGCGTACTTTTCCCCTAGACCGTTCTAGTTATGCTTGTCGAGCATCAGAACTGCGAAAATTTTGAGTTTCTCAAGCGTCTCTTACCTCCAAACTGCCATATCTCGCGAACGGATTGACTAATCCGCAAAATTTCTGTTGCATCTGAAAGTAGAAACTCGCCCGATTACAACGGTGTGCGTACTTTTCCCCTAGGCCGTTCTGGTTATTCGTTTCGAACATCAGAACTGTATTAATTTTGAGTTTCTCAACCGTTTCTTACCTCCAAACTGCCATATCTCGCGAACGGATTGACCAATCCGCAAAATTTCTGTTGCATCTGAAAGTAGAAACTCGCCCGATTACAACGGTATGCGTACTTTTCCCCTAGACCGTTCTAGTTATGCTTGTCGAGCATCAGAACTGCGAAAATTTTGAGTTTCTCAAGCGTTTCTTACCTCCAAGCTGCCATATCTCGCGAACGGATTAACTAATCCGCAAAGTTTCTGTTGCATCTGTAAGTAGAAACTCGCCCGATTACAACGGTATGCGTACTTTTCCCCTAGGCCGTTCTAGTTATGCTTGTCGAGCATCAGAACTGCGAAAATTTTGAGTTTCTCAAGCGTTTCTTACCTCCAAACTGCCATATCTCGCGATCGGATTGACTAATCCGCAAAATTTCTGTTGCATCTGAAAGTAGAAACTCGCCCGATTACAACGGCATGCGTACTTTTCCCCTAGGCCATTCTGGTTATTCGTTTCGAACATCAGAACTGTGATAATTTTGAGTTTCTCAACCGTTTCTTACCTCCAAACTGCCATATCTCGCGAACGGATTGACCAATCCGCAAAATTTCTGTTGCATCTGAAAGTAGAAAGTCGCCCGATTACAACGGTATGCGTACTTGTCCCCTAGTCCGTTCTAGTTATGCTTGTCGAGCATCAGAACTGCGAAAATTTTGAGTTTCTCAAGCGTTTCTTACCTCCAAACTGCCATATCTCGCGAACGGATTGACCAATCCGCAAAATTTCTGTTGCATCTGAAAGTAGAAACTCGCCCGATTACAACGGTATGCGTACTTTTCCCCTAGGCCGTTCTGGTTATTCGTTTCGAGCATCAGAACTGTGAAAATTTTGAGTTTCTCAAGCGTTTCTTACCTCCAAACTGCCATATCTCGCGAACGGATTGACTAATCCGCAAAATTTCTGTTGCATCTGAAAGTAGAAACTCGCCCGATTACAACGGTATGCGTACTTTTCCCCTAGGCCGTTCTAGTTATTCGTTTCGAGCATCAGAACTGCGAAAATGTTGAGTTTCTCAAGCGTTTCTTACCTACAAACTGCCATATCTCGCGAACGGATTGACTGATCCGCAAAATTTCTGTTGCATCTGAAAGTAGAAACCCGCCCGATTACAACGGTATGCGTACTTTTCCCCTAGGCCGTTCTATTTATTCGTTTCGAGCATCAGAACTGCGAAAATGTTGAGTTTCTCAAGCGTTTCATACCTCCAAACTGCCATATCTCGCGAACGGATTGGCTAATCCGCAAAATTTCTGTTGCATCGGAAAGTAGAAACTCGCCCGATTACAACGGTATGCGTACTTTTCCCCTAGGCCGTTCTATTTATTCGTTTCGAGCATCAGAACTGCGAAAATGTTGAGTTTCTCAAGCGTTTCTTACCCACAAACTGCCATATCTCGCGAACGGATTGACCAATCCGCAAAATTTCTGTTGCATCTGAAAGTAGAAACTCGCCCGATTACAACGGTATGCGTACTTTTCCCCTAGGCCGTTGTAGTTAGTCGCTTCGAGCATGAGAACTGCGAAAATTTTGGGTTTCTCAAGCGTTGCTTACCTCCAAACTGCCATATCTCGCGAACGGATTGACCAATCCGCAAAATTTCTGTTGCATGTGAAAG
Organism: Ptiloglossa arizonensis; assembly: GCF_051014685.1. Classification (NCBI taxonomy): domain Eukaryota; kingdom Metazoa; phylum Arthropoda; class Insecta; order Hymenoptera; family Colletidae; genus Ptiloglossa; species Ptiloglossa arizonensis. Next base: position 203,220 of record NW_027478992.1, read on the forward strand.
TAGAAACTCGCCCGATTACAACGGTATGCGTACTTTTCCCCTAGGCCGTTCTGGTTACTCGTTTCGAGCATCAGAACTGTGATAATTTTGAGTTTCTCAACCGTTTCTTACCTCCAAACTGCCATATCTCGCGAACGGATTGACCAATCCGCAAAATTTCTGTTGCATCTGAAAGTAGAAAGTCGCCCGATTACAACGGTATGCGTACTTTTCCCCTAGACCGTTCTAGTTATGCTTGTCGAGCATCAGAACTGCGAAAATTTTGAGTTTCTCAAGCGTTTCTTACCTCCAAACTGCCATATCTCGCGAACGGATTAACTAATCCGCAAAGTTTCTGTTGCATCTGCAAGTAGAAACTCGCCCGATTACAACGGTATGCGTACTTTTCCCCTAGACCGTTCTAGTTATCCTTGTCGAGCATCAGAACTGCGACAATTTTGAGTTTCTCAAGCGTTTCTTACCTCCAAACTGCCATATCTCGCGAACGGATTGACCAATCCCCAAAATTTCTGTTGCATCTGAAAGTAGAAACTCGCCCGATTACAACGGTATGCGTACTTTTCCCCTAGGCCGTTCTAGTTATTCGTTTCGAGCATCAGAACTGCGAAAATGTTGAGTTTCTCAAGCGTTTCTTACCTCCAAACTGCCATATCTCGCGAACGGATTGACCAATCCGCAAAATTTCTGTTGCATCTGATAGTAGAAACTCGCCCGATTACAACGGTATGCGTACTTTTCCCCTAGGCCGTTCTGGTTATTCGTTTCGAGCATCAGAACTGTGAAAATTTTGAGTTTCTCAAGCGTCTCTTACCTTCAAACTGCCATATCTCGCGAACGGATTGACTAATCCGCAAAATTTCTGTTGCATCTGAAAGTAGAAACTCGCCCGATTACAACGGTGTGCGTACTTTTCCCCTAGGCCGTTCTAGTTATTCGTTTCCAGCATCAGAACTGCGAAAATTTTGAGTTTCTCAAGCGTTTCTTACCTCCAAACTGCCATATCTCGCGAACGGACTGACCAATCCGCTAAATTTCTGTTGCATCTGAAAGTAGAAACTCGCCCGATTACAACGGTATGCGTACTTTTCCCCTAGGCCGTTCTAGTTATTCGTTTCGAGCATCAGAACTGCGAAAATGTTGAGTTTCTCAAGCGTTTCTTACCTCCAAACTGCCATATCTCGCGAACGGACTGACCAATCCGCTAAATTTCTGTTGCATCTGAAAGTAGAAACTCGCCCGATTACAACGGTATGCGTACTTTTCCCCTAGACCGTTCTAGTTATGCTTGTCGAGCATCAGAACTGTGATAATTTTGAGTTTCTCAACCGTTTCTTACCTCCAAACTGCCATATCTCGCGAACGGATTAACTAATCCGCAAAGTTTCTGTTGCATCTGTAAGTAGAAACTCGCCCGATTACAACGGTATGCGTACTTTTCCCCTAGACCGTTCTAGTTATGCTTGTCGAGCATCAGAACTGCGACAATTTTGAGTTTCTCAAGCGTTTCTTACCTCCAAACTGCCATATCTCGCGAACGGATTGACCAATCCGCAAAATTTCTGTTGCATCTGAAAGTAGAAACTCGCCCGATTACAACGGTATGCGTACTTTTCCCCTAGGCCGTTCTGGTTATTCGTTTCGAGCATCAGAACTGTGAAAATTTTGAGTTTCTCAACCGTTTCTTACCTCCAAACTGCCATATCTCGCGAACTGATTGACCAATCCGCAAAATTTCTGTTGCAACTGAAAGTAGAAAGTCGCCCGATTACAACGGTATGCGTACTTTTCCCCTAGTCCGTTCTAGTTATTCGTTTCGAGCATCAGAACTGCGAAAATTTTGAGTTTCTCAAGCGTTTCTTACCTCCAAACTGCCATATCTCGCGAACGGATTGACTAATCCGCAAAATTTCTGTTGCATCTGAAAGTAGAAACTCGCCCGATTACAACGGTATGCGTACTTTTCCCCTAGACCGTTCTAGTTATGCTTGTCGAGCATCAGAACTGCGAAAATTTTGAGTTTCTCAAGCGTTTCTTACCTCCAAACTGCCATATCTCGCGATCGGATTGACTAATCCGCAAAATTTCTGTTGCATCTGAAAGTAGAAACTCGCCCGATTACAACGGTATGCGTACTTTTCCCCTAGACCGTTCTAGTTATGCTTGTCGAGCATCAGAACTGCGAAAATTTTGAGTTTCTCAAGCGTTTCTTACCTCCAAACTGCCATATCTCGCGAACGGATTGACCAATCCGCAAAATTTCTGTTGCATCTGAAAGTAGAAAGTCGCCCGATTACAACGGTATGCGTACTTGTCCCCTAGTCCGTTCTAGTTATGCTTGTCGAGCATCAGAACTGCGAAAATTTTGAGTTTCTCAAGCGTTTCTTACATCCAAACTGCCATATCTCGCGAACGGATTGACCGATCCGCAAAATTTCTGTTGCATCTGAAAGTAGAAACTCGCCCGATTACAACGGTATGCGTACTTTTCCCCTAGGCCGTTCTAGTTATTCGTTTCGAGCATCAGAACTGCGAAAATGTTGAGTTTCTCAAGCGTTTCTTACCTACAAACTGCCATATCTCGCGAACGGATTGACCAATCCGCAAAATTTCTGTTGCATCTGAAAGTAGAAACTCGCCCGATTACAACGGTATGCGTACTTTTCCCCTAGGCCGTTCTAGTTATTCGTTTCGAGCTTCAGAACTGCGAAAATGTTGAGTTTCTCAAGCGTTTCTTACCTACAAACTGCCATATCTCGCGAACGGATTGACTAATCCGCAAAATTTCTGTTGCATCTGAAAGTAGAAACTCGCCCGATTACAACGGTATGCTTACTTTTCCCCTAGACCGTTCTAGTTATGCTTGTCGAGCATCAGAACTGTGATAATTTTGAGTTTCTCAACCGTTTCTTACCTCCAAACTGCCATATCTCGCGAACGGATTAACTAATCCGCAAAGTTTCTGTTGCATCTGTAAGTAGAAACTCGCCCGATTACAACGGTATGCGTACTTTTCCCCTAGACCGTTCTAGTTATGCTTGTCGAGCATCAGAACTGCGACAATTTTGAGTTTCTCAAGCGTTTCTTACCTCCAAACTGCCATATCTCGCGAACGGATTGACCAATCCGCAAAATTTCTGTTGCATCTGAAAGTAGAAACTCGCCCGATTACAACGGTATGCGTACTTTTCCCCTAGGCCGTTCTGGTTATTCGTTTCGAGCATCAGATCTGTGAAAATTTTGAGTTTCTCAAGCGTTTCTTACCTCCAAACTGCCATATCTCGCGAACGGATTGACTAATCCGCAAAATTTCTGTTGCATCTGAAAGTAGAAACTCGCCCGATTACAACGGTATGCGTACTTTTCCCCTAGGCCGTTCTAGTTATTCGTTTCGAGCTTCAGAACTGCGAAAATGTTGAGTTTCTCAAGCGTTTCTTACCTACAAACTGCCATATCTCGCGAACGGATTGACTAATCCGCAAAATTTCTGTTGCATCTGAAAGTAGAAACTCGCCCGATTACAACGGTATGCGTACTTTTCCCCTAGGCCGTTCTGGTTATTCGTTTCGAGCATCAGAACTGTGAAAATTTTGAGTTTCTCAACCGTTTCTTACCTCCAAACTGCCATATCTCGCGAACTGATTGACCAATCCGCAAAATTTCAGTTGCAACTGAAAGTAGAAAGTCGCCCGATTACAACGGTATGCGTACTTTTCCCCTAGTCCGTTCTAGTTATTCGTTTCGAGCATCAGAACTGCGAAAATTTTGAGTTTCTCAAGCGTTTCTTACCTCCAAACTGCCATATCTCGCGAACGGATTGACTAATCCGCAAAATTTCTGTTGCATCTGAAAGTAGAAACTCGCCCGATTACAACGGTATGCGTACTTTTCCCCTAGACCGTTCTAGTTATGCTTGTCGAGCATCAGAACTGCGAAAATTTTGAGTTTCTCAAGCGTTTCTTACCTCCAAACTGCCATATCTCGCGATCGGATTGACTAATCCGCAAAATTTCTGTTGCATCTGAAAGTAGAAACTCGCCCGATTACAACGGTATGCGTACTTTTCCCCTAGACCGTTCTAGTTATGCTTGTCGAGCATCAGAACTGCGAAAATTTTGAGTTTCTCAAGCGTTTCTTACCTCCAAACTGCCATATCTCGCGATCGGATTGACTAATCCGCAAAATTTCTGTTGCATCTGAAAGTAGAAACTCGCCCGATTACAACGGTAAGCGTACTTTTCCCCTAGGCCATTCTGGTTATTCGTTTCGAACATCAGAACTGTGATAATTTTGAGTTTCTCAACCGTTTCTTACCTCCAAACTGCCATATCTCGCGAACGGATTGACCAATCCGCAAAATTTCTGTTGCATCTGAAAGTAGAAAGTCGCCCGATTACAACGGTATGCGTACTTGTCCCCTAGTCCGTTCTAGTTATGCTTGTCGAGCATCAGAACTGCGAAAATTTTGAGTTTCTCAAGCGTTTCTTACCTCCAAACTGCCATATCTCGCGAACGGATTGACCGATCCGCAAAATTTCTGTTGCATCTGAAAGTAGAAACTCGCCCGATTACAACGGTATGCGTACTTTTCCCCTAGGCCGTTCTAGTTATTCGTTTCGAGCATCAGAACTGCGAAAATGTTGAGTTTCTCAAGCGTTTCTTACCTACAAACTGCCATATCTCGCGAACGGATTGACCAATCCGCAAAATTTCTGTTGCATCTGAAAGTAGAAACTCGCCCGATTACAACGGTATGCGTACTTTTCCCCTAGGCCGTTCTGGTTATTCGTTTCGAGCATCAGATCTGTGAAAATTTTGAGTTTCTCAAGCGTTTCTTACCTCCAAACTGCCATATCTCGCGAACGGATTGACTAATCCGCAAAATTTCTGTTGCATCTGAAAGTAGAAACTCGCCCGATTACAACGGTATGCGTACTTTTCCCCTAGGCCGTTCTAGTTATTCGTTTCGAGCTTCAGAACTGCGAAAATGTTGAGTTTCTCAAGCGTTTCTTACCTACAAACTGCCATATCTCGCGAACGGATTGACTAATCCGCAAAATTTCTGTTGCATCTGAAAGTAGAAACTCGCCCGATTACAACGGTATGCGTACTTTTCCCCTAGACCGTTCTAGTTATGCTTGTCGAGCATCAGAACTGTGATAATTTTGAGTTTCTCAACCGTTTCTTACCTCCAAACTGCCATATCTCGCGAACGGATTAACTAATCCGCAAAGTTTCTGTTGCATCTGTAAGTAGAAACTCGCCCGATTACAACGGTATGCGTACTTTTCCCCTAGACCGTTCTAGTTATGCTTGTCGAGCATCAGAACTGCGACAATTTTGAGTTTCTCAAGCGTTTCTTACCTCCAAACTGCCATATCTCGCGAACGGATTGACCAATCCGCAAAATTTCTGTTGCATCTGAAAGTAGAAACTCGCCCGATTACAACGGTATGCGTACTTTTCCCCTAGGCCGTTCTGGTTATTCGTTTCGAGCATCAGATCTGTGAAAATTTTGAGTTTCTCAAGCGTTTCTTACCTCCAAACTGCCATATCTCGCGAACGGATTGACTAATCCGCAAAATTTCTGTTGCATCTGAAAGTAGAAACTCGCCCGATTACAACGGTATGCGTACTTTTCCCCTAGGCCGTTCTAGTTATTCGTTTCGAGCTTCAGAACTGCGAAAATGTTGAGTTTCTCAAGCGTTTCTTACCTACAAACTGCCATATCTCGCGAACGGATTGACTAATCCGCAAAATTTCTGTTGCATCTGAAAGTAGAAACTCGCCCGATTACAACGGTATGCGTACTTTTCCCCTAGACCGTTCTAGTTATGCTTGTCGAGCATCAGAACTGTGATAATTTTGAGTTTCTCAACCGTTTCTTACCTCCAAACTGCCATATCTCGCGAACGGATTAACTAATCCGCAAAGTTTCTGTTGCATCTGTAAGTAGAAACTCGCCCGATTACAACGGTATGCGTACTTTTCCCCTAGACCGTTCTAGTTATGCTTGTCGAGCATCAGAACTGCGACAATTTTGAGTTTCTCAAGCGTTTCTTACCTCCAAACTGCCATATCTCGCGAACGGATTGACCAATCCGCAAAATTTCTGTTGCATCTGAAAGTAGAAACTCGCCCGATTACAACGGTATGCGTACTTTTCCCCTAGGCCGTTCTGGTTATTCGTTTCGAGCATCAGAACTGTGAAAATTTTGAGTATCTCAACCGTTTCTTACCTCCAAACTGCCATATCTCGCGAACTGATTGACCAATCCGCAAAATTTCTGTTGCAACTGAAAGTAGAAAGTCGCCCGATTACAACGGTATGCGTACTTTTCCCCTAGTCCGTTCTAGTTATTCGTTTCGAGCATCAGAACTGCGAAAATTTTGAGTTTCTCAAGCGTTTCTTACCTCCAAACTGCCATATCTCGCGAACGGATTGACTAATCCGCAAAATTTCTGTTGCATCTGAAAGTAGAAACTCGCCCGATTACAACGGTATGCGTACTTTTCCCCTAGACCGTTCTAGTTATGCTTGTCGAGCATCAGAACTGCGAAAATTTTGAGTTTCTCAAGCGTTTCTCACCTCCAAACTGCCATATCTCGCGATCGGATTGACTAATCCGCAAAATTTCTGTTGCATCTGAAAGTAGAAACTCGCCCGATTACAACGGTATGCGTACTTTTCCCCTAGACCGTTCTAGTTATGCTTGTCGAGCATCAGAACTGCGAAAATTTTGAGTTTCTCAAGCGTTTCTTACCTCCAAACTGCCATATCTCGCGATCGGATTGACTAATCCGCAAAATTTCTGTTGCATCTGAAAGTAGAAACTCGCCCGATTACAACGGTATGCGTACCTTTCCCCTAGGCCATTCTGGTTATTCGTTTCGAACATCAGAACTGTGATAATTTTGAGTTTCTCAACCGTTTCTTACCTCCAAACTGCCATATCTCGCGAACGGATTGACCAATCCGCAAAATTTCTGTTGCATCTGAAAGTAGAAAGTCGCCCGATTACAACGGTATGCGTACTTGTCCCCTAGTCCGTTCTAGTTATGCTTGTCGAGCATCAGAACTGCGAAAATTTTGAGTTTCTCAAGCGTTTCTTACCTCCAAACTGCCATATCTCGCGAACGGATTGACCGATCCGCAAAATTTCTGTTGCATCTGAAAGTAGAAACTCGCCCGATTACAACGGTATGCGTACTTTTCCCCTAGGCCGTTCTAGTTATTCGTTTCGAGCATCAGAACTGCGAAAATGTTGAGTTTCTCAAGCGTTTCTTACCTACAAACTGCCATATCTCGCGAACGGATTGACCAATCCGCAAAATTTCTGTTGCATCTGAAAGTAGAAACTCGCCCGATTACAACGGTATGCGTACTTTTCCCCTAGGCCGTTCTGGTTATTCGTTTCGAGCATCAGATCTGTGAAAATTTTGAGTTTCTCAAGCGTTTCTTACCTCCAAACTGCCATATCTCGCGAACGGATTGACTAATCCGCAAAATTTCTGTTGCATCTGAAAGTAGAAACTCGCCCGATTACAACGGTATGCGTACTTTTCCCCTAGGCCGTTCTAGTTATTCGTTTCGAGCTTCAGAACTGCGAAAATGTTGAGTTTCTCAAGCGTTTCTTACCTACAAACTGCCATATCTCGCGAACGGATTGACTAATCCGCAAAATTTCTGTTGCATCTGAAAGTAGAAACTCGCCCGATTACAACGGTATGCGTACTTTTCCCCTAGGCCGTTCTATTTATTCGTTTCGAGCATCAGAACTGCGAAAATGTTGAGTTTCTCAAGCGTTTCTTACCTACAAACTGCCATATCTCGCGAACGGATTGACCAATCCGCAAAATTTCTGTTGCATCTGAAAGTAGAAACTCGCCCGATTACAACGGTATGCGTACCTTTCCCCTAGACCGTTCTAGTTATGCTTGTCGAGCATCAGAACTGCGAAAATTTTGAGTTTCTCAAGCGTTTCTTACATCCAAACTGCCATATCTCGCGAACGGACTGACCAATCCGCAAAATTTCTGTTGCATCTGAAAGTAGAAACTCGCCCGATTACAACGGTATGCGTACTTTTCCCCTAGGCCGTTCTGGTTATTCGTTTCGAGCATCAGAACTGTGAAAATTTTGAGTTTCTCAACCGTTTCTTACCTCCAAACTGCCATATCTCGCGAACTGATTGACCAATCCGCAAAATTTCTGTTGCATCTGAAAGTAGAAAGTCGCCCGATTACAACGGTATGCGTACTTTTCCCCTAGACCGTTCTAGTTATGCTTGTCGAGCATCAGAACTGCGAAAATTTTGAGTTTCTCAAGCGTTTCTTACATCCAAACTGCCATATCTCGCGAACGGATTGACCAATCCGCAAAATTTCTGTTGCATCTGAAAGTAGAAACTCGCCCGATTACAACGGTATGCGTACTTTTCCCCTAGGCCGTTCTGGTTATTCGTTTCGAGCATCAGAACTGTGAAAATTTTGAGTTTCTCAACCGTTTCTTACCTCCAAACTGCCATATCTCGCGAACTGATTGACCAATCCGCAAAACTTCTGTTGCATCTGAAAGTAGAAAGTCGCCCGATTACAACGGTATGCGTACTTTTCCCCTAGACCGTTCTAGTTATTCGTTTCGAGCATCAGAACTGCGAAGATTTTGAGTTTCTCGAGCGTTTCTTACATCCAAACTGCCATATCTCGCGAACGGATTGACTAATCCGCAAAATTTCTGTTGCATCTGAAAGTAGAAACTCGCCCGATTACAACGGTATGCGTACTTTTCCCCTAGGCCGTTCTGGTTATTCGTTTCGAGCATCAGAACTGTGAAAATTTTGAGTTTCTCAACCGTTTCTTACCTCCAAACTGCCATATCTCGCGAACTGATTGACCAATCCGCAAAATTTCTGTTGCATCTGAAAGTAGAAAGTCGCCCGATTACAACGGTATGCGTACTTGTCCCCTAGTCCGTTCTAGTTATGCTTGTCGAGCATCAGAACTGCGAAATTTTGAGTTTCTCAACCGTTTCTTACCTCCAAACTGCCATATCTCGCGAACTGATTGACCAATCCGCAAAATTTCTGTTGCATCTGAAAGTAGAAACTCGCCCGATTACAACGGTATGCGTACTTTTCCCCTAGGCCGTTCTAGTTATTCGTTTCGAGCATCAGAACTGCGAAAATGTTGAGTTTCTCAAGCGTTTCTTACCTACAAACTGCCATATCTCGCGAACGGATTGACCAATCCGCAAAATTTCTGTTGCATCTGAAAGTAGAAACTCGCCCGATTACAACGGTATGCGTACTTTTCCCCTAGGCCGTTCTGGTTATTCGTTTCGAGCATCAGAACTGTGAAAATTTTGAGTTTCTCAAGCGTTTCTTACCTCCAAACTGCCATATCTCGCGAACGGATTGACTAATCCGCAAAATTTCTGTTGCATCTGAAAGTAGAAACTCGCCCGATTACAACGGTATGCGTACTTTTCCCCTAGGCCGTTCTAGTTATTCGTTTCGAGCTTCAGAACTGCGAAAATGTTGAGTTTCTCAAGCGTTTCTTACCTACAAACTGCCATATCTCGCGAACGGATTGACTAATCCGCAAAATTTCTGTTGCATCTGAAAGTAGAAACTCGCCCGATTACAACGGTATGCGTACTTTTCCCCTAGACCGTTCTAGTTATGCTTGTCGAGCATCAGAACTGCGAAAATTTTGAGTTTCTCAAGCGTTTCTTAGATCCAAACTGCCATATCTCGCGAACGGATTGACCAATCCGCAAAATTTCTGTTGCATCTGAAAGTAGAAACTCGCCCGATTACAACGGTATGCGTACTTTTCCCCTAGGCCGTTCTGGTTATTCGTTTCGAGCATCAGAACTGTGAAAATTTTGAGTTTCTCAACCGTTTCTTACCTCCAAACTGCCATATCTCGCGAACTGATTGACCAATCCGCAAAACTTCTGTTGCATCTGAAAGTAGAAAGTCGCCCGATTACAACGGTATGCGTACTTTTCCCCTAGACCGTTCTAGTTATTCGTTTCGAGCATCAGAACTGCGAAGATTTTGAGTTTCTCGAGCGTTTCTTACATCCAAACTGCCATATCTCGCGAACGGATTGACTAATCCGCAAAATTTCTGTTGCATCTGAAAGTAGAAACTCGCCCGATTACAACGGTATGCGTACTTTTCCCCTAGACCGTTCTAGTTATGCTTGTCGAGCATCAGAACTGCGAAAATTTTGAGTTTCTCAAGCGTTTCTTACCTCCAAACTGCCATATCTCGCGATCGGATTGACTAATCCGCAAAATTTCTGTTGCATCTGAAAGTAGAAACTCGCCCGATTACAACGGTATGCGTACTTTTCCCCTAGGCCATTCTGGTTATTCGTTTCGAACATCAGAACTGTGATAATTTTGAGTTTCTCAACCGTTTCTTACCTCCAAACTGCCATATCTCGCGAACGGATTGACCAATCCGCAAAATTTCTGTTGCATCTGAAAGTATAAAGTCGCCCGATTACAACGGTATGCGTACTTGTCCCCTAGTCCGTTCTAGTTATGCTTGTCGAGCATCAGAACTGCGAAAATTTTGAGTTTCTCAAGCGTTTCTTACCTCCAAACTGCCATATCTCGCGAACGGATTGACCAATCCGCAAAATTTCTGTTGCATCTGAAAGTAGAAACTCGCCCGATTACAACGGTATGCGTACTTTTCCCCTAGGCCGTTCTAGTTATTCGTTTCGAGCATCAGAACTGCGAAAATGTTGAGTTTCTCAAGCGTTTCTTACCTACAAACTGCCATATCTCGCGAACGGATTGACCAATCCGCAAAATTTCTGTTGCATCTGAAAGTAGAAACTCGCCCGATTACAACGGTATGCGTACTTTTCCCCTAGACCGTTCTAGTTATGCTTGTCGAGCATCAGAACTGCGAAAATTTTGAGTTTCTCAAGTGTTTCTTACCTCCAAACTGCCATATCTCGCGAACGGATTGACCAATCCGCAAAATTTCTGTTGCATCTGAAAGTAGAAACTCGCCCGATTACAACGGTATGCGTACTTTTCCCCTAGGCCGTTCTAGTTATTCGCTTCGAGCATGAGAACTGCGAAAATTTTGGGTTTCTCAAGCGTTGCTTACCTCCAAACTGCCATATCTCGCGAACGGATTGACCAATCCGCAAAATTTCTGTTTCATGTGAAAGTAGAAACTCGCCCGATTACAACGGTATGCGTACTTTTCCCCTAGGCCGTTCTATTTATTCGTTTCGAGCATCAGAACTGCGAAAATGTTGAGTTTCTCAAGCGTTTCTTACCTACAAACTGCCATATCTCGCGAATGGATTGACCAATCCGCAAAATTTCTGTTGCATCTGAAAGTAGAAACTCGCCCGATTACAACGGTATGCGTACCTTTCCCCTAGACCGTTCTAGTTATGCTTGTCGAGCATCAGAACTGCGAAAATTTTGAGTTTCTCAAGCGTTTCATACCTCCAAACTGCCATATCGCGCGAACGGATTGACTAATCGGCAAAATTTCTGTTGCATCTGAAAGTAGAAACTCGCCCGATTACAACGGTATGCGTACTTTTCCCCTAGGCCGTTCTAGTTATTCGTTTCGAGCTTCAGAACTGCGAAAATGTTGAGTTTCTCAAGCGTTTCTTACCTACAAACTGCCATATCTCGCGAACGGATTGACCAATCCGCAAAATTTCTGTTGCATCTGAAAGTAGAAACTCGCCCGATTACAACGGTATGCGTACCTTTCCCCTAGACCGTTCTAGTTATGCTTGTCGAGCATCAGAACTGCGAAAATTTTGAGTTTCTCAAGCGTTTCTTACATCCAAACTGCCATATCTCGCGAACGGACTGACCAATCCGCAAAATTTCTGTTGCATCTGAAAGTAGAAACTCGCCCGATTACAACGGTATGCGTACTTTTCCCCTAGGCCGTTCTGGTTATTCGTTTCGAGCATCAGAACTGTGAAAATTTTGAGTTTCTCAACCGTTTCTTACCTCCAAACTGCCATATCTCGCGAACGGATTGACTAATCCGCAAAATTTCTGTTTCATCTGAAAGTAGAAACTCGCCCGATTACAACGGTATGCGTACTTTTCCCCTACACCGTTCTAGTTATGCTTGTCGAGCATCAGAACTGCGAAAATTTTGAGTTTCTCAAGCGTTTCTTACCTCCAAACTGCCATATCTCGCGATCGGATTGACTAATCCGCAAAATTTCTGTTGCATCTGAAAGTAGAAACTCGCCCGATTACAACGGTATGCGTACTTTTCCCCTAGGCCATTCTGGTTATTCGTTTCGAACATCAGAACTGTGATAATTTTGAGTTTCTCAACCGTTTCTTACCTCCAAACTGCCATATCTCGCGAACGGATTGACCAATCCGCAAAATTTCTGTTGCATCTGAAAGTAGAAAGTCGCCCTATTACAACGGTATGCGTACTTGTCCCCTAGTCCGTTCTAGTTATGCTTGTCGAGCATCAGAACTGCGAAAATTTTGAGTTTCTCAAGCGTTTCTTACCTCCAAACTGCCATATCTCGCGAACGGATTGACCAATCCGCAAAATTTCTGTTGCATCTGAAAGTAGAAACTCGCCCGATTACAACGGTATGCGTACTTTTCCCCTAGGCCGTTCTAGTTATTCGTTTCGAGCATCAGAACTGCGAAAATGTTGAGTTTCTCAAGCGTTTCTTACCTACAAACTGCCATATCTCGCGAACGGATTGACCAATCCGCAAAATTTCTGTTGCATCTGAAAGTAGAAACTCGCCCGATTACAACGGTATGCGTACTTTTCCCCTAGACCGTTCTAGTTATGCTTGTCGAGCATCAGAACTGCGAAAATTTTGAGTTTCTCAAGCGTTTCTTACATCCAAACTGCCATATCTCGCGAACGGATTGACCAATCCGCAAAATTTCTGTTGCATCTGAAAGTAGAAACTCGCCCGATTACAACGGTATGCGTACTTTTCCCCTAGGCCGTTCTAGTTATTCGCTTCGAGCATGAGAACTGCGAAAATTTTGGGTTTCTCAAGCGTTGCTTACCTCCAAACTGCCATATCTCGCGAACGGATTGACCAATCCGCAAAATTTCTGTTTCATGTGAAAGTAGAAACTCGCCCGATTACAACGGTATGCGTACTTTTCCCCTAGGCCGTTCTGGTTACTCGTTTCGAGCATCAGAACTGTGATAATTTTGAGTTTCTCAACCGTTTCTTACCTCCAAACTGCCATATCTCGCGAACGGATTGACCAATCCGCAAAATTTCTGTTGCATCTGAAAGTAGAAAGTCGCCCGATTACAACGGTATGCGTACTTTTCCCCTAGACCGTTCTAGTTATGCTTGTCGAGCATCAGAACTGCGAAAATTTTGAGTTTCTCAAGCGTTTCATACCTCCAAACTGCCATATCGCGCGAACGGATTGACTAATCCGCAAAATTTCTGTTGCATCTGAAAGTAGAAACTCGCCCGATTACAACGGTATGCGTACTTTTCCCCTAGGCCGTTCTAGTTATTCGTTTCGAGCATCAGAACTGCGAAAATTTTGAGTTTCTCAAGCGTTTCTTACCTCCAAACTGCCATATCTCGCGAACGGATTGACCAATCCGCAAAATTTCTGTTGCATCTGAAAGTAGAAACTCGCCCGATTACAACGGTATGCGTACTTTTCCCCTAGACCGTTCTAGTTATGCTTGTCGAGCATCAGAACTGCGAAAATTTTGAGTTTCTCAAGCGTTTCTTACCTCCAAACTGCCATATCTCGCGAACGGATTGACCAATCCGCAAAATTTCTGTTGCGTCTGAAAGTAGAAACTCGCCCGATTACAACGGTATGCGTACTTTTCCCCTAGACCGTTCTAGTTATGCTTGTCGAGCATCAGAATTGCGACAATTTTGAGTTTCTCAAGCGTTTCTTACCTCCAAACTGCCATATCTCGCGAACGGATTGACCAATCCCCAAAATTTCTGTTGCATCTGAAAGTAGAAACTCGCCCGATTACAACGGTATGCGTACTTTTCCCCTAGGCCGTTCTGGTTATTCGTTTCGAGCATCAGAACTGTGAAAATTTTGAGTTTCTCAACCGTTTCTTACCTCCAAACTGCCATATCTCGCGAACTGATTGACCAATCCGCAAAATTTCTGTTGCATCTGAAAGTAGAAAGTCGCCCGATTACAACGGTATGCGTACTTTTCCCCTAGGCCGTTCTAGTTATTCGTTTCGAGCATCAGAACTGCGAAAATGTTGAGTTTCTCAAGCGTTTCTTACCTACAAACTGCCATATCTCGCGAACGGATTGACCAATCCGCAAAATTTCTGTTGCATCTGAAAGTAGAAACTCGCCCGATTACAACGGTATGCGTACTTTTCCCCTAGGCCGTTCTGGTTATTCGTTTCGAGCATCAGAACTGTGAAAATTTTGAGTTTCTCAAGCGTTTCTTACCTCCAAACTGCCATATCTCGCGAACGGATTGACTAATCCGCAAAATTTCTGTTGCATCTGAAAGTAGAAACTCGCCCGATTACAACGGTATGCGTACTTTTCCCCTAGGCCGTTCTAGTTATTCGTTTCGAGCTTCAGAACTGCGAAAATGTTGAGTTTCTCAAGCGTTTCTTACCTACAAACTGCCATATCTCGCGAACGGATTGACTAATCCGCAAAATTTCTGTTGCATCTGAAAGTAGAAACTCGCCCGATTACAACGGTATGCGTACTTTTCCCCTAGGCCGTTCTATTTATTCGTTTCGAGCATCAGAACTGCGAAAATGTTGAGTTTCTCAAGCGTTTCTTACCTACAAACTGCCATATCTCGCGAACGGATTGACCAATCCGCAAAATTTCTGTTGCATCTGAAAGTAGAAACTCGCCCGATTACAACGGTATGCGTACTTTTCCCCTAGACCGTTCTAGTTATGCTTGTCGAGCATCAGAACTGCGAAAATTTTGAGTTTCTCAAGCGTTTCTTACATCCAAACTGCCATATCTCGCGAACGGACTGACCAATCCGCAAAATTTCTGTTGCATCTGAAAGTAGAAACTCGCCCGATTACAACGGTATGCGTACTTTTCCCCTAGGCCGTTCTGGTTATTCGTTTCGAGCATCAGAACTGTGAAAATTTTGAGTTTCTCAACCGTTTCTTACCTCCAAACTGCCATATCTCGCGAACTGATTGACCAATCCGCAAAATTTCTGTTGCATCTGAAAGTAGAAAGTCGCCCGATTACAACGGTATGCGTACTTTTCCCCTAGACCGTTCTAGTTATTCGTTTCGAGCATCAGAACTGCGAAGATTTTGAGTTTCTCGAGCGTTTCTTACCTCCAAACTGCCATATCTCGCGAACGGATTGACTAATCCGCAAAATTTCTGTTTCATCTGAAAGTAGAAACTCGCCCGATTACAACGGTATGCGTACTTTTCCCCTAGACCGTTCTAGTTATGCTTGTCGAGCATCAGAACTGCGAAAATTTTGAGTTTCTCAAGCGTTTCTTACCTCCAAACTGCCATATCTCGCGATCGGATTGACTAATCCGCAAAATTTCTGTTGCATCTGAAAGTAGAAACTCGCCCGATTACAACGGTATGCGTACTTTTCCCCTAGGCCATTCTGGTTATTCGTTTCGAACATCAGAACTGTGATAATTTTGAGTTTCTCAACCGTTTCTTACCTCCAAACTGCCATATCTCGCGAACGGATTGACCAATCCGCAAAATTTCTGTTGCATCTGAAAGTAGAAAGTCGCCCGATTACAACGGTATGCGTACTTGTCCCCTAGTCCGTTCTAGTTATGCTTGTCGAGCATCAGAACTGCGAAAATTTTGAGTTTCTCAAGCGTTTCTTACCTCCAAACTGCCATATCTCGCGAACGGATTGACCAATCCGCAAAATT
Organism: Ptiloglossa arizonensis; assembly: GCF_051014685.1. Lineage (NCBI taxonomy): Eukaryota > Metazoa > Arthropoda > Insecta > Hymenoptera > Colletidae > Ptiloglossa > Ptiloglossa arizonensis. The sequence goes on from NW_027478992.1 coordinate 219,127, forward strand.
TCTGTTGCGTCTGAAAGTAGAAACTCGCCCGATTACAACGGTATGCGTACTTTTCCCCTAGACCGTTCTAGTTATGCTTGTCGAGCATCAGAATTGCGACAATTTTGAGTTTCTCAAGCGTTTCTTACCTCCAAACTGCCATATCTCGCGAACGGATTGACCAATCCCCAAAATTTCTGTTGCATCTGAAAGTAGAAACTCGCCCGATTACAACGGTATGCGTACTTTTCCCCTAGGCCGTTCTGGTTATTCGTTTCGAGCATCAGAACTGTGAAAATTTTGAGTTTCTCAAGCGTTTCTTACCTCCAAACTGCCATATCTCGCGAACGGATTGACTAATCCGCAAAATTTCTGTTGCATCTGAAAGTAGAAACTCGCCCGATTACAACGGTATGCGTACTTTTCCCCTAGACCGTTCTAGTTATGCTTGTCGAGCATCAGAACTGCGAAAATTTTGAGTTTCTCAAGCGTTTCTTACCTCCAAACTGCCATATCTCGCGAACGGATTGACCAATCCGCAAAATTTCTGTTGCGTCTGAAAGTAGAAACTCGCCCGATTACAACGGTATGCGTACTTTTCCCCTAGACCGTTCTAGTTATGCTTGTCGAGCATCAGAACTGCGAAAATTTTGAGTTTCTCAAGCGTTTCTTACATCCAAACTGCCATATCTCGCGAACGGATTGACCAATCCGCAAAATTTCTGTTGCATCTGAAAGTAGAAACTCGCCCGATTACAACGGTATGCGTACTTTTCCCCTAGGCCGTTCTGGTTATTCGTTTCGAGCATCAGAACTGTGAAAATTTTGAGTTTCTCAACCGTTTCTTACCTCCAAACTGCCATATCTCGCGAACTGATTGACCAATCCGCAAAATTTCTGTTGCATCTGAAAGTAGAAAGTCGCCCGATTACAACGGTATGCGTACTTGTCCCCTAGTCCGTTCTAGTTATGCTTGTCGAGCATCAGAACTGCGAAATTTTGAGTTTCTCAACCGTTTCTTACCTCCAAACTGCCATATCTCGCGAACTGATTGACCAATCCGCAAAATTTCTGTTGCATCTGAAAGTAGAAACTCGCCCGATTACAACGGTATGCGTACTTTTCCCCTAGGCCGTTCTAGTTATTCGTTTCGAGCATCAGAACTGCGAAAATGTTGAGTTTCTCAAGCGTTTCTTACCTACAAACTGCCATATCTCGCGAACGGATTGACCAATCCGCAAAATTTCTGTTGCATCTGAAAGTAGAAACTCGCCCGATTACAACGGTATGCGTACTTTTCCCCTAGGCCGTTCTGGTTATTCGTTTCGAGCATCAGAACTGTGAAAATTTTGAGTTTCTCAAGCGTTTCTTACCTCCAAACTGCCATATCTCGCGAACGGATTGACTAATCCGCAAAATTTCTGTTGCATCTGAAAGTAGAAACTCGCCCGATTACAACGGTATGCGTACTTTTCCCCTAGGCCGTTCTAGTTATTCGTTTCGAGCTTCAGAACTGCGAAAATGTTGAGTTTCTCAAGCGTTTCTTACCTACAAACTGCCATATCTCGCGAACGGATTGAATAATCCGCAAAATTTCTGTTGCATCTGAAAGTAGAAACTCGCCCGATTACAACGGTATGCGTACTTTTCCCCTAGACCGTTCTAGTTATGCTTGTCGAGCATCAGAACTGCGAAAATTTTGAGTTTCTCAAGCGTTTCTTACATCCAAACTGCCATATCTCGCGAACGGATTGACCAATCCGCAAAATTTCTGTTGCATCTGAAAGTAGAAACTCGCCCGATTACAACGGTATGCGTACTTTTCCCCTAGGCCGTTCTGGTTATTCGTTTCGAGCATCAGAACTGTGAAAATTTTGAGTTTCTCAACCGTTTCTTACCTCCAAACTGCCATATCTCGCGAACTGATTGACCAATCCGCAAAACTTCTGTTGCATCTGAAAGTAGAAAGTCGCCCGATTACAACGGTATGCGTACTTTTCCCCTAGACCGTTCTAGTTATTCGTTTCGAGCATCAGAACTGCGAAGATTTTGAGTTTCTCGAGCGTTTCTTACATCCAAACTGCCATATCTCGCGAACGGATTGACTAATCCGCAAAATTTCTGTTGCATCTGAAAGTAGAAACTCGCCCGATTACAACGGTATGCGTACTTTTCCCCTAGACCGTTCTAGTTATGCTTGTCGAGCATCAGAACTGCGAAAATTTTGAGTTTCTCAAGCGTTTCTTACCTCCAAACTGCCATATCTCGCGATCGGATTGACTAATCCGCAAAATTTCTGTTGCATCTGAAAGTAGAAACTCGCCCGATTACAACGGTATGCGTACTTTTCCCCTAGGCCATTCTGGTTATTCGTTTCGAACATCAGAACTGTGATAATTTTGAGTTTCTCAACCGTTTCTTACCTCCAAACTGCCATATCTCGCGAACGGATTGACCAATCCGCAAAATTTCTGTTGCATCTGAAAGTATAAAGTCGCCCGATTACAACGGTATGCGTACTTGTCCCCTAGTCCGTTCTAGTTATGCTTGTCGAGCATCAGAACTGCGAAAATTTTGAGTTTCTCAAGCGTTTCTTACCTCCAAACTGCCATATCTCGCGAACGGATTGACCAATCCGCAAAATTTCTGTTGCATCTGAAAGTAGAAACTCGCCCGATTACAACGGTATGCGTACTTTTCCCCTAGGCCGTTCTAGTTATTCGTTTCGAGCATCAGAACTGCGAAAATGTTGAGTTTCTCAAGCGTTTCTTACCTACAAACTGCCATATCTCGCGAACGGATTGACCAATCCGCAAAATTTCTGTTGCATCTGAAAGTAGAAACTCGCCCGATTACAACGGTATGCGTACTTTTCCCCTAGACCGTTCTAGTTATGCTTGTCGAGCATCAGAACTGCGAAAATTTTGAGTTTCTCAAGCGTTTCTTACCTCCAAACTGCCATATCTCGCGAACGGATTGACCAATCCGCAAAATTTCTGTTGCATCTGAAAGTAGAAACTCGCCCGATTACAACGGTATGCGTACTTTTCCCCTAGGCCGTTCTAGTTATTCGCTTCGAGCATGAGAACTGCGAAAATTTTGGGTTTCTCAAGCGTTGCTTACCTCCAAACTGCCATATCTCGCGAACGGATTGACCAATCCGCAAAATTTCTGTTTCATGTGAAAGTAGAAACTCGCCCGATTACAACGGTATGCGTACTTTTCCCCTAGGCCGTTCTATTTATTCGTTTCGAGCATCAGAACTGCGAAAATGTTGAGTTTCTCAAGCGTTTCTTACCTACAAACTGCCATATCTCGCGAATGGATTGACCAATCCGCAAAATTTCTGTTGCATCTGAAAGTAGAAACTCGCCCGATTACAACGGTATGCGTACCTTTCCCCTAGACCGTTCTAGTTATGCTTGTCGAGCATCAGAACTGCGAAAATTTTGAGTTTCTCAAGCGTTTCATACCTCCAAACTGCCATATCGCGCGAACGGATTGACTAATCGGCAAAATTTCTGTTGCATCTGAAAGTAGAAACTCGCCCGATTACAACGGTATGCGTACTTTTCCCCTAGGCCGTTCTAGTTATTCGTTTCGAGCTTCAGAACTGCGAAAATGTTGAGTTTCTCAAGCGTTTCTTACCTACAAACTGCCATATCTCGCGAACGGATTGACCAATCCGCAAAATTTCTGTTGCATCTGAAAGTAGAAACTCGCCCGATTACAACGGTATGCGTACCTTTCCCCTAGACCGTTCTAGTTATGCTTGTCGAGCATCAGAACTGCGAAAATTTTGAGTTTCTCAAGCGTTTCTTACATCCAAACTGCCATATCTCGCGAACGGACTGACCAATCCGCAAAATTTCTGTTGCATCTGAAAGTAGAAACTCGCCCGATTACAACGGTATGCGTACTTTTCCCCTAGGCCGTTCTGGTTATTCGTTTCGAGCATCAGAACTGTGAAAATTTTGAGTTTCTCAACCGTTTCTTACCTCCAAACTGCCATATCTCGCGAACGGATTGACTAATCCGCAAAATTTCTGTTTCATCTGAAAGTAGAAACTCGCCCGATTACAACGGTATGCGTACTTTTCCCCTACACCGTTCTAGTTATGCTTGTCGAGCATCAGAACTGCGAAAATTTTGAGTTTCTCAAGCGTTTCTTACCTCCAAACTGCCATATCTCGCGATCGGATTGACTAATCCGCAAAATTTCTGTTGCATCTGAAAGTAGAAACTCGCCCGATTACAACGGTATGCGTACTTTTCCCCTAGGCCATTCTGGTTATTCGTTTCGAACATCAGAACTGTGATAATTTTGAGTTTCTCAACCGTTTCTTACCTCCAAACTGCCATATCTCGCGAACGGATTGACCAATCCGCAAAATTTCTGTTGCATCTGAAAGTAGAAAGTCGCCCTATTACAACGGTATGCGTACTTGTCCCCTAGTCCGTTCTAGTTATGCTTGTCGAGCATCAGAACTGCGAAAATTTTGAGTTTCTCAAGCGTTTCTTACCTCCAAACTGCCATATCTCGCGAACGGATTGACCAATCCGCAAAATTTCTGTTGCATCTGAAAGTAGAAACTCGCCCGATTACAACGGTATGCGTACTTTTCCCCTAGGCCGTTCTAGTTATTCGTTTCGAGCATCAGAACTGCGAAAATGTTGAGTTTCTCAAGCGTTTCTTACCTACAAACTGCCATATCTCGCGAACGGATTGACCAATCCGCAAAATTTCTGTTGCATCTGAAAGTAGAAACTCGCCCGATTACAACGGTATGCGTACTTTTCCCCTAGACCGTTCTAGTTATGCTTGTCGAGCATCAGAACTGCGAAAATTTTGAGTTTCTCAAGCGTTTCTTACCTCCAAACTGCCATATCTCGCGAACGGATTGACCAATCCGCAAAATTTCTGTTGCATCTGAAAGTAGAAACTCGCCCGATTACAACGGTATGCGTACTTTTCCCCTAGGCCGTTCTAGTTATTCGCTTCGAGCATGAGAACTGCGAAAATTTTGGGTTTCTCAAGCGTTGCTTACCTCCAAACTGCCATATCTCGCGAACGGATTGACCAATCCGCAAAATTTCTGTTTCATGTGAAAGTAGAAACTCGCCCGATTACAACGGTATGCGTACTTTTCCCCTAGGCCGTTCTGGTTACTCGTTTCGAGCATCAGAACTGTGATAATTTTGAGTTTCTCAACCGTTTCTTACCTCCAAACTGCCATATCTCGCGAACGGATTGACCAATCCGCAAAATTTCTGTTGCATCTGAAAGTAGAAAGTCGCCCGATTACAACGGTATGCGTACTTTTCCCCTAGACCGTTCTAGTTATGCTTGTCGAGCATCAGAACTGCGAAAATTTTGAGTTTCTCAAGCGTTTCATACCTCCAAACTGCCATATCGCGCGAACGGATTGACTAATCCGCAAAATTTCTGTTGCATCTGAAAGTAGAAACTCGCCCGATTACAACGGTATGCGTACTTTTCCCCTAGGCCGTTCTAGTTATTCGTTTCGAGCATCAGAACTGCGAAAATTTTGAGTTTCTCAAGCGTTTCTTACCTCCAAACTGCCATATCTCGCGAACGGATTGACCAATCCGCAAAATTTCTGTTGCATCTGAAAGTAGAAACTCGCCCGATTACAACGGTATGCGTACTTTTCCCCTAGACCGTTCTAGTTATGCTTGTCGAGCATCAGAACTGCGAAAATTTTGAGTTTCTCAAGCGTTTCTTACCTCCAAACTGCCATATCTCGCGAACGGATTGACCAATCCGCAAAATTTCTGTTGCGTCTGAAAGTAGAAACTCGCCCGATTACAACGGTATGCGTACTTTTCCCCTAGACCGTTCTAGTTATGCTTGTCGAGCATCAGAATTGCGACAATTTTGAGTTTCTCAAGCGTTTCTTACCTCCAAACTGCCATATCTCGCGAACGGATTGACCAATCCCCAAAATTTCTGTTGCATCTGAAAGTAGAAACTCGCCCGATTACAACGGTATGCGTACTTTTCCCCTAGGCCGTTCTGGTTATTCGTTTCGAGCATCAGAACTGTGAAAATTTTGAGTTTCTCAACCGTTTCTTACCTCCAAACTGCCATATCTCGCGAACTGATTGACCAATCCGCAAAATTTCTGTTGCATCTGAAAGTAGAAAGTCGCCCGATTACAACGGTATGCGTACTTTTCCCCTAGGCCGTTCTAGTTATTCGTTTCGAGCATCAGAACTGCGAAAATGTTGAGTTTCTCAAGCGTTTCTTACCTACAAACTGCCATATCTCGCGAACGGATTGACCAATCCGCAAAATTTCTGTTGCATCTGAAAGTAGAAACTCGCCCGATTACAACGGTATGCGTACTTTTCCCCTAGGCCGTTCTGGTTATTCGTTTCGAGCATCAGAACTGTGAAAATTTTGAGTTTCTCAAGCGTTTCTTACCTCCAAACTGCCATATCTCGCGAACGGATTGACTAATCCGCAAAATTTCTGTTGCATCTGAAAGTAGAAACTCGCCCGATTACAACGGTATGCGTACTTTTCCCCTAGGCCGTTCTAGTTATTCGTTTCGAGCTTCAGAACTGCGAAAATGTTGAGTTTCTCAAGCGTTTCTTACCTACAAACTGCCATATCTCGCGAACGGATTGACTAATCCGCAAAATTTCTGTTGCATCTGAAAGTAGAAACTCGCCCGATTACAACGGTATGCGTACTTTTCCCCTAGGCCGTTCTATTTATTCGTTTCGAGCATCAGAACTGCGAAAATGTTGAGTTTCTCAAGCGTTTCTTACCTACAAACTGCCATATCTCGCGAACGGATTGACCAATCCGCAAAATTTCTGTTGCATCTGAAAGTAGAAACTCGCCCGATTACAACGGTATGCGTACTTTTCCCCTAGGCCGTTCTAGTTATTCGCTTCGAGCATGAGAACTGCGAAAATTTTGGGTTTCTCAAGCGTTGCTTACCTCCAAACTGCCATATCTCGCGAACGGATTGACCAATCCGCAAAATTTCTGTTTCATGTGAAAGTAGAAACTCGCCCGATTACAACGGTATGCGTACTTTTCCCCTAGGCCGTTCTGGTTACTCGTTTCGAGCATCAGAACTGTGATAATTTTGAGTTTCTCAACCGTTTCTTACCTCCAAACTGCCATATCTCGCGAACGGATTGACCAATCCGCAAAATTTCTGTTGCATCTGAAAGTAGAAACTCGCCCGATTACAACGGTATGCGTACTTTTCCCCTAGGCCGTTCTAGTTATTCGCTTCGAGCATGAGAACTGCGAAAATTTTGGGTTTCTCAAGCGTTGCTTACCTCCAAACTGCCATATCTCGCGAACGGATTGACCAATCCGCAAAATTTCTGTTTCATGTGAAAGTAGAAACTCGCCCGTTTACAACGGTATGCGTACTTTTCCCCTAGGCCGTTCTGGTTACTCGTTTCGAGCATCAGAACTGTGATAATTTTGAGTTTCTCAACCGTTTCTTACCTCCAAACTGCCATATCTCGCGAACGGATTGACCAATCCGCAAAATTTCTGTTGCATCTGAAAGTAGAAAGTCGCCCGATTACAACGGTATGCGTACTTTTCCCCTAGACCGTTCTAGTTATGCTTGTCGAGCATCAGAACTGCGAAAATTTTGAGTTTCTCAAGCGTTTCATACCTCCAAACTGCCATATCGCGCGAACGGATTGACTAATCCGCAAAATTTCTGTTGCATCTGAAAGTAGAAACTCGCCCGATTACAACGGTATGCGTACTTTTCCCCTAGGCCGTTCTAGTTATTCGTTTCGAGCATCAGAACTGCGAAAATTTTGAGTTTCTCAAGCGTTTCTTACCTCCAAACTGCCATATCTCGCGAACGGATTGACCAATCCGCAAAATTTCTGTTGCATCTGAAAGTAGAAACTCGCCCGATTACAACGGTATGCGTACTTTTCCCCTAGACCGTTCTAGTTATGCTTGTCGAGCATCAGAACTGCGAAAATTTTGAGTTTCTCAAGCGTTTCTTACCTCCAAACTGCCATATCTCGCGAACGGATTGACCAATCCGCAAAATTTCTGTTGCGTCTGAAAGTAGAAACTCGCCCGATTACAACGGTATGCGTACTTTTCCCCTAGACCGTTCTAGTTATGCTTGTCGAGCATCAGAATTGCGACAATTTTGAGTTTCTCAAGCGTTTCTTACCTCCAAACTGCCATATCTCGCGAACGGATTGACCAATCCCCAAAATTTCTGTTGCATCTGAAAGTAGAAACTCGCCCGATTACAACGGTATGCGTACTTTTCCCCTAGGCCGTTCTGGTTATTCGTTTCGAGCATCAGAACTGTGAAAATTTTGAGTTTCTCAACCGTTTCTTACCTCCAAACTGCCATATCTCGCGAACTGATTGACCAATCCGCAAAATTTCTGTTGCATCTGAAAGTAGAAAGTCGCCCGATTACAACGGTATGCGTACTTTTCCCCTAGGCCGTTCTAGTTATTCGTTTCGAGCATCAGAACTGCGAAAATGTTGAGTTTCTCAAGCGTTTCTTACCTACAAACTGCCATATCTCGCGAACGGATTGACCAATCCGCAAAATTTCTGTTGCATCTGAAAGTAGAAACTCGCCCGATTACAACGGTATGCGTACTTTTCCCCTAGGCCGTTCTGGTTATTCGTTTCGAGCATCAGAACTGTGAAAATTTTGAGTTTCTCAAGCGTTTCTTACCTCCAAACTGCCATATCTCGCGAACGGATTGACTAATCCGCAAAATTTCTGTTGCATCTGAAAGTAGAAACTCGCCCGATTACAACGGTATGCGTACTTTTCCCCTAGGCCGTTCTAGTTATTCGTTTCGAGCTTCAGAACTGCGAAAATGTTGAGTTTCTCAAGCGTTTCTTACCTACAAACTGCCATATCTCGCGAACGGATTGACTAATCCGCAAAATTTCTGTTGCATCTGAAAGTAGAAACTCGCCCGATTACAACGGTATGCGTACTTTTCCCCTAGGCCGTTCTATTTATTCGTTTCGAGCATCAGAACTGCGAAAATGTTGAGTTTCTCAAGCGTTTCTTACCTACAAACTGCCATATCTCGCGAACGGATTGACCAATCCGCAAAATTTCTGTTGCATCTGAAAGTAGAAACTCGCCCGATTACAACGGTATGCGTACTTTTCCCCTAGACCGTTCTAGTTATGCTTGTCGAGCATCAGAACTGCGAAAATTTTGAGTTTCTCAAGCGTTTCTTACATCCAAACTGCCATATCTCGCGAACGGACTGACCAATCCGCAAAATTTCTGTTGCATCTGAAAGTAGAAACTCGCCCGATTACAACGGTATGCGTACTTTTCCCCTAGGCCGTTCTGGTTATTCGTTTCGAGCATCAGAACTGTGAAAATTTTGAGTTTCTCAACCGTTTCTTACCTCCAAACTGCCATATCTCGCGAACTGATTGACCAATCCGCAAAATTTCTGTTGCATCTGAAAGTAGAAAGTCGCCCGATTACAACGGTATGCGTACTTTTCCCCTAGACCGTTCTAGTTATTCGTTTCGAGCATCAGAACTGCGAAGATTTTGAGTTTCTCGAGCGTTTCTTACCTCCAAACTGCCATATCTCGCGAACGGATTGACTAATCCGCAAAATTTCTGTTTCATCTGAAAGTAGAAACTCGCCCGATTACAACGGTATGCGTACTTTTCCCCTAGACCGTTCTAGTTATGCTTGTCGAGCATCAGAACTGCGAAAATTTTGAGTTTCTCAAGCGTTTCTTACCTCCAAACTGCCATATCTCGCGATCGGATTGACTAATCCGCAAAATTTCTGTTGCATCTGAAAGTAGAAACTCGCCCGATTACAACGGTATGCGTACTTTTCCCCTAGGCCATTCTGGTTATTCGTTTCGAACATCAGAACTGTGATAATTTTGAGTTTCTCAACCGTTTCTTACCTCCAAACTGCCATATCTCGCGAACGGATTGACCAATCCGCAAAATTTCTGTTGCATCTGAAAGTAGAAAGTCGCCCGATTACAACGGTATGCGTACTTGTCCCCTAGTCCGTTCTAGTTATGCTTGTCGAGCATCAGAACTGCGAAAATTTTGAGTTTCTCAAGCGTTTCTTACCTCCAAACTGCCATATCTCGCGAACGGATTGACCAATCCGCAAAATTTCTGTTGCGTCTGAAAGTAGAAACTCGCCCGATTACAACGGTATGCGTACTTTTCCCCTAGACCGTTCTAGTTATGCTTGTCGAGCATCAGAATTGCGACAATTTTGAGTTTCTCAAGCGTTTCTTACCTCCAAACTGCCATATCTCGCGAACGGATTGACCAATCCCCAAAATTTCTGTTGCATCTGAAAGTAGAAACTCGCCCGATTACAACGGTATGCGTACTTTTCCCCTAGGCCGTTCTGGTTATTCGTTTCGAGCATCAGAACTGTGAAAATTTTGAGTTTCTCAACCGTTTCTTACCTCCAAACTGCCATATCTCGCGAACTGATTGACCAATCCGCAAAATTTCTGTTGCATCTGAAAGTAGAAAGTCGCCCGATTACAACGGTATGCGTACTTTTCCCCTAGGCCGTTCTAGTTATTCGTTTCGAGCATCAGAACTGCGAAAATGTTGAGTTTCTCAAGCTTTTCTTACCTACAAACTGCCATATCTCGCGAACGGATTGACCAATCCGCAAAATTTCTGTTGCATCTGAAAGTAGAAACTCGCCCGATTACAACGGTATGCGTACTTTTCCCCTAGGCCGTTCTGGTTATTCGTTTCGAGCATCAGAACTGTGAAAATTTTGAGTTTCTCAAGCGTTTCTTACCTCCAAACTGCCATATCTCGCGAACGGATTGACTAATCCGCAAAATTTCTGTTGCATCTGAAAGTAGAAACTCGCCCGATTACAACGGTATGCGTACTTTTCCCCTAGGCCGTTCTAGTTATTCGTTTCGAGCTTCAGAACTGCGAAAATGTTGAGTTTCTCAAGCGTTTCTTACCTACAAACTGCCATATCTCGCGAACGGATTGACTAATCCGCAAAATTTCTGTTGCATCTGAAAGTAGAAACTCGCCCGATTACAACGGTATGCGTACTTTTCCCCTAGGCCGTTCTATTTATTCGTTTCGAGCATCAGAACTGCGAAAATGTTGAGTTTCTCAAGCGTTTCTTACCTACAAACTGCCATATCTCGCGAACGGATTGACCAATCCGCAAAATTTCTGTTGCATCTGAAAGTAGAAACTCGCCCGATTACAACGGTATGCGTACTTTTCCCCTAGACCGTTCTAGTTATGCTTGTCGAGCATCAGAACTGCGAAAATTTTGAGTTTCTCAAGCGTTTCTTACATCCAAACTGCCATATCTCGCGAACGGACTGACCAATCCGCAAAATTTCTGTTGCATCTGAAAGTAGAAACTCGCCCGATTACAACGGTATGCGTACTTTTCCCCTAGGCCGTTCTGGTTATTCGTTTCGAGCATCAGAACTGTGAAAATTTTGAGTTTCTCAACCGTTTCTTACCTCCAAACTGCCATATCTCGCGAACTGATTGACCAATCCGCAAAATTTCTGTTGCATCTGAAAGTAGAAAGTCGCCCGATTACAACGGTATGCGTACTTTTCCCCTAGACCGTTCTAGTTATTCGTTTCGAGCATCAGAACTGCGAAGATTTTGAGTTTCTCGAGCGTTTCTTACCTCCAAACTGCCATATCTCGCGAACGGATTGACTAATCCGCAAAATTTCTGTTTCATCTGAAAGTAGAAACTCGCCCGATTACAACGGTATGCGTACTTTTCCCCTAGACCGTTCTAGTTATGCTTGTCGAGCATCAGAACTGCGAAAATTTTGAGTTTCTCAAGCGTTTCTTACCTCCAAACTGCCATATCTCGCGATCGGATTGACTAATCCGCAAAATTTCTGTTGCATCTGAAAGTAGAAACTCGCCCGATTACAACGGTATGCGTACTTTTCCCCTAGGCCATTCTGGTTATTCGTTTCGAACATCAGAACTGTGATAATTTTGAGTTTCTCAACCGTTTCTTACATCCAAACTGCCATATCTCGCGAACGGATTGACCAATCCGCAAAATTTCTGTTGCATCTGAAAGTAGAAAGTCGCCCGATTACAACGGTATGCGTACTTGTCCCCTAGTCCGTTCTAGTTATGCTTGTCGAGCATCAGAACTGCGAAAATTTTGAGTTTCTCAAGCGTTTCTTACCTCCAAACTGCCACAACTCGCGAACGGATTGACCAATCCGCAAAATTTCTGTTGCATCTGAAAGTAGAAACTCGCCCGATTACAACGGTATGCGTACTTTTCCCCTAGGCCGTTCTAGTTATTCGTTTCGAGCATCAGAACTGCGAAAATGTTGAGTTTCTCAAGCGTTTCTTACCTACAAACTGCCATATCTCGCGAACGGATTGACCAATCCGCCAAATTTCTGTTGCATCTGAAAGTAGAAACTCGCCCGATTACAACGGTATGCGTACTTTTCCCCTAGACCGTTCTAGTTATGCTTGTCGAGCATCAGAACTGCGAAAATTTTGAGTTTCTCAAGCGTTTCTTACCTCCAAACTGCCATATCTCGCGAACGGATTGACCAATCCGCAAAATTTCTGTTGCATCTGAAAGTAGAAACTCGCCCGATTACAACGGTATGCGTACTTTTCCCCTAGGCCGTTCTAGTTATTCGCTTCGAGCATGAGAACTGCGAAAATTTTGGGTTTCTCAAGCGTTGCTTACCTCCAAACTGCCATATCTCGCGAACGGATTGACCAATCCGCAAAATTTCTGTTTCATGTGAAAGTAGAAACTCGCCCGATTACAACGGTATGCGTACTTTTCCCCTAGGCCGTTCTGGTTACTCGTTTCGAGCATCAGAACTGTGATAATTTTGAGTTTCTCAACCGTTTCTTACCTCCAAACTGCCATATCTCGCGAACGGATTGACCAATCCGCAAAATTTCTGTTGCATCTGAAAGTAGAAAGTCGCCCGATTACAACGGTATGCGTACTTTTCCCCTAGACCGTTCTAGTTATGCTTGTCGAGCATCAGAACTGCGAAAATTTTGAGTTTCTCAAGCGTTTCATACCTCCAAACTGCCATATCGCGCGAACGGATTGACTAATCCGCAAAATTTCTGTTGCATCTGAAAGTAGAAACTCGCCCGATTACAACGGTATGCGTACTTTTCCCCTAGGCCGTTCTAGTTATTCGTTTCGAGCATCAGAACTGCGAAAATTTTGAGTTTCTCAAGCGTTTCTTACCTCCAAACTGCCATATCTCGCGAACGGATTGACCAATCCGCAAAATTTCTGTTGCATCTGAAAGTAGAAACTCGCCCGATTACAACGGTATGCGTACTTTTCCCCTAGACCGTTCTAGTTATGCTTGTCGAGCATCAGAACTGCGAAAATTTTGAGTTTCTCAAGCGTTTCTTACCTCCAAACTGCCATATCTCGCGAACGGATTGACCAATCCGCAAAATTTCTGTTGCGTCTGAAAGTAGAAACTCGCCCGATTACAACGGTATGCGTACTTTTCCCCTAGACCGTTCTAGTTATGCTTGTCGAGCATCAGAATTGCGACAATTTTGAGTTTCTCAAGCGTTTCTTACCTCCAAACTGCCATATCTCGCGAACGGATTGACCAATCCCCAAAATTTCTGTTGCATCTGAAAGTAGAAACTCGCCCGATTACAACGGTATGCGTACTTTTCCCCTAGGCCGTTCTAGTTATTCGTTTCGAGCATCAGAACTGCGAAAATGTTGAGTTTCTCAAGCGTTTCTTACCTACAAACTGCCATATCTCGCGAACGGATTGACCAATCCGCAAAATTTCTGTTGCATCTGAAAGTAGAAACTCGCCCGATTACAACGGTATGCGTACTTTTCCCCTAGGCCGTTCTGGTTATTCGTTTCGAGCATCAGAACTGTGAAAATTTTGAGTTTCTCAACCATTTCTTACCTCCAAACTGCCATATCTCGCGAACTGATTGACCAATCCGCAAAACTTCTGTTGCATCTGAAAGTAGAAAGTCGCCCGATTACAATGGTATGCGTACTTTTCCCCTAGACCGTTCTAGTTATTCGTTTCGAGCATCAGAACTGCGAAGATTTTGAGTTTCTCGAGCGTTTCTTACCTCCAAACTGCCATATCTCGCGAACGGATTGACTAATCCTCAAAATTTCTGTTGCATCTGAAAGTAGAAACTCGCCCGATTACAACGGTATGCGTACTTTTCCCCTAGACCGTTCTAGTTATGCTTGTCGAGCATCAGAACTGCGAAAATTTTGAGTTTCTCAAGCGTTTCTTACCTCCAAACTGCCATATCTCGCGATCGGATTGACTAATCCGCAAAATTTCTGTTGCATCTGAAAGTAGAAACTCGCCCGATTACAACGGTATGCGTACTTTTCCCCTAGGCCATTCTGGTTATTCGTTTCGAACATCAGAACTGTGATAATTTTGAGTTTCTCAACCGTTTCTTACCTCCAAACTGCCATATCTCGCGAACGGATTGACCAATCCGCAAAATTTCTGTTGCATCTGAAAGTAGAAAGTCGCCCGATTACAACGGTATGCGTACTTGTCCCCTAGTCCGTTCTAGTTATGCTTGTCGAGCATCAGAACTGCGAAAATTTTGAGTTTCTCAAGCGTTTCTTACCTCCAAACTGCCATATCTCGCGAACGGATTGACTAATCCTCAAAATTTCTGTTGCATCTGAAAGTAGAAACTCGCCCGATTACAACGGTATGCGTACTTTTCCCCTAGGCCGTACTAGTTATTCGTTTCGAGCATCAGAACTGCGAAAATGTTGAGTTTCTCAAGCGTTTCTTACCTCCAAACTGCCATATCTCGCGAACGGATTGACCAATCCGCAAAATTTCTGTTGCATCTGAAAGTAGAAACTCGGCCGATTACAACGGTATGCGTACTTTTCCCCTAGACCGTTCTAGTTATGCTTGTCGAGCATCAGAACTGCGACAATTTTGAGTTTCTCAAGCGTTTCTTACCTCAAAACTGCCATATCTCGCGAACGGATTGACCAATCCCCAAAATTTCTGTTGCATCTGAAAGTAGAAACTCGCCCGATTACAACGGTATGCGTACTTTTCCCCTAGGCCGTTCTAGTTATTCGTTTCGAGCATCAGAACTGCGAAAATGTTGAGTTTCTCAAGCGTTTCTTACCTACAAACTGCCATATCTCGCGAACGGATTGACCAATCCGCAAAATTTCTGTTGCATCTGAAAGTAGAAAGTCGCCCGATTACAACGGTATGCGTACTTTTCCCCTAGACCGTTCTAGTTATGCTTGTCGAGCATCAGAACTGCGAAAATTTTGAGTTTCTCAAGCGTTTCATACCTCCAAACTGCCATATCGCGCGAACGGATTGACTAATCCGCAAAATTTCTGTTGCATCTGAAAGTAGAAACTCGCCCGATTACAACGGTATGCGTACTTTTCCCCTAGGCCGTTCTAGTTATTCGTTTCGAGCATCAGAACTGCGAAAATTTTGAGTTTCTCAAGCGTTTCTTACCTCCAAACTGCCATATCTCGCGAACGGATTGACCAATCCGCAAAATTTCTGTTGCATCTGAAAGTAGAAACTCGCCCGATTACAACGGTATGCGTACTTTTCCCCTAGACCGTTCTAGTTATGCTTGTCGAGCATCAGAACTGCGAAAATTTTGAGTTTCTCAAGCGTTTCTTACCTCCAAACTGCCATATCTCGCGAACGGATTGACCAATCCGCAAAATTTCTGTTGCGTCTGAAAGTAGAAACTCGCCCGATTACAACGGTATGCGTACTTTTCCCCTAGACCGTTCTAGTTATGCTTGTCGAGCATCAGAATTGCGACAATTTTGAGTTTCTCAAGCGTTTCTTACCTCCAAACTGCCATATCTCGCGAACGGATTGACCAATCCCCAAAATTTCTGTTGCATCTGAAAGTAGAAACTCGCCCGATTACAACGGTATGCGTACTTTTCCCCTAGGCCGTTCTTGTTATTCGTTTCGAGCATCAGAACTGCGAAAATGTTGAGTTTCTCAAGCGTTTCTTACCTACAAACTGCCATATCTCGCGAACGGATTGACCAATCCGCAAAATTTCTGTTGCATCTGAAAGTAGAAACTCGCCCGATTACAACGGTATGCGTACTTTTCCCCTAGGCCGTTCTGGTTATTCGTTTCGAGCATCAGAACTGTGAAAATTTTGAGTTTCTCAACCGTTTCTTACCTCCAAACTGCCATATCTCGCGAACTGATTGACCAATCCGCAAAACTTCTGTTGCATCTGAAAGTAGAAAGTCGCCCGATTACAACGGTATGCGTACTTTTCCCCTAGACCGTTCTAGTTATTCGTTTCGAGCATCAGAACTGCGAAGATTTTGAGTTTCTCGAGCGTTTCTTACCTCCAAACTGCCATATCTCGCGAACGGATTGACTAATCCGCAAAATTTCTGTTGCATCTGAAAGTAGAAACTCGCCCGATTACAACGGTATGCGTACTTTTCCCCTAGACCGTTCTAGTTATGCTTGTCGAGCATCAGAACTGCGAAAATTTTGAGTTTCTCAAGCGTTTCTTACCTCCAAACTGCCATATCTCGCGATCGGATTGACTAATCCGCAAAATTTCTGTTGCATCTGAAAGTAGAAACTCGCCCGATTACAACGGTATGCGTACTTTTCCCCTAGGCCATTCTGGTTATTCGTTTCGAACATCAGAACTGTGATAATTTTGAGTTTCTCAACCGTTTCTTACCTCCAAACTGCCATATCTCGCGAACGGATTGACCAATCCGCAAAATTTCTGTTGCATCTGAAAGTAGAAAGTCGCCCGATTACAACGGTATGCGTACTTGTCCCCTAGTCCGTTCTAGTTATGCTTGTCGAGCATCAGAACTGCGAAAATTTTGAGTTTCTCAAGCGTTTCTTACCTCCAAACTGCCATATCTCGCGAACGGATTGACCAATCCGCAAAATTTCTGTTGCATCTGAAAGTAGAAACTCGCCCGATTACAACGGTATGCGTACTTTTCCCCTAGGCCGTTCTAGTTATTCGTTTCGAGCATCAGAACTGCGAAAATGTTGAGTTTCTCAAGCGTTTCTTACCTCCAAACTGCCATATCTCGCGAACGGATTGACCAATCCGCAAAATTTCTGTTGCATCTGAAAGTAGAAACTCGGCCGATTACAACGGTATGCGTACTTTTCCCCTAGACCGTTCTAGTTATGCTTGTCGAGCATCAGAACTGCGACAATTTTGAGTTTCTCAAGCGTTTCTTACCTCAAAACTGCCATATCTCGCGAACGGATTGACCAATCCCCAAAATTTCTGTTGCATCTGAAAGTAGAAACTCGCCCGATTACAACGGTATGCGTACTTTTCCCCTAGGCCGTTCTAGTTATTCGTTTCGAGCATCAGAACTGCGAAAATGTTGAGTTTCTCAAGCGTTTCTTACCTACAAACTGCCATATCTCGCGAACGGATTGACCAATCCGCAAAATTTCTGTTGCATCTGAAAGTAGAAACTCGCCCGATTACAACGGTAAGCGTACTTTTCCCCTAGGCCGTTCTGGTTATTCGTTTCGAGCATCAGAACCGTGAAAATTTTGAGTTTCTCAACCGTTTCTTACCTCCAAACTGCCATATCTCGCGAACTGATTGACCAATCCGCAAAACTTCTGTTGCATCTGAAAGTAGAAAGTCGCCCGATTACAACGGTATGCGTACTTTTCCCCTAGTCCGTTCTAGTTATTCGTTTCCAGCATCAGAACTGCGAAAATTTTGAGTTTCTCAAGCGTTTCTTACCTCCAAACTGCCATATCTCGCGAACGGACTGACCAATCCGCAAAATTTCTGTTGCATCTGAAAGTAGAAACTCGCCCGATTACAACGGTATGCGTACTTTCCCCCTAGGCCGTTCTAGTTATTCGTTTCGAGCATCAGAACTGCGAAAATGTTGAGTTTCTCAAGCGTTTCTTACCTACAAACTGCCATATCTCGCGAACGGATTGACCAATCCGCAAAATTTCTGTTGCATCTGAAAGTAGAAACTCGCCCGATTACAACGGTATGCGTACTTTTCCCCTAGACCGTTCTAGTTATGCTTGTCGAGCATCAGAACTGCGAAAATTTTGAGTTTCTCAAGCGTCTCTTACCTCCAAACTGCCATATCTCGCGAACGGATTGACTAATCCGCAAAATTTCTGTTGCATCTGAAAGTAGAAACTCGCCCGATTACAACGGTATGCGTACTTTTCCCCTAGGCCGTTCTGGTTATTCGTTTCGAACATCAGAACTGTGATAATTTTGAGTTTCTCAAACGTTTCTTACCTCCAAACTGCCATATCTCGCGAACGGATTGACCAATCCGCAAAATTTCTGTTGCATCTGAAAGTAGAAACTCGCCCGATTACAACGGTATGCGTACTTTTCCCCTAGACCGTTCTAGTTATGCTTGTCGAGCATCGGAACTGCGAAAACTTTGAGTTTCTCAAGCGTTTCTTACCTCCAAACTGCCATATCTCGCGAACGGATTAACTAATCCGCAAAGTTTCTGTTGCATCTGTAAGTAGAAACTCGCCCGATTACAACGGTATGCGTACTTTTCCCCTAGACCGTTCTAGTTATGCTTGTCGAGCATCAGAACTGCGACAATTTTGAGTTTCTCAAGCGTTTCTTACCTCCAAACTGCCATATCTCGCGAACGGATTGACCAATCCGCAAAATTTCTGTTGCATCTGAAAGTAGAAACTCGCCCGATTACAACGGTATGCGTACTTTTCCCCTAGACCGTTCTAGTTATGCTTGTCGAGCATCGGAACTGCGAAAATTTTGAGTTTCTCAAGCGTTTCTTACCTCCAAACTGCCATATCTCGCGAACGGATTGACCAATCCGCAAAATTTCTGTTGCATCTGAAAGTAGAAACTCGCCCGATTACAACGGTATGCGTACTTTTCCCCTAGTCCGTTCTAGTTATTCGTTTCGAGCATCAGAACTGCGAAAATTTTGAGTTTCTC
The DNA here is from genome assembly GCF_051014685.1 of Ptiloglossa arizonensis. Taxonomy (NCBI): domain Eukaryota; kingdom Metazoa; phylum Arthropoda; class Insecta; order Hymenoptera; family Colletidae; genus Ptiloglossa; species Ptiloglossa arizonensis. The sequence goes on from NW_027478992.1 coordinate 238,141, forward strand.
AAGCGTTTCTTACCTCCAAACTGCCATATCTCGCGAACGGATTGACTAATCCGCAAAATTTCTGTTGCATCTGAAAGTAGAAACTCGCCCGATTACAACGGTATGCGTACTTTTCCCCTAGGCCATTCTGGTTATTCGTTTCGAACATCAGAACTGTGATAATTTTGAGTTTCTCAACCGTTTCTTACCTCCAAACTGCCATATCTCGCGAACGGATTGACCAATCCGCAAAATTTCTGTTGCATCTGAAAGTAGAGTGTCGCCCGATTACAACGGTATGCGTACTTGTCCCCTAGTCCGTTCTAGTTATGCTTGTCGAGCATCAGAACTGCGAAAATGTTGAGTTTCTCAAGCGTTTCTTACCTCCAAACTGCCATATCTCGCGAACGAATTGACCAATCCGCAAAATTTCTGTTGCATCTGAAAGTAGAAACTCGCCCGATTACAGCGGTATGCGTACTTTTCCCCTAGGCCGTTCTGGTTATTCGTTTCGAGCATCAGAACTGTGAAAATTTTGAGTTTCTCAAGCGTTTCTTACCTCCAAACTGCCATATCTCGCGAACGGATTGACTAATCCGCAAAATTTCTGTTGCATCTGAAAGTAGAAACTCGCCCGATTACAACGGTATGCGTACTTTTCCCCTAGGCCGTTCTAGTTATTCGTTTCGAGCATCAGAACTGCGAAAATGTTGAGTTTCTCAAGCGTTTCTTACCTACAAACTGCCATATCTCGCGAACGGATTGACTAATCCGCAAAATTTCTGTTGCATCTGAAAGTAGAAACTCGCCCGATTACAACGGTTTGCGTACTTTTCCCCTAGGCCGTTCTATTTATTCGTTTCGAGCATCAGAACTGCGAAAATGTTGAGTTTCTCAAGCGTTTCTTACATACAAACTGCCATATCTCGCGAACGGATTGACCAATCCGCAAAATTTCTGTTGCATCTGAAAGTAGAAACTCGCCCGATTACAACGGTATGCGTACTTTTCCCCTAGACCGTTCTAGTTATGCTTGTCGAGCATCAGAACTGCGAAAATTTTGAGTTTCTCAAGCGTTTCTTACCTCCAAACTGCCATATCTCGCGAACGGATGGACCAATCCCCAAAATTTCTGTTGCATCTGAAAGTAGAAAGTCGCCCGATTACAACGGTATGCGTACTTTTCCCCTAGACCGTTCTAGTTATGCTTGTCGAGCATCAGAACTGCGAAAATTTTGAGTTTCTCAAGCGTTTCTTACCTCCAAACTGCCATATCTCGCGAACGGATTAACTAATCCGCAAAGTTTCTGTTGCATCTGAAAGTAGAAACTCGCCCGATTACAACGGTATGCGTACTTTTCCCCTAGACCGTTCTAGTTATGCTTGTCGAGCATCAGAACTGCGACAATTTTGAGTTTCTCAAGCGTTTCTTACCTCCAAACTGCCATATCTCGCGAACAGATTGACCAATCCGCAAAATTTCTGTTGCATCTGAAAGTAGAAAGTCGCCCGATTACAACGGTATGCGTACTTTTCCCCTAGGCCGTTCTAGTTAGTCGTTTCGAGCATCAGAACTGCGAAAATTTTGAGTTTCTCAAGCGTTTCTTACCTCCAAACTGCCATATCTCGCGAACGGATTGACCAATCCGCAAAATTTCTGTTGCATCTGAAAGTAGAAACTCGCCCGATTACAACGGTGTGCGTACTTTTCCCCTAGGCCGTTCTGGTTACTCGTTTCGAGCATCAGAACTGTGATAATTTTGAGTTTCTCAACCGTTTCTTACCTCCAAACTGCCATATCTCGCGAACTGATTGACCAATCCGCAAAACTTCTGTTGCATCTGAAAGTAGAAAGTCGCCCGATTACAACGGTATGCGTACTTTTCCCCTAGTCCGTTCTAGTTATTCGTTTCGAGCATCAGAACTGCGAAAATTTTGAGTTTCTCAAGCGTTTCTTACCTCCAAACTGCCATATCTCGCGAACGGATTGACCAATCCGCAAAATTTCTGTTGCATCTGAAAGTAGAAACTCGCCCGATTACAACGGTATGCGTACTTTTCCCCTAGGCCGTTCTAGTTATTCGTTTCGAGCATCAGAACTGCGAAAATGTTGAGTTTCTCAAGCGTTTCTTACCTACAAACTGCCATATCTCGCGAACGGATTGACCAATCCGCAAAATTTCTGTTGCATTTGAAAGTAGAAACTCGCCCGATTACAACGGTATGCGTACTTTTCCCCTAGACCGTTCTAGTTATGTTTGTCGAGCATCAGAACTGCGAAAATTTTGAGTTTCTCAAGCGTTTCTTACCTCCAAACTGCCATATCTCGCGAACGGATTAACTAATCCGCAAAGTTTCTGTTGCATCTGAAAGTAGAAACTCGCCCGATTACAACGGTATGCGTACTTTTCCCCTAGACCGTTCTAGTTATGCTTGTCGAGCATCAGAACTGCGACAATTTTGAGTTTCTCAAGCGTTTCTTACCTCCAAACTGCCATATCTCGCGAACGGTTTGACCAATCCGCAAAATTTCTGTTGCATCTGAAAGTAGAAACTCGCCCGATTACAACGGTATGCGTACTTTTCCCCTAGGCCGTTGTAGTTATTCGCTTCGAGCATGAGAACTGCGAAAATTTTGGGTTTCTCAAGCGTTGCTTACCTCCAAACTGCCATATCTCGCGAACGGATTGACCAATCCGCAAAATTTCTGTTTCATGTGAAAGTAGAAACTCGCCCGATTACAACGGTATGCGTACTTTTCCCCTAGGCCGTTCTGGTTACTCGTTTCGAGCATCAGAACTGTGATAATTTTGAGTTTCTCAACCGTTTCTTACCTCCAAACTGCCATATCTCGCGAACGGATTGACCAATCCGCAAAATTTCTGTTGCATCTGAAAGTAGAAAGTCGCCCGATTACAACGGTATGCGTACTTTTCCCCTAGACCGTTCTAGTTATGCTTGTCGAGCATCAGAACTGCGAAAATTTTGAGTTTCTCAAGCGTTTCATACCTCCAAACTGCCATATCTCGCGAACGGATTGACTAATCCGCAAAATTTCTGTTGCATCTGAAAGTAGAAACTCGCCCGATTACAACGGTATGCGTACTTTTCCCCTAGACCGTTCTAGTTATGCTTGTCGAGCATCAGAACTGCGAAAATTTTGAGTTTCTCAAGCGTTTCTTACCTCCAAACTGCCATATCTCGCGAACGGTTTGACCAATCCGCAAAATTTCTGTTGCATCTGAAAGTAGAAACTCGCCCGATTACAACGGTATGCGTACTTTTCCCCTAGGCCGTTGTAGTTATTCGCTTCGAGCATGAGAACTGCGAAAATTTTGGGTTTCTCAAGCGTTGCTTACCTCCAAACTGCCATATCTCGCGAACGGATTGACCAATCCGCAAAATTTCTGTTTCATGTGAAAGTAGAAACTCGCCCGATTACAACGGTATGCGTACTTTTCCCCTAGACCGTTCTAGTTATGCTTGTCGAGCATCAGAACTGCGACAATTTTGAGTTTCTCAAGCGTTTCTTACCTCCAAACTGCCATATCTCGCGAACGGATTGACCAATCCGCAAAACTTCTGTTGCATCTGAAAGTAGAAAGTCGCCCGATTACAACGGTATGCGTACTTTTCCCCTAGTCCGTTCTAGTTATTCGTTTCCAGCATCAGAACTGCGAAAATTTTGAGTTTCTCAAGCGTTTCTTACCTCCAAACTGCCATATCTCGCGAACGGATTGACTAATCCGCAAAATTTCTGTTGCATCTGAAAGTAGAAACTCGCCCGATTACAACGGTATGCGTACTTTTCCCCTAGGCCGTTCTAGTTATTCGTTTCGAGCATCAGAACTGCGAAAATGTTGAGTTTCTCAAGCGTTTCTTACCTACAAACTGCCATATCTCGCGAACGGATTGACTAATCCGCAAAATTTCTGTTGTATCTGAAAGTAGAAACTCGCCCGATTACAACGGTATGCGTACTTTTCCCCTAGGCCGTTCTATTTATTCGTTTCGAGCATCAGAACTGCGAAAATTTTGAGTTTCTCAAGCGTTTCTTACCTCCAAACTGCCATATCTCGCGAACGGATTGACCAATCCGCAAAATTTCTGTTGCATCTGAACGTAGAAACTCGCCCGATTACAACGGTATGCGTACTTTTCCCCTAGACCGTTCTAGTTATGCTTGTCGAGCATCAGAACTGCGAAAATTTTGAGTTTCTCAAGCGTTTCTTACCTCCAAACTGCCATATCTCGCGAACGGTTTGACCAATCCGCAAAATTTCTGTTGCATCTGAAAGTAGAAACTCGCCCGATTACAACGGTATGCGTACTTTTCCCCTAGGCCGTTCTAGTTATTCGTTTCGAGCATCAGAACTGCGAAAATGTTGAGTTTCTCAAGCGTTTCTTACCTACAAACTGCCATATCTCGCGAACGGATTGACCAATCCGCAAAATTTCTGTTGCATCTGAAAGTAGAAACTCGCCCGATTACAACGGTATGCGTACTTTTCCCCTAGACCGTTCTAGTTATGCTTGTCGAGCATCAGAACTGCGAAAATGTTGAGTTTCTCAAGCGTTTCTTACCTCCAAACTGCCATATCTCGCGAACGGATTGACCAATCCGCAAAATTTCTGTTGCATCTGAAAGTAGAAACTCGCCCGATTACAACGGTATGCGTACTTTTCCCCTAGGCCGTTCTGGTTACTCGTTTCGAGCATCAGAACTGTGATAATTTTGAGTTTCTCAACCGTTTCTTACCTCCAAACTGCCATATCTCGCGAACTGATTGACCAATCCGCAAAACTTCTGTTGCATCTGAAAGTAGAAAGCCGCCCGATTACAACGGTATGCGTACTTTTCCCCTAGTCCGTTCTAGTTATTCGTTTCGAGCATCAGAACTGCGAAAATTTTGAGTTTCTCAAGCGTTTCTTACCTCCAAACTGCCATATCTCGCGAACGGATTGACCAATCCGCAAAACTTCTGTTGCATCTGAAAGTAGAAACTCGCCCGATTACAACGGTATGCCTACTTTTCCCCTAGGCCGTTGTAGTTATTCGTTTCGAGCATCAGAACTGCGAAAATGTTGAGTTTCTCAAGCGTTTCTTACCTACAAACTGCCATATCTCGCGAACGGATTGACCAATCCGCAAAATTTCTGTTGCATCTGAAAGTAGAAACTCGCCCGATTACAACGGTATGCGTACTTTTCCCCTAGACCGTTCTAGTTATGCTTGTCGAGCATCAGAACTGCGAAAATTTTGAGTTTCTCAAGCGTTTCTTACCTCCAAACTGCCATATCTCGCGAACGGATTAACTAATCCGCAAAGTTTCTGTTGCATCTGAAAGTAGAAACTCGCCCGATTACAACGGTATGCGTACTTTTCCCCTAGACCGCTCTAGTTATGCTTGTCGAGCATCAGAACTGCGACAATTTTGAGTTTCTCAAGCGTTTCTTACCTCCAAACTGCCATATCTCGCGAACGGATTGACCAATCCGCAAAATTTCTGTTGCATCTGAAAGTAGAAACTCGCCCGATTACAACGGTATGCGTACTTTTCCCCTAGGCCGTTCTAGTTATTCGTTTCGAGCATCAGAACTGCGAAAATTTTGAGTTTCTCAAGCGTTTCTTACCTCCAAACTGCCATATCTCGCGAACAGATTGACCAATCCGCAAAATTTCTGTTGCATCTGAAAGTAGAAAGTCGCCCGATTACAACGGTATGCGTACTTTTCCCCTAGACCGTTCTAGTTATGCTTGTCGAGCATCAGAACTGCGAAAATTTTGAGTTTCTCAAGCGTTTCATACTTCCAAACTGCCATATCTCGCGAACGGATTGACTAATCCGCAAAATTTCTGTTGCATCTGAAAGTAGAAACTCGCCCGATTACAACGGTATGCGTACTTTTCCCCTAGGCCGTTCTAGTTATTCGTTTCGAGCATCAGAACTGCGAAAATTTTGAGTTTCTCAAGCGTTTCTTACCTCCAAACTGCCATATCTCGCGAACGGATTGAACAATCCACAAAATTTCTGTTGCATCTGAAAGTAGAAACTCGCCCGATTACAACGGTATGCGTACTTTTCCCCTAGGCCGTTCTGGTTACTCGTTTCGAGCATCAGAACTGTGATAATTTTGAGTTTCTCAACCGTTTCTTACCTCCAAACTGCCATATCTCGCGAACTGATTGACCAATCCGCAAAACTTCTGTTGCATCTGGAAGTAGAAAGTCGCCCGATTACAACGGTATGCGTACTTTTCCCCTAGTCCGTTCTAGTTATTCGTTTCGAGCATCAGAACTGCGAAAATTTTGAGTTTCTCAAGCGTTTCTTACCTCCAAACTGCCATATCTCGCGAAAGGATTGACCAATCCGCAAAATTTCTGTTGCATCTGAAAGTAGAAACTCGCCCGATTACAACGGTATGCGTACTTTTCCCCTAGGCCGTTCTAGTTATTCGTTTCGAGCATCAGAACTGCGAAAATGTTGAGTTTCTCAAGCGTTTCTTACCTACAAACTGCCATATCTCGCGAACGGATTGACCAATCCGCAAAATTTCTGTTGCATCTGAAAGTAGAAACTCGCCCGATTACAACGGTATGCGTACTTTTCCCCTAGACCGTTCTAGTTATGCTTGTCGAGCATCAGAACTGCGAAAATTTTGAGTTTCTCAAGCGTTTCTTACCTCCAAACTGCCATATCTCGCGAACGGATTAACTAATCCGCAAAGTTTCTGTTGCATCTGAAAGTAGAAACTCGCCCGATTACAACGGTATGCGTACTTTTCCCCTAGACCGTTCTAGTTATGCTTGTCGAGCATCAGAACTGCGACAATTTTGAGTTTCTCAAGCGTTTCTTACCTCCAAACTGCCATATCTCGCGAACGGATTGACCAATCCGCAAAATTTCTGTTGCATTTGAAAGTAGAAACTCGCCCGATTACAACGGTATGCGTACTTTTCCCCTAGGCCATTCTGGTTATTCGTTTCGAACATCAGAACTGTGACAATTTTGAGTTTCTCAACCGTTTCTTACCTCCAAACTGCCATATCTCGCGAACTGATTGACCAATCCGCAAAACTTCTGTTGCATCTGAAAGTAGAAAGTCGCCCGATTACAACGGTATGCGTACTTTTCCCCTAGGCCGTTCTAGTTATTCGTTTCGAGCATCGGAACTGCGAAAATGTTGAGTTTCTCAAGCGTTTCTTACCTACAAACTGCCATATCTCGCGAACGGATTGACTAATCCGCAAAATTTCTGTTGCATCTGAAAGTAGAAACTCGCCCGATTACAACGGTATGCGTACTTTTCCCCTAGGCCGTTCTATTTATTCGTTTCGAGCATCAGAACTGCGAAAATGTTGAGTTTCTCAAGCGTTTCTTACCTACAAACTGCCATATCTCGCGAACGGATTGACCAATCCGCAAAATTTCTGTTGCATCTGAAAGTAGAAACTCGCCCGATTACAACGGTATGCGTACTTTTCCCCTAGACCGTTCTAGTTATGCTTGTCGAGCATCAGAACTGCGAAAATTTTGAGTTTCTCAAGCGTTTCTTACCTCCAAACTGCCATATCTCGCGAACGGTTTGACCAATCCGCAAAATTTCTGTTGCATCTGAAAGTAGAAACTCGCCCGATTACAACGGTATGCGTACTTTTCCCCTAGGCCGTTGTAGTTATTCGCTTCCAGCATGAGAACTGCGAAAATTTTGGGCTTCTCAAGCGTTGCTTACATCCAAACTGCCATATCTCGCGAACGGATTGACCAATCCGCAAAATTTCTGTTTCATGTGAAAGTAGAAACTCGCCCGTTTACAACGGTATGCGTACTTTTCCCCTAGGCCGTTCTGGTTACTCGTTTCGAGCATCAGAACTGTGATAATTTTGAGTTTCTCAACCGTTTCTTACCTCCAAACTGCCATATCTCGCGAACGGATTGACCAATCCGCAAAATTTCTGTTGCATCTGAAAGTAGAAAGTCGCCCGATTACAACGGTATGCGTACTTTTCCCCTAGACCGTTCTAGTTATGCTTGTCGAGCATCAGAACTGCGAAAATTTTGAGTTTCTCAAGCGTTTCATACCTCCAAACTGCCATATCTCGCGAACGGATTGACTAATCCGCAAAATTTCTGTTGCATCTGAAAGTAGAAACTCGCCCGATTACAACGGTATGCGTACTTTTCCCCTAGGCCGTTCTACTTATTCGTTTCGAGCATCAGAACTGCGAAAATTTTGAGTTTCTCAAGCGTTTCTTACCTCCAAACTGCCATATCTCGCGAACAGATTGACCAATCCGCAAAATTTCTGTTGCATCTGAAAGTAGAAAGTCGCCCGATTACAACGGTATGCGTACTTTTCCCCTAGACCGTTCTAGTTATGCTTGTCGAGCATCAGAACTGCGAAAATTTTGAGTTTCTCAAGCGTTTCATACTTCCAAACTGCCATATCTCGCGAACGGATTGACTAATCCGCAAAATTTCTGTTGCATCTGAAAGTAGAAACTCGCCCGATTACAACGGTATGCGTACTTTTCCCCTAGGCCGTTCTAGTTATTCGTTTCGAGCATCAGAACTGCGAAAATTTTGAGTTTCTCAAGCGTTTCTTACCTCCAAACTGCCATATCTCGCGAACGGATTGACCAATCCGCAAAATTTCTGTTGCATCTGAAAGTAGAAACTCGCCCGATTACAACGGTATGCGTACTTTTCCCCTAGGCCGTTCTGGTTACTCGTTTCGAGCATCAGAACTGTGATAACTTTTGAGTTTCTCAACCGTTTCTTACCTCCGAACTGCCATATCTCGCGAACTGATTGACCAATCCGCAAAACTTCTGTTGCATCTGAAAGTAGAAAGTCGCCCGATTACAACGGTATGCGTACTTTTCCCCTAGTCCGTTCTAGTTATTCGTTTCGAGCATCAGAACTGCGAAAATTTTGAGTTTCTCAAGCGTTTCTTACCTCCAAACTGCCATATCTCGCGAACGGATTGACCAATCCGCAAAATTTCTGTTGCATCTGAAAGTAGAAACTCGCCCGATTACAACGGTATGCGTACTTTTCCCCTAGGCCGTTCTAGTTATTCGTTTGAGCACCAGAACTGCGAAAATGTTGAGTTTCTCAAGCGTTTCTTACCTACAAACTGCCATATCTCGCGAACGGATTGACCAACCCGCAAAATTTCTGTTGCATCTGAAAGTAGAAAGTCGCCCGATTACAACGGTATGCGTACTTTTCCCCTAGACCGTTCTAGTTATGCTTGTCGAGCATCAGAACTGCGAAAATTTTGAGTTTCTCAAGCGTTTTATACCTCCAAACTGCCATATCTCGCGAACGGATTGACTAATCCGCAAAATTTCTGTTGCATCTGAAAGTAGAAACTCGCCCGATTACAACGGTATGCGTACTTTTCCCCTAGGCCGTTCTACTTATTCGTTTCGAGCATCAGAACTGCGAAAATTTTGAGTTTCTCAAGCGTTTCTTACCTCCAAACTGCCATATCTCGCGAACAGATTGACCAATCCGCAAAATTTCTGTTGCATCTGAAAGTAGAAAGTCGCCCGATTACAACGGTATGCGTACTTTTCCCCTAGACCGTTCTAGTTATGCTTGTCGAGCATCAGAACTGCGAAAATTTTGAGTTTCTCAAGCGTTTCATACTTCCAAACTGCCATATCTCGCGAACGGATTGACTAATCCGCAAAATTTCTGTTGCATCTGAAAGTAGAAACTCGCCCGATTACAACGGTATGCGTACTTTTCCCCTAGGCCGTTCTAGTTATTCGTTTCGAGCATCAGAACTGCGAAAATTTTGAGTTTCTCAAGCGTTTCTTACCTCCAAACTGCCATATCTCGCGAACGGATTGACCAATCCGCAAAATTTCTGTTGCATCTGAAAGTAGAAACTCGCCCGATTACAACGGTATGCGTACTTTTCCCCTAGGCCGTTCTGGTTACTCGTTTCGAGCATCAGAACTGTGATAACTTTTGAGTTTCTCAACCGTTTCTTACCTCCAAACTGCCATATCTCGCGAACTGATTGACCAATCCGCAAAACTTCTGTTGCATCTGAAAGTAGAAAGTCGCCCGATTACAACGGTATGCGTACTTTTCCCCTAGTCCGTTCTAGTTATTCGTTTCGAGCATCAGAACTGCGAAAATTTTGAGTTTCTCAAGCGTTTCTTACCTACAAACTGCCATATCTCGCGAACGGATTGACCAATCCGCAAAATTTCTGTTGCATCTGAAAGTAGAAACTCGCCCGATTACAAAGGTATGCGTACTTTTCCCCTAGTCCGTTCTAGTTATTCGTTTCGAGCATCAGAACTGCGAAAATTTTGAGTTTCTCAAGCGTTTCTTACCTACAAACTGCCATATCTCGCGAACGGATTGACCAATCCGCAAAATTTCTGTTGCATTTGAAAGTAGAAACTCGCCCGATTACAACGGTATGCGTACTTTTCCCCTAGACCGTTCTAGTTATGCTTGTCGAGCATCAGAACTGCGAAAATTTTGAGTTTCTCAAGCGTTTCTTACCTCCAAACTGCCATATCTCGCGAACGGATTGACTAATCCGCAAAATTTCTGTTGCATCTGAAAGTAGAAACTCGCCCGATTACAACGGTATGCGTACTTTTCCCCTAGGCTATTCTGGTTATTCGTTTCGAACATCAGAACTGTGATAATTTTGAGTTTCTCAACCGTTTCTTACCTCCAAACTGCCATATCTCGCGAACTGATTGACCAATCCGCAAAACTTCTGTTGCATCTGAAAGTAGAAAGTCGCCCGATTACAACGGTATGCGTACTTTTCCCCTAGGCCGTTCTAGTTATTCGTTTCGAGCATCGGAACTGCGAAAATGTTGAGTTTCTCAAGCGTTTCTTACCTACAAACTGCCATATCTCGCGAACGGATTGACTAATCCGCAAAATTTCTGTTGCATCTGAAAGTAGAAACTCGCCCGATTACAACGGTATGCGTACTTTTCCCCTAGGCCTTTCTATTTATTCGTTTCGAGCATCAGAACTGCGAAAATGTTGAGTTTCTCAAGCGTTTCTTACCTACAAACTGCCATATCTCGCGAACGGATTGACCAATCCGCAAAATTTCTGTTGCATCTGAAAGTAGAAACTCGCCCGATTACAACGGTATGCGTACTTTTCCCCTAGACCGTTCTAGTTATGCTTGTCGAGCATCAGAACTGCGAAAATTTTGAGTTTCTCAAGCGTTTCTTACTTCCAAACTGCCATATCTCGCGAACGGATTGACCAATCCGCAAAATTTCTGTTGCATCTGAAAGTAGAAACTCGCCCGATTACAACGGTATGCGTACTTTTCCCCTAGGCCGTTGTAGTTATTCGCTTCGAGCATGAGAACTGCGAAAATTTTGGGTTTCTCAAGCGTTGCTTACATCCAAACTGCCATATCTCGCGAACGGATTGACCAATCCGCAAAATTTCTGTTTCATGTGAAAGTAGAAACTCGCCCGATTACAACGGTATGCGTACTTTTCCCCTAGGCCGTTCTGGTTACTCGTTTCGAGCATCAGAACTGTGATAATTTTGAGTTTCTCAACCGTTTCTAACCTCCAAACTGCCATATCTCGCGAACGGATTGACCAATCCGCAAAATTTCTGTTTCATGTGAAAGTAGAAACTCGCCCGATTACAACGGTATGCGTACTTTTCCCCTAGGCCGTTCTGGTTACTCGTTTCGAGCATCAGAACTGTGATAATTTTGTGTTTCTCAACCGTTTCTTACCTCCAAACTGCCATATCTAGCGAACGGATTGACCAATCCGCAAAATTTCTGTTGCATCTGAAAGTAGAAAGTCGCCCGATTACAACGGTATGCGTACTTTTCACCTAGACCGTTCTAGTTATGCTTGTCGAGCATCAGAACTGCGAAAATTTTGAGTTTCTCAAGCGTTTCATACCTCCAAACTGCCATATCTCGCGAACGGATTGACTAATCCGCAAAATTTCTGTTGCATCTGAAAGTAGAAACTCGCCCGATTACAACGGTATGCGTACTTTTCCCCTAGGCCGTTCTGGTTACTCGTTTCGAGCATCAGAACTGTGATAATTTTGAGTTTCTCAACCGTTTCTTACCTCCAAACTGCCATATCTCGCGAACTGATTGACCAATCCGCAAAACTTCCGTTGCATCTGAAAGTAGAAAGTCGCCCGATTACAACGGTATGCGTACTTTTCCCCTAGTCCGTTCTAGTTATTCGTTTCGAGCATCAGAACTGCGAAAATTTTGAGTTTCTCAAGCGTTTCTTACCTCCAAACTGCCATATCTCGCGAACGGATTGACCAATCCGCAAAATTTCTGTTGCATCTGAAAGTAGAAACTCGCCCGATTACAACGGTATGCGTACTTTTCCCCTAGGCCGTTCTAGTTATTCGTTTCGAGCATCAGAACTGGGAAAATGTTGAGTTTCTCAAGCGTTTCTTACCTACAAACTGCCATATCTCGCGAACGGATTGACCAATCCGCAAAATTTCTGTTGCATCTGAAAGTAGAAACTCGCCCGATTACAACGGTATGCGTACTTTTCCCCTAGACCGTTCTAGTTATGCTTGTCGAGCATCAGAACTGCGAAAATTTTGAGTTTCTCAAGCGTTTCTTACCTCCAAACTGCCATATCTCGCGAACGGATTAACTAATCCGCAAAGTTTCTGTTGCATCTGAAAGTAGAAACTCGCCCGATTACAACGGTATGCGTACTTTTCCCCTAGACCGTTCTAGTTATGCTTGTCGAGCATCAGAACTGCGACAATTTTGAGTTTCTCAAGCGTTTCTTACCTCCAAACTGCCATATCTCGCGAACGGATTGACCAATCCGCAAAGTTTCTGTTGCATCTGAAAGTAGAAACTCGCCCGATTACAACGGTATGCGTACTTTTCCCCTAGGCCGTTCTAGTTATTCGTTTCGAGCATCAGAACTGCGAAAATGTTGAGTTTCTCAAGCGTTTCTTACCTACAAACTGCCATATCTCGCGAACGGATTGACCAATCCGCAAAATTTCTGTTGCATCTGAAAGTAGAAACTCGCCCGATTACAACGGTATGCGTACTTTTCCCCTAGGCCGTTCTGGTTATTCGTTTCGAGCATCAGAACTGTGAAAATTTTGAGTTTCTCAACCGTTTCTTACCTCCAAACTGCCATATCTCGCGAACTGATTGACCAATCCGCAAAATTTCTGTTGCATCTGAAAGTAGAAACTCGCCCGATTACAACGGTATGCGTACTTTTCCCCTAGACCGTTCTAGTTATGCTTGTCGAGCATCAGAACTGCGAAAATTTTGAGTTTCTCAAGCGTCTCTTACCTCCAAACTGCCATATCTCGCGAACGGATTGACCAATCCGCAAAATTTCTGTTGCATCTGAAAGTAGAAACTCGCCCGATTACAACGGTATGCGTACTTTTCCCCTAGGCCGTTCTGGTTACTCGTTTCGAGCATCAGAACTGTGATAATTTTGAGTTTCTCAACCGTTTCTTACCCCCAAACTGCCATATCTCGCGAACGGATTGACCAATCCGCAAAATTTCTGTTGCATCTGAAAGTAGAAAGTCGCCCGATTACAACGGTATGCGTACTTTTCCCCTAGACCGTTCTAGTTATGCTTGTCGAGCATCAGAACAGCGACAATTTTGTGTTTCTCAAGCGTTTCTTACCTCCAAACTGCCATATCTCGCGAACGGATTGACCAATCCGCAAAATTTCTGTTGCATCTGAAAGTAGAAACTCGCCCGATTACAACGGTATGCGTACTTTTCCCCTAGTCCGTTCTAGTTATTCGTTTCGAGCATCAGAACTGCGAAAATTTTGAGTTTCTCAAGCGTTTCTTACCTCCAAACTGCCATATCTCGCGAACGGATTGACTAATCCGCAAAATTTCTGTTGCATCTGAAAGTAGAAACTCGCCCGATTACAACGGTATGCGTACTTTTCCCCTAGGCCGTTCTAGTTATTCGTTTCGAGCATCAGAACTGCGAAAATTTTGAGTTTCTCAAGCGTTTCTGACCTCCAAACTAGCATATCTCGCGAACGGATTGACCAATCCGCAAAATTTCTGTTGCATCTGAACGTAGAAACTCGCCCGATTACAACGGTATGCGTACTTTTCCCCTAGTCCGTTCTAGTTATTCGTTTCGAGCATCAGAACTGCGAAAATTTTGAGTTTCTCAAGCGTTTCTTACCTCCAAACTGCCATATCTCGCGAACGGATTGACCAATCCGCAAAATTTCTGTTGCATCTGAAAGTAGAAACTCGCCCGATTACAACGGTATGCGTACTTTTCCCCTAGGCCGTTCTAGTTATTCGTTTCGAACATCAGAACTGTGATAATTTTGAGTTTCTCAACCGTTTCTTACCTCCAAACTGCCATATCTCGCGAACGGATTGACCAATCCGCAAAATTTCTGTTGCATCTGAAAGTAGAAACTCGCCCGATTACAACGGTATGCGTACTTTTCCCCTAGGCCGTTCTGGTTATTCGTTTCGAACATCAGAACTGTGAAAATTTTGAGTTTCTCAACCGTTTCTTACCTCCAAACTGCCATATCTCGCGAACTGATTGTCCAATCCGCAAAATTTCTGTTGCATCTGAAAGTAGAAACTCGCCCGATTACAACGGTATGCGTACTTTTCCCCTAGACCGTTCTAGTTATGCTTGTCGAGCATCAGAACTGCGAAAATTTTGAGTTTCTCAAGCGTCTCTTACCTCCAAACTGCCATATCTCGCGAACGGATTGACCAATCCGCAAAATTTCTGTTGCATCTGAAAGTAGAAACTCGCCCGATTACAACGGTATGCGTACTTTTCCCCTAGGCCGTTCTGGTTACTCGTTTCGAGCATCAGAACTGTGATAATTTTGAGTTTCACAACCGTTTCTTACCTCCAAACTGCCATATCTCGCGAACGGATTGACCAATCCGCAAAATTTCTGTTGCATCTGAAAGTAGAAAGTCGCCCGATTACGACGGTATGCGTACTTTTCCCCTAGACCGTTCTAGTTATGCTTGTCGAGCATCAGAACTGCGACAATTTTGTGTTTCTCAAGCGTTTCTTACCTCCAAACTGCCATATCTCGCGAACGGATTGACCAATCCGCAAAATTTCTGTTGCATCTGAAAGTAGAAACTCGCCCGATTACAACGGTATGCGTACTTTTCCCCTAGTCCGTTCTAGTTATTCGTTTCGAGCATCAGAACTGCGAAAATTTTGAGTTTCTCAAGCGTTTCTTACCTCCAAACTGCCATATCTCGCGAACGGATTGACTAATCCGCAAAATTTCTGTTGCATCTGAAAGTAGAAACTCGCCCGAATACAACGGTATGCGTACTTTTCCCCTAGGCCGTTCTAGTTATTCGTTTCGAGCATCAGAACTGCGAAAATTTTGAGTTTCTCAAGCGTTTCTGACCTCCAAACTAGCATATCTCGCGAACGGATTGACCAATCCGCAAAATTTCTGTTGCATCTGAACGTAGAAACTCGCCCGATTACAACGGTATGCGTACTTTTCCCCTAGTCCGTTCTAGTTATTCGTTTCGAGCATCAGAACTGCGAAAATTTTGAGTTTCTCAAGCGTTTCTTACCTCCAAACTGCCATATCTCGCGAACGGATTGACCAATCCGCAAAATTTCTGTTGCATCTGAAAGTAGAAACTCGCCCGATTACAACGGTATGCGTACTTTTCCCCTAGGCCGTTCTAGTTATTCGTTTCGAACATCAGAACTGTGATAATTTTGAGTTTCTCAACCGATTCTTACCTCCAAACTGCCATATCTCGCGAACGGATTGACCAATCCGCAAAATTTCTGTTGCATCTGAAAGTAGAAAGTCGCCCGATTACAACGGTATGCGTACTTGTCCCCTAGTCCGTTCTAGTTATTCGTTTCGAGCATCAGAACTGCGAAAATTTTGAGTTTCTCAAGCGTTTCTTACATCCAAACTGCCATACCTCGCGAACGGATTGACTAATCCGCAAAATTTCTGTTGCATCTGAAAGTAGAAACTCGCCCGATTACAACGGTATGCGTACTTTTCCCCTAGGCCGTTCTATTTATTCGTTTCGAGCATCAGAACTGCGAAAATGTTGAGTTTCTCAAGCGTTTCTTACCTACAAACTGCCATATCTCGCGAACGGATTGACCAATCCGCAAAATTTCTGTTGCATCTGAAAGTAGAAACTCGCCCGATTACAACGGTATGCGTACTTTTCCCCTAGGCCGTTCTATTTATTCGTTTCGAGCATCAGAACTGCGAAAATGTTGAGTTTCTCAAGCGTTTCTGACCTCCAAACTAGCATATCTCGCGAACGGATAGACCAATCCGCAAAATTTCTGTTGCATCTGAACGTAGAAACTCGCCCGATTACAACGGTATGCGTACTTTTCCCCTAGTCCGTTCTAGTTATTCGTTTCGAGCATCAGAACTGCGAAAATTTTGAGTTTCTCAAGCGTTTCTTACCTCCAAACTGCCATATCTCGCGAACGGATTGACCAATCCGCAAAATTTCTGTTGCATCTGAACGTAGAAACTCGCCCGATTACAACGGTATGCGTACTTTTCCCCTAGACCGTTCTAGTTATGCTTGTCGAGCATCAGAACTGCGAAAATTTTGAGTTTCTCAAGCGTTTCTTACCTCCAAACTGCCACATCTCGCGATCGGATTGACTAATCCGCAAAATTTCTGTTGCATCTGAAAGTAGAAACTCGCCCGATTACAACGGTATGCGTACTTTTCCCCTAGGCCATTCTGGTTATTCGTTTCGAGCATCAGAACTGCGAAAATGTTGAGTTTCTCAAGCGTTTCTGACCTCCAAACTAGCATATCTCGCGAACGGATAGACCAATCCGCAAAATTTCTGTTGCATCTGAACGTAGAAACTCGCCCGATTACAACGGTATGCGTACTTTTCCCCTAGTCCGTTCTAGTTATTCGTTTCGAGCATCAGAACTGCGAAAATTTTGAGTTTCTCAAGCGTTTCTTACATCCAAACTGCCATATCTCGCGAACGGATTGACTAATCCGCAAAATTTCTGTTGCATCTGAAAGTAGAAACTCGCCCGATTACAATGGTATGCGTACTTTCCCCCTAGGCCGTTCTATTTATTCGTTTCGAGCATCAGAACTGCGAAAATGTTGAGTTCCTCAAGCGTTTCTTACCTACAAACTGCCATATCTCGCAAACGGATTGACCAATCCGCAAAATTTCTGTTGCATCTGAAAGTAGAAACTCGCCCGATTACAACGGTATGCGTACTTTTCCCCTAGTCCGTTCTAGTTATTCGTTTCGAGCATCAGAACTGCGAAAATTTTGAGTTTCTCAAGCGTTTCTTACCTCCAAACTGCCATATCTCGCGAACGGATTGACTAATCCGCAAAATTTCTGTTGCATCTGAAAGTAGAAACTCGCCCGATTACAACGGTATGCGTACTTTTCCCCTAGGCCGTTCTAGTTATTCGTTTCGAGCATCAGAACTGCGAAAATTATGAGTTTCTCAAGCGTTTCTGACCTCCAAACTAGCATATCTCGCGAACGGATTGACCAATCCGCAAAATTTCTGTTGCATCTGAACGTAGAAACTCGCCCGATTACAACGGTATGCGTACTTTTCCCCTAGTCCGTTCTAGTTATTCGTTTCGAGCATCAGAACTGCGAAAATTTTGAGTTTCTCAAGCGTTTCTTACCTCCAAACTGCCATATCTCGCGAACGGATTGACCAATCCGCAAAATTTCTGTTGCATCTGAAAGTAGAAACTCGCCCGATTACAACGGTATGCGTACTTTTCCCCTAGGCCGTTCTAGTTATTCGTTTCGAGCATCAGAACTGCGAAAATTTTGAGTTTCTCAAGCGTTTCTTACCTCCAAACTGCCATATCTCGCGAACGGATTGACCAATCCGCAAAATTTCTGTTGCATCTGAAAGTAGAAACTCGCCCGATTACAACGGTATGCGTACTTTTCCCCTAGGCCGTTCTAGTTATTCGTTTCGAGCATCAGAACTGGGAAAATGTTGAGTTTCTCAAGCGTTTCTTACCTACAAACTGCCATATCTCGCGAACGGATTGACCAATCCGCAAAATTTCTGTTGCATCTGAAAGTAGAAACTCGCCCGATTACAACGGTATGCGTACTTTTCCCCTAGACCGTTCTAGTTATGCTTGTCGAGCATCAGAACTGCGAAAATTTTGAGTTTCTCAAGCGTTTCTTACCTCCAAACTGCCATATCTCGCGAACGGATTAACTAATCCGCAAAGTTTCTGTTGCATCTGAAAGTAGAAACTCGCCCGATTACAACGGTATGCGTACTTTTCCCCTAGACCGTTCTAGTTATGCTTGTCGAGCATCAGAACTGCGACAATTTTGAGTTTCTCAAGCGTTTCTTACCTCCAAACTGCCATATCTCGCGAACGGATTGACCAATCCGCAAAGTTTCTGTTGCATCTGAAAGTAGAAACTCGCCCGATTACAACGGTATGCGTACTTTTCCCCTAGGCCGTTCTAGTTATTCGTTTCGAGCATCAGAACTGCGAAAATGTTGAGTTTCTCAAGCGTTTCTTACCTACAAACTGCCATATCTCGCGAACGGATTGACCAATCCGCAAAATTTCTGTTGCATCTGAAAGTAGAAACTCGCCCGATTACAACGGTATGCGTACTTTTCCCCTAGGCCGTTCTGGTTATTCGTTTCGAGCATCAGAACTGTGAAAATTTTGAGTTTCTCAACCGTTTCTTACCTCCAAACTGCCATATCTCGCGAACTGATTGACCAATCCGCAAAATTTCTGTTGCATCTGAAAGTAGAAACTCGCCCGATTACAACGGTATGCGTACTTTTCCCCTAGACCGTTCTAGTTATGCTTGTCGAGCATCAGAACTGCGAAAATTTTGAGTTTCTCAAGCGTCTCTTACCTCCAAACTGCCATATCTCGCGAACGGATTGACCAATCCGCAAAATTTCTGTTGCATCTGAAAGTAGAAACTCGCCCGATTACAACGGTATGCGTACTTTTCCCCTAGGCCGTTCTGGTTACTCGTTTCGAGCATCAGAACTGTGATAATTTTGAGTTTCTCAACCGTTTCTTACCCCCAAACTGCCATATCTCGCGAACGGATTGACCAATCCGCAAAATTTCTGTTGCATCTGAAAGTAGAAAGTCGCCCGATTACAACGGTATGCGTACTTTTCCCCTAGACCGTTCTAGTTATGCTTGTCGAGCATCAGAACTGCGACAATTTTGTGTTTCTCAAGCGTTTCTTACCTCCAAACTGCCATATCTCGCGAACGGATTGACCAATCCGCAAAATTTCTGTTGCATCTGAAAGTAGAAACTCGCCCGATTACAACGGTATGCGTACTTTTCCCCTAGTCCGTTCTAGTTATTCGTTTCGAGCATCAGAACTGCGAAAATTTTGAGTTTCTCAAGCGTTTCTTACCTCCAAACTGCCATATCTCGCGAACGGATTGACTAATCCGCAAAATTTCTGTTGCATCTGAAAGTAGAAACTCGCCCGATTACAACGGTATGCGTACTTTTCCCCTAGGCCGTTCTAGTTATTCGTTTCGAGCATCAGAACTGCGAAAATTTTGAGTTTCTCAAGCGTTTCTGACCTCCAAACTAGCATATCTCGCGAACGGATTGACCAATCCGCAAAATTTCTGTTGCATCTGAACGTAGAAACTCGCCCGATTACAACGGTATGCGTACTTTTCCCCTAGTCCGTTCTAGTTATTCGTTTCGAGCATCAGAACTGCGAAAATTTTGAGTTTCTCAAGCGTTTCTTACCTCCAAACTGCCATATCTCGCGAACGGATTGACCAATCCGCAAAATTTCTGTTGCATCTGAAAGTAGAAACTCGCCCGATTACAACGGTATGCGTACTTTTCCCCTAGGCCGTTCTAGTTATTCGTTTCGAACATCAGAACTGTGATAATTTTGAGTTTCTCAACCGTTTCTTACCTCCAAACTGCCATATCTCGCGAACGGATTGACCAATCCGCAAAATTTCTGTTGCATCTGAAAGTAGAAACTCGCCCGATTACAACGGTATGCGTACTTTTCCCCTAGGCCGTTCTGGTTATTCGTTTCGAACATCAGAACTGTGAAAATTTTGAGTTTCTCAACCGTTTCTTACCTCCAAACTGCCATATCTCGCGAACTGATTGACCAATCCGCAAAATTTCTGTTGCATCTGAAAGTAGAAACTCGCCCGATTACAACGGTATGCGTACTTTTCCCCTAGACCGTTCTAGTTATGCTTGTCGAGCATCAGAACTGCGAAAATTTTGAGTTTCTCAAGCGTCTCTTACCTCCAAACTGCCATATCTCGCGAACGGATTGACCAATCCGCAAAATTTCTGTTGCATCTGAAAGTAGAAACTCGCCCGATTACAACGGTATGCGTACTTTTCCCCTAGGCCGTTCTGGTTACTCGTTTCGAGCATCAGAACTGTGATAATTTTGAGTTTCTCAACCGTTTCTTACCTCCAAACTGCCATATCTCGCGAACGGATTGACCAATCCGCAAAATTTCTGTTGCATCTGAAAGTAGAAAGTCGCCCGATTACGACGGTATGCGTACTTTTCCCCTAGACCGTTCTAGTTATGCTTGTCGAGCATCAGAACTGCGACAATTTTGTGTTTCTCAAGCGTTTCTTACCTCCAAACTGCCATATCTCGCGAACGGATTGACCAATCCGCAAAATTTCTGTTGCATCTGAAAGTAGAAACTCGCCCGATTACAACGGTATGCGTACTTTTCCCCTAGTCCGTTCTAGTTATTCGTTTCGAGCATCAGAACTGCGAAAATTTTGAGTTTCTCATGCGTTTCTTACCTCCAAACTGCCATATCTCGCGAACGGATTGACTAATCCGCAAAATTTCTGTTGCATCTGAAAGTAGAAACTCGCCCGAATACAACGGTATGCGTACTTTTCCCCTAGGCCGTTCTAGTTATTCGTTTCGAGCATCAGAACTGCGAAAATTTTGAGTTTCTCAAGCGTTTCTGACCTCCAAACTAGCATATCTCGCGAACGGATTGACCAATCCGCAAAATTTCTGTTGCATCTGAACGTAGAAACTCGCCCGATTACAACGGTATGCGTACTTTTCCCCTAGTCCGTTCTAGTTATTCGTTTCGAGCATCAGAACTGCGAAAATTTTGAGTTTCTCAAGCGTTTCTTACCTCCAAACTGCCATATCTCGCGAACGGATTGACCAATCCGCAAAATTTCTGTTGCATCTGAAAGTAGAAACTCGCCCGATTACAACGGTATGCGTACTTTTCCCCTAGGCCGTTCTAGTTATTCGTTTCGAACATCAGAACTGTGATAATTTTGAGTTTCTCAACCGATTCTTACCTCCAAACTGCCATATCTCGCGAACGGATTGACCAATCCGCAAAATTTCTGTTGCATCTGAAAGTAGAAAGTCGCCCGATTACAACGGTATGCGTACTTGTCCCCTAGTCCGTTCTAGTTATTCGTTTCGAGCATCAGAACTGCGAAAATTTTGAGTTTCTCAAGCGTTTCTTACATCCAAACTGCCATACCTCGCGAACGGATTGACTAATCCGCAAAATTTCTGTTGCATCTGAAAGTAGAAACTCGCCCGATTACAACGGTATGCGTACTTTTCCCCTAGGCCGTTCTATTTATTCGTTTCGAGCATCAGAACTGCGAAAATGTTGAGTTTCTCAAGCGTTTCTTACCTACAAACTGCCATATCTCGCGAACGGATTGACCAATCCGCAAAATTTCTGTTGCATCTGAAAGTAGAAACTCGCCCGATTACAACGGTATGCGTACTTTTCCCCTAGGCCGTTCTATTTATTCGTTTCGAGCATCAGAACTGCGAAAATGTTGAGTTTCTCAAGCGTTTCTGACCTCCAAACTAGCATATCTCGCGAACGGATAGACCAATCCGCAAAATTTCTGTTGCATCTGAACGTAGAAACTCGCTCGATTACAACGGTATGCGTACTTTTCCCCTAGTCCGTTCTAGTTATTCGTTTCGAGCATCAGAACTGCGAAAATTTTGAGTTTCTCAAGCGTTTCTTACCTCCAAACTGCCATATCTCGCGAACGGATTGACCAATCCGCAAAATTTCTGTTGCATCTGAACGTAGAAACTCGCCCGATTACAACGGTATGCGTACTTTTCCCCTAGACCGTTCTAGTTATGCTTGTCGAGCATCAGAACTGCGAAAATTTTGAGTTTCTCAAGCGTTTCTTACCTCCAAACTGCCACATCTCGCGATCGGATTGACTAATCCGCAAAATTTCTGTTGCATCTGAAAGTAGAAACTCGCCCGATTACAACGGTATGCGTACTTTTCCCCTAGGCCATTCTGGTTATTCGTTTCGAGCATCAGAACTGCGAAAATGTTGAGTTTCTCAAGCGTTTCTGACCTCCAAACTAGCATATCTCGCGAACGGATAGACCAATCCGCAAAATTTCTGTTGCATCTGAACGTAGAAACTCGCCCGATTACAACGGTATGCGTACTTTTCCCCTAGTCCGTTCTAGTTATTCGTTTCGAGCATCAGAACTGCGAAAATTTTGAGTTTCTCAAGCGTTTCTTACCTCCAAACTGCCATATCTCGCGAACGGATTGACCAATCCGCAAAATTTCTGTTGCATCTGAACGTAGAAACTCGCCCGATTACAACGGTATGCGTACTTTTCCCCTAGACCGTTCTAGTTATGCTTGTCGAGCATCAGAACTGCGAAAATTTTGAGTTTCTCAAGCGTTTCTTACCTCCAAACTGCCATATCTCGCGATCGGATTGACTAATCCGCAAAATTTCTGTTGCATCTGAAAGTAGAAACTCGCCCGATTACAACGGTATGCGTACTTTTCCCCTAGGCCATTCTGGTTATTCGTTTCGAACATCAGAACTGTGATAATTTTGAGTTTCTCAACCGTTTCTTACCTCCAAACTGCCATATCTCGCGAACGGATTGACCAATCCGCAAAATTTCTGTTGCATCTGAAAGTAGAAATTCGCCCGATTACAACGGTACGCGTACTTGTCCCCTAGTCCGTTCTAGTTATTCGTTTCGAGCATCAGAACTGCGAAAATTTTGAGTTTCTCAAGCGTTTCTTACATCCAAACTGCCATATCTCGCGAACGGATTGACTAATCCGCAAAATTTCTGTTGCATCTGAAAGTAGAAACTCGCCCGATTACAATGGTATGCGTACTTTCCCCCTAGGCCGTTCTATTTATTCGTTTCGAGCATCAGAACTGCGAAAATGTTGAGTTCCTCAAGCGTTTCTTACCTACAAACTGCCATATCTCGCAAACGGATTGACCAATCCGCAAAATTTCTGTTGCATCTGAAAGTAGAAACTCGCCCGATTACAACGGTATGCGTACTTTTCCCCTAGTCCGTTCTAGTTATTCGTTTCGAGCATCAGAACTGCGAAAATTTTGAGTTTCTCAAGCGTTTCTTACCTCCAAACTGCCATATCTCGCGAACGGATTGACGAATCCGCAAAATTTCTGTTGCATCTGAAAGTAGAAACTCGCCCGATTACAACGGTATGCGTACTTTTCCCCTAGGCCGTTCTAGTTATTCGTTTCGAGCATCAGAACTGCGAAAATTATGAGTTTCTCAAGCGTTTCTGACCTCCAAACTAGCATATCTCGCGAACGGATTGACCAATCCGCAAAATTTCTGTTGCATCTGAACGTAGAAACTCGCCCGATTACAACGGTACGCGTACTTGTCCCCTAGTCCGTTCTAGTTATTCGTTTCGAGCATCAGAACTGCGAAAATTTTGAGTTTCTCAAGCGTTTCTTACATCCAAACTGCCATATCTCGCGAACGGATTGACTAATCCGCAAAATTTCTGTTGCATCTGAAAGTAGAAACTCGCCCGATTACAATGGTATGCGTACTTTCCCCCTAGGCCGTTCTATTTATTCGTTTCGAGCATCAGAACTGCGAAAATGTTGAGTTCCTCAAGCGTTTCTTACCTACAAACTGCCATATCTCGCAAACGGATTGACCAATCCGCAAAATTTCTGTTGCATCTGAAAGTAGAAACTCGCCCGATTACAACGGTATGCGTACTTTTCCCCTAGTCCGTTCTAATTATTCGTTTCGAGCATCAGAACTGCGAAAATTTTGAGTTTCTCAAGCGTTTCTTACCTCCAAACTGCCATATCTCGCGAACGGATTGACTAATCCGCAAAATTTCTGTTGCATCTGAAAGTAGAAACTCGCCCGATTACAACGGTATGCGTACTTTTCCCCTAGGCCGTTCTAGTTATTCGTTTCGAGCATCAGAACTGCGAAAATTTTGAGTTTCTCAAGCGTTTCTGACCTCCAAACTAGCATATCTCGCGAACGGATTGACCAATCCGCAAAATTTCTGTTGCATCTGAACGTAGAAACTCGCCCGATTACAACGGTATGCGTACTTTTCCCCTAGTCCGTTCTAGTTATTCGTTTCGAGCATCAGAACTGCGAAAATTTTGAGTTTCTCAAGCGTTTCTTACATCCAAACTGCCATATCTCGCGAACGGATTGACCAATCCGCAAAATTTCTGTTGCATCTGAAAGTAGAATCTCGCCCGATTACAACGGTATGCGTACTTTTCCCCTAGGCCGTTCTAGTTATTCGTTACGAACATCAGAACTGTGATAATTTTGAGTTTCTCAACCGTTTCTTACCTCCAAACTGCCATATCTCGCGAACGGATTGACCAATCCGCAAAATTTCTGTTGCATCTGAAAGTAGAAAGTCGCCCGATTACAACGGTATGCGTACTTGTCCCCTAGTCCGTTCTAGTTATTCGTTTCGAGCATCAGAACTGCGAAAATTTTGAGTTTCTCAAGCGTTTCTTACATCCAAACTGCCATACCTCGCGAACGGATTGACTAATCCGCAAAATTTCTGTTGCATCTGAAAGTAGAAACTCGCCCGATTACAACGGTATGCGTACTTTTCCCCTAGGCCGTTCTATTTATTCGTTTCGAGCATCAGAACTGCGAAAATGTTGAGTTTCTCAAGCGTTTCTTACCTAAAAACTGCCATATCTCGCGAACGGATTGACCAATCCGCAAAATTTCTGTTGCATCTGAAAGTAGAAACTCGCCCGATTACAACGGTATGCGTACTTTTCCCCTAGGCCGTTCTATTTATTCGTTTCGAGCATCAGAACTGCGAAAATGTTGAGTTTCTCAAGCGTTTCTGACCTCCAAACTAGCATATCTCGCGAACGGATTGACCAATCCGCAAAATTTCTGTTGCATCTGAACGTAGAAACTCGCCCGATTACAACGGTATGCGTACTTTTCCCCTAGTCCGTTCTAGTTATTCGTTTCGAGCATCAGAACTGCGAAAATTTTGAGTTTCTCAAGCGTTTCTTACCTCCAAACTGCCATATCTCGCGAACGGATTGACCAATCCGCAAAATTTCTGTTGCATCTGAACGTAGAAACTCGCCCGATTACAACGGTATGCGTACTTTTCCCCTAGACCGTTCTAGTTATGCTTGTCGAGCATCAGAACTGCGAAAATTTTGAGTTTCTCAAGCGTTTCTTACCTCCAAACTGCCATATCTCGCGATCGGATTGACTAATCCGCAAAATTTCTGTTGCATCTGAAAGTAGAAACTCGCCCGATTACAACGGTATGCGTACTTTTCCCCTAGGCCATTCTGGTTATTCGTTTCGAACATCAGAACTGTGATAATTTTGGGTTTCTCAACCGTTTCTTACCTCCAAACTGCCATATCTCGCGAACGGATTGACCAATCCGCAAAATTTCTGTTGCATCTGAAAGTAGAAAGTCGCCCGATTACAACGGTACGCGTACTTGTCCCCTAGTCCGTTCTAGTTATTCGTTTCGAGCATCAGAACTGCGAAAATTTTGAGTTTCTCAAGCGTTTCTTACATCCAAACTGCCATATCTCGCGAACGGATTGACTAATCCGCAAAATTTCTGTTGCATCTGAAAGTAGAAACTCGCCCGATTACAATGGTATGCGTACTTTCCCCCTAGGCCGTTCTATTTATTCGTTTCGAGCATCAGAACTGCGAAAATGTTGAGTTCCTCAAGCGTTTCTTACCTACAAACTGCCATATCTCGCAAACGGATTGACCAATCCGCAAAATTTCTGTTGCATCTGAACGTAGAAACTCGCCCGATTACAACGGTATGCGTACTTTTCCCCTAGACCGTTCTAGTTATGCTTGTCGAGCATCAGAACTGCGAAAATTTTGAGTTTCTCAAGCGTTTCTTACCTCCAAACTGCCATATCTCGCGATCGGATTGACTAATCCGCAAAATTTCTGTTGCATCTGAAAGTAGAAACTCGCCCGATTACAACGGTATGCGTACTTTTCCCCTAGGCCGTTCTATTTATTCGTTTCGAGCATCAGAACTGCGAAAATGTTGAGTTTCTCAAGCGTTTCTGACCTCCAAACTAGCATATCTCGCGAACGGATTGACCAATCCGCAAAATTTCTGTTGCATCTGAAAGTAGAAACTCGCCCGATTACAACGGTATGCGTACTTTTCCCCTAGTCCGTTCTAGTTATTCGTTTCGAGCATCAGAACTGCGAAAATTTTGAGTTTCTCAAGCGTTTCTTACCTCCAAACTGCCATATCTCGCGAACGGATTGACCAATCCGCAAAATTTCTGTTGCATCTGAACGTAGAAACTCGCCCGATTACAACGGTATGCGTACTTTTCCCCTAGACCGTTCTAGTTATGCTTGTCGAGCATCAGAACTGCGAAAATTTTGAGTTTCTCAAGCGTTTCTTACCTCCAAACTGGCATATCTCGCGATCGGATTGACTAATCCGCAAAATTTCTGTTGCATCTGAAAGTAGAAACTCGCCCGATTACAACGGTATGCGTACTTTTCCCCTAGTCCGTTCTAGTTATTCGTTTCGAGCATCAGAACTGCGAAAATTTTGAGTTTCACAAGCGTTTCTTACATCCAAACTGCCATATCTCGCGAACGGATTGACTAATCCGCAAAATTTCTGTTGCATCTGAAAGTAGAAACTCGCCCGATTACAATGGTATGCGTACTTTCCCCCTAGGCCGTTCTATTTATTCGTTTCGAGCATCAGAACTGCGAAAATGTTGAGTTCCTCAAGCGTTTCTTACCTACAAACTGCCATATCTCGCAAACGGATTGACCAATCCGCAAAATTTCTGTTGCATCTGAAAGTAGAAACTCGCCCGACTACAACGGTATGCGTACTTTTCCCCGAGACCGTTCTAGTTATGCTTGTCGAGCATCAGAACTGCGAAAATTTTGAGTTTCTCAAGCGTTTCATACCTCCAAACTGCCATATCTCGCGAACGGATTGACCAATCCGCAAAATTTCTGTTGCATCTGAAAGTAGAAACTCGCCCGATTACAACGGTATGCGTACTTTTCCCCTAGGCCGTTCTAGTTATTCGTTTCGAGCATCAGAACTGCGAAAATGTTGAGTTTCTCAAGCGTTTCTTACATACAAACTGCCATATCTCGCGAACGGATTGACCAATCCGCAAAATTTCTGTTGCATCTGAAAGTAGAAACTCGCCCGATTACAACGGTATGCGTACTTTTCCCCTAGGCCATTCTGGTTATTCGTTTCGAACATCAGAACTGCGAAAATTTTGAGTTTCTCAACCGTTTCTTACCTCCAAACTGCCATATCTCGCGAACGGATTGACCAATCCGCAAAATTTCTGTTGCATCTGAAAGTAGAAACTCGCCCGATTACAACAGTATGCGTACTTTTCCCCTAGGCCGTTCTAGTTATTCGTTTGAGCACCAGAACTGCGAAAATGTTGAGTTTCTCAAGCGTTTCTTACCTACAAACTGCCATATCTCGCGAACGGATTGACCAATCCGCAAAATTTCTGTTGCATCTGAAAGTAGAAACTCGCCCGATTACAAGGGGATGCGTACTTTTCCCCTAGACCGTTCTAGTTATGCTTGTCGAGCATCAGAACTGCGAAAATGTTGAGTTTCTCAAGCGTTTCTTACCTCCAAACTGCCATATCTCGCGAACGGATTGACTAATCAGCAAAATTTCTGTTGCATCTGAAAGTAGAAACTCGCCCGATTACAACGGTATGCGTACTTTTCCCCTAGGCCGTTCTAGTTATTCGTTTCGAGCATCAGAACTGCGAAAATTTTGAGTTTCTCAAGCGTTTCTGACCTCCAAACTAGCATATCTCGCGAACGGATTGACCAATCCGCAAAATTTCTGTTGCATCTGAAAGTAGAAACTCGCCCGATTACAACGGTATGCGTACTTTTCCCCTAGGCCGTTCTAGTTATTCGTTTCGAACATCAGAACTGTGATAATTTTGAGTTTCTCAACCGTTTCTTACCTCCAAACTGCCATATCTCGCGAACGGATTGACCAATCCGCAAAATTTCTGTTGCATCTGAAAGTAGAAAGTCGCCCGATTACAACGGTATGCGTACTTGTCCCCTAGTCCGTTCTAGTTATTCGTTTCGAGCATCAGAACTGCGAAAATTTTGAGTTTCTCGAGCGTTTCTTACATCCAAACTGCCATATCTCGCGAACGGATTGACTAATCCGCAAAATTTCTGTTGCATCTGAAAGTAGAAACTCGCCCGATTACAACGGTATGCGTACTTTTCCCCTAGGCCGTTCTATTTATTCGTTTCGAGCATCAGAACTGCGAAAATGTTGAGTTTCTCAAGCGTTTCTTACCTACAAACTGCCATATCTCGCGAACGGATTGACCAATCCGCAAAATTTCTGTTGCATCTGAAAGTAGAAACTCGCCCGATTACAACGGTATGCGTACTTTTCCCCTAGGCCGTTCTATTTATTCGTTTCGAGCATCAGAACTGCGAAAATGTTGAGTTTCTCAAGCGTTTCTGACCCCCAAACTAGCATATCTCGCGAACGGATTGACCAATCCGCAAAATTTCTGTTGCATCTGAACGTAGAAACTCGCCCGATTACAACGGTATGCGTACTTTTCCCCTAGTCCGTTCTAGTTATTCGTTTCGAGCATCAGAACTGCGAAAATTTTGAGTTTCTCAAGCGTTTCTTACCTCCAAACTGCCATATCTCGCGAACGGATTGACCAATCCGCAAAATTTCTGTTGCATCTGAACGTAGAAACTCGCCCGATTACAACGGTATGCGTACTTTTCCCCTAGACCGTTCTAGTTATTCGTTTCGAACATCAGAACTGTGATAATTTTGAGTTTCTCAACCGTTTCTTACCTCCAAACTGCCATATCTCGCGAACGGATTGACCAATCCGCAAAATTTCTGTTGCATCTGAAAGTAGAAAGTCGCCCGATTACAACGGTACGCGTACTTGTCCCCTAGTCCGTTCTAGTTATTCGTTTCGAGCATCAGAACTGCGAAAATTTTGAGTTTCTCAAGCGTTTCTTACATCCAAACTGCCATATCTCGCGAACGGATTGACTAACCCGCAAAATTTCTGTTGCATCTGAAAGTAGAAACTCGCCCGATTACAATGGTTTGCGTACTTTCCCCCTAGGCCGTTCTATTTATTCGTTTCGAGCATCAGAACTGCGAAAATGTTGAGTTCCTCAAGCGTTCCTTACCTACAAACTGCCATATCTCGCAAACGGATTGACCAATCCGCAAAATTTCTGTTGCATCTGAAAGTAGAAACTCGCCCGATTACAACGGTATGCGTACTTTTCCCCGAGACCGTTCTAGTTATGCTTGTCGAGCATCAGAACTGCGAAAATTTTGAGTTTCTCAAGCGTTTCTTACCTCCAAACTGCCATATCTCGCGAACGGATTGACCAATCCGCAAAATTTCTGTTGCATCTGAAAGTAGAAACTCGCCCGATTACAACGGTATGCGTACTTTTCCCCTAGGCCGTTCTAGTTATTCGTTTCGAGCATCAGAACTGCGAAAATGTTGAGTTTCTCAAGCGTTTCTTACCTACAAACTGCCATATCTCGCGAACGGATTGACCAATCCGCAAAATTTCTGTTGCATCTGAAAGTAGAAACTCGCCCGATTACAACGGTATGCGTACTTTTCCCCTAGGCCGTTCTGGTTATTCGTTTCGAGCATCAGAACTGTGAAAATTTTGAGTTTCTCAAGCGTTTCTTACCTCCAAACTGCCATATCTCGCGAACGGATTGACTAATCCGCAAAATTTCTGTTGCACCTGAAAGTAGAAACTCGCCCGATTACAACGGTATGCGTACTTTTCCCCTAGGCCGTTCTAGTTATTCGTTTCGAGCATCAGAACTGCGAAAATGTTGAGTTTCTCAAGCGTTTCTTACCTCCAAACTGCCATATCTCGCGAACGGATTGACTAATCCGCAAAATTTCTGTTGCATCTGAAAGTAGAAACTCGCCCGATTACAACGGTATGCGTACTTTTCCCCTAGGCCGTTCTGGTTACTCGTTTCGAGCATCAGAACTGTGATAATTTTGAGTTTCTCAACCGTTTCTTACCACCAAACTGCCATATCTCGCGAACTGATTGACCAATCCGCAAAACTTCTGTTGCATCTGAAAGTAGAAAGTCGCCCGATTACAACGGTATGCGTACTTTTCCCCTAGTCCGTTCTAGTTATTCGTTTCGAGCATCAGAACTGCGAAAATTTTGAGTTTCTCAAGCGTTTCTTACCTCCAAACTGCCATATCTCGCGAACGGATTAACTAATCCGCAAAGTTTCTGTTGCATCTGAAAGTAGAAACTCGCCCGATTACAACGGTATGCGTACTTTTCCCCTAGACCGTTCTAGTTATGCTTGTCGAGCATCAGAACTGCGACAATTTTGAGTTTCTCAAGCGTTCCTTACCTCCAAACTGCCATATCTCGCGAACGGATTGACCAATCCGCAAAATTTCTGTTGCATCTGAAAGTAGAAACTCGCCCGATTACAACGGTATGCGTACTTTTCCCCTAGGCCGTTCTAGTTATTCGTTTCGAGCATCAGAACTGCGAAAGTGTTGAGTTTCTCAAGCGCTTCTTACTTACAAACTGCCATATCTCGCGAACGGATTGACCAATCCGCAAAATTTCTGTTGCATCTGACAGTAGAAACTCTCCCGATTACAACGGTATGCGTACTTTTCCCCTAGGCCGTTGTAGTTATTCGCTTCGAGCATGAGAACTGCGAAAATTTTGGGTTTCTCAAGCGTTGCTTACCTCCAAACTGCCATATCTCGCGAACGGATTGACTAATCCGCAAAGTTTCTGTTGCATCTGAAAGTAGAAACTCGCCCGATTACAACGGTATGCGTACTTTTCCCCTAGACCGTTCTAGTTATGCTTGTCGAGCATCAGAACTGCGACAATTTTGAGTTTCTCAAGCGTTTCTTACCTCCAAACTGCCATATCTCGCGAACGGATTGACCAATCCGCAAAATTTCTGTTGCATCTGAAAGTAGAAACTCGCCCGATTACAACGGTATGCGTACTTTTCCCCTAGGCCGTTCTAGTTATTCGTTTCGAGCATCAGAACTGCGAAAATGTTGAGTTTCTCAAGCGTTTCTTACCTACAAACTGCCATATCTCGCGAACGGATTGACAAATCCGCAAAATTTCTGTTGCATCTGAAAGTAGAAACTCGCCCGATTACAACGGTATGCGTACTTTTCCCCTAGGCCGTTCTGGTTATTCGTTTCGAGCATCAGAACTGTGAAGATTTTGAGTTTCTCAACCGTTTCTTACCTCCAAACTGCCATATCTCGCGAACTGATTGACCAATCCGCAAAACTTCTGTTGCATCTGAAAGTAGAAAGTCGCCCGATTACAACGGTATTCGTACTTTTCCCCTAGACCGTTCTAGTTATGCTTGTCGAGCATCAGAACTGCGAAAATGTTGAGTTTCTCAAGCGTTTCTTACCTCCAAACTGCCATATCTCGCGAACGGATTGACTAATCCGCAAAGTTTCTGTTGCATCTGAAAGTAGAAACTCGCCCGATTACAACGGTATGCGTACTTTTCCCCTAGACCGTTCTAGTTATGCTTGTCGTGCATCAGAACTGCGACAATTTTGAGTTTCTCAAGCGTTCCTTACCTCCAAACTGCCATATCTCGCGAACGGATTGACCAATCCGCAAAATTTCTGTTGCATCTGAAAGTAGAAACTCGCCCGATTACAACGGTATGCGTACTTTTCCCCTAGGCCGTTCTAGTTATTCGTTTCGAGCATCAGAACTGCGAAAATGTTGAGTTTCTCAAGCGCTTCTTTCCTACAAACTGCCATATCTCGCGAACGGATTGACCAATCCGCAAAATTTCTGTTGCATCTGAAAGTAGAAACTCTCCCGATTACAACGGTATGCGTACTTTTCCCCTAGGCCGTTGTAGTTATTCGCTTCGAGCATGAGAACTGCGAAAATTTTGGGTTTCTCAAGCGTTGCTTACCTCCAAACTGCCATATCTCGCGAACGGATTGACTAATCCGCAAAGTTTCTGTTGCATCTGAAAGTAGAAACTCGCCCGATTACAACGGTATGCGTACTTTTCCCCTAGGCCGTTCTAGTTATTCGTTTCGAGCATCAGAACTGCGAAAATGTTGAGTTTCTCAAGCGTTTCTTACCTACAAACTGCCATATCTCGCGAACGGATTGACCAATCCGCAAAATTTCTGTTGCATCTGAAAGTAGAAACTCGCCCGATTACAACGGTATGCGTACTTTTCCCCTAGGCCGTTCTGGTTATTCGTTTCGAGCATCAGAACTGTGAAGATTTTGAGTTTCTCAACCGTTTCTTACCTCCAAACTGCCATATCTCGCGAACTGATTGACCAATCCGCAAAACTTCTGTTGCATCTGAAAGTAGAAAGTCGCCCGATTACAACGGTATTCGTACTTTTCCCCTAGACCGTTCTAGTTATGCTTGTCGAGCATCAGAACTGCGAAAATGTTGAGTTTCTCAAGCGTTTCTTACCTCCAAACTGCCATATCTCGCGAACGGATTGACTAATCCGCAAAATTTCTGTTGCATCTGAAAGTAGAAACTCGCCCGATTACAACGGTATGCGTACTTTTCCCCTAGGCCGTTCTGGTTACTCGTTTCGAGCATCAGAACTGTGATAATTTTGAGTTTCTCAACCGTTTCTTACCTCCAAACTGCCATATCTCGCGAACTGATTGACCAATCCGCAAAACTTCTGTTGCATCTGAAAGTAGAAAGTCGCCCGATTACAACGGTATGCGTACTTTTCCACTAGTCCGTTCTAGTTATTCGTTTCGAGCATCAGAACTGCGAAAATTTTGAGTTTCTCAAGCGTTTCTTACCTCCAAACTGCCATATCTCGCGAACGGATTAACTAATCCGCAAAGTTTCTGTTGCATCTGAAAGTAGAAACTCGCCCGATTACAACGGTATGCGTACTTTTCCCCTAGACCGTTCTAGTTATGCTTGTCGTGCATCAGAACTGCGACAATTTTGAGTTTCTCAAGCGTTCCTTACCTCCAAACTGCCATATCTCGCGAACGGATTGACCAATCCGCAAAATTTCTGTTGCATCTGAAAGTAGAAACTCGCCCGATTACAACGGTATGCGTACTTTTCCCCTAGGCCGTTCTAGTTATTCGTTTCGAGCATCAGAACTGCGAAAATGTTGAGTTTCTCAAGCGCTTCTTTCCTACAAACTGCCATATCTCGCGAACGGATTGACCAATCCGCAAAATTTCTGTTGCATCTGAAAGTAGAAACTCTCCCGATTACAACGGTATGCGTACTTTTCCCCTAGGCCGTTGTAGTTATTCGCTTCGAGCATGAGAACTGCGAAAATTTTGGGTTTCTCAAGCGTTTCTTACCTACAAACTGCCATATCTCGCGAACGGATTGACCAATCCGCAAAATTTCTGTTGCATCTGAAAGTAGAAACTCGCCCGATTACAACGGTATGCGTACTTTTCCCCTAGGCCGTTCTGGTTATTCGTTTCGAGCATCAGAACTGTGAAGATTTTGAGTTTCTCAACCGTTTCTTACCTCCAAACTGCCATATCTCGCGAAATGATTGACCAGTCCGCAAAACTTCTGTTGCATCTGAAAGTAGAAAGTCGCCCGATTACAACGGTATTCGTACTTTTCCCCTAGACCGTTCTAGTTATGCTTGTCGAGCATCAGAACTGCGAAAATTTTGAGTTTCTCAAGCGCTTCTTACCTCCAAACTGCCATATCTCGCGAACGGATTGACCAATCCGCAAAATTTCTGTTGCATCTGAAAGTAGAAACTCGCCCGATTACAACGGTATGCGTACTTTTCCCCTAGGCCGTTGTAGTTATTCGCTTCGAGCATGAGAACTGCGAAAATTTGGGTTTCTCAAGCGTTGCTTACCTCCAAACTGCCATATCTCGCGAACGGATTGACCAATCCGCAAAATTTCTGTTGCATCTGAAAGTAGAAAGTCGCCCGATTACAACGGTATGCGTACTTTTCCCCTAGACCGTTCTAGTTATGCTTGTCGAGCATCAGAACTGCGAAAATTTTGAGTTTCTCAAGCGTTTCATACCTCCAAACTGCCATATCTCGCGAACGGATTGACTAATCCGCAAAATTTCTGTTGCATCTGAAAGTAGAAACTCGCCCGATTACAACGGTATGCGTACTTTTCCCCTAGGCCGTTCTGGTTACTCGTTTCGAGCATCAGAACTGTGATAATTTTGAGTTTCTCAACCGTTTCTTACCTCCAAACTGCCATATCTCGCGAACTGATTGACCAATCCGCAAAACTTCTGTTGCATCTGAAAGTAGAAAGTCGCCCGATTACAACGGTATGCGTACTTTTCCCCTAGTCCGTTCTAGTTATTCGTTTCGAGCATCAGAACTGCGAAAATGTTGAGTTTCTCAAGCGTTTCTTACCTACAAACTGCCATATCTCGCGAACGGATTGACCAATCCGCAAAATTTCTGTTGCATCTGAAAGTAGAAACTCGCCCGATTACAAGGGGATGCGTACTTTTCCCCTAGACCGTTCTAGTTATGCTTGTCGAGCATCATAACTGCGAAAATTTTGAGTTTCTCAAGCGTTTCTTACCTCCAAACTGCCATATCTCGCGAACGGATTAACTAATCCGCAAAGTTTCTATTGCATCTGAAAGTAGAAACTCGCCCGATTACAACGGTATGCGTACTTTTCCCCTAGGCCGTTGTAGTTATTCGCTTCGAGCATGAGAACTGCGAAAATTTTGGGTTTCTCAAGCGTTGCTTACCTCCAAACTGCCATATCTCGCGAACGGATTGACTAATCCGCAAAGTTTCTGTTGCATCTGAAAGTAGAAACTCGCCCGATTACAACGGTATGCGTACTTTTCCCCTAGGCCGTTCTAGTTATTCGTTTCGAGCATCAGAACTGCGAAAATGTTGAGTTTCTCAAGCGTTTCTTACCTACAAACTGCCATATCTCGCGAACGGATTGACCAATCCGCAAAATTTCTGTTGCATCTGAAAGTAGAAAGTCGCCCGATTACAACGGTATTCGTACTTTTCCCCTAGACCGTTCTAGTTATGCTTGTCGAGCATCAGAACTTCGAAAATTTTGAGTTTCTCAAGCGCTTCTTACCTCCAAACTGCCATATCTCGCGAACGGATTGACCAGTCCGCAAAATTTCTGTTGCATCTGAAAGTAGAAACTCGCCCGATTACAACGGTATGCGTACTTTTCCCCTAGGCCGTTCTAGTTATTCGTTTCGAGCATCAGAACTGCGAAAATGTTGAGTTTCTCAAGCGTTTCTTACCTACAAACTGCCATATCTCGCGAACGGATTGACCAATCCGCAAAATTTCTGTTGCATCTGAAAGTAGAAAGTCGCCCGATTACAACGGTATTCGTACTTTTCCCCTAGACCGTTCTAGTTATGCTTGTCGAGCATCAGAACTTCGAAAATTTTGAGTTTCTCAAGCGCTTCTTACCTCCAAACTGCCATATCTCGCGAACGGATTGACCAGTCCGCAAAATTTCTGTTGCATCTGAAAGTAGAAACTCGCCCGATTACAACGGTATGCGTACTTTTCCCCTAGGCCGTTGTAGTTATTCGCTTCGAGCATGAGAACTGCGAAAATTTGGGTTTCTCAAGCGTTGCTTACCTCCAAACTGCCATATCTCGCGAACGGATTGACCAATCCGCAAAATTTCTGTTTCATGTGAAAGTAGAAACTCGCCCGATTACAACGGTGTGCGTACTTTTCCCCTAGGCCGTTCTGGTTACTCGTTTCGAGCATCAGAACTGTGATAATTTTGAGTTTCTCAACCGTTTCTTACCTCCAAACTGCCATATCTCGCGAACGGATTGACCAATCCGCAAAATTTCTGTTGCATCTGAAAGTAGAAAGTCGCCCGATTACAACGGTATGCGTACTTTTCCCCTAGACCGTTCTAGTTATGCTTGTCGAGCATCAGAACTGCGAAAATTTTGAGTTTCTCAAGCGTTTCATACCTCCAAACTGCCATATCTCGCGAACGGATTGACTAATCCGCAAAATTTCTGTTGCATCTGAAAGTAGAAACTCGCCCGATTACAACGGTATGCGTTCTTTTCCCCTAGGCCGTTCTGGTTACTCGTTTCGAGCATCAGAACTGTGATAATTTTGAGTTTCTCAACCGTTTCTTACCTCCAAACTGCCATATCTCGCGAACTGATTGACCAATCCGCAAAACTTCTGTTGCATCTGAAAGTAGAAAGTCGCCCGATTACAACGGTATGCGTACTTTTCCCCTAGTCCGTTCTAGTTATTCGTTTCGAGCATCAGAACTGCGAAAATTTTGAGTTTCTCAAGCGTTTCTTACCTCCAAACTGCCATATCTCGCGAACGGATTGACCAATCCGCAAAATTTCTGTTGCATCTGAAAGTAGAAACTCGCCCGATTACAACGGTATGCGTACTTTTCCCCTAGGCCGTTCTAGTTATTCGTTTCGAGCATCAGAACTGCGAAAATGTTGAGTTTCTCAAGCGTTTCTTACCTACAAACTGCCATATCTCGCGAACGGATTGACCAGTCCGCAAAATTTCTGTTGCATCTGAAAGTAGAAACTCGCCCGATTACAAGGGGATGCGTACTTTTCGCCTAGACCGTTCTAGTTATGCTTGTCGAGCATCAGAACTGCGAAAATTTTGAGTTTCTCAAGCGTTTCTTACCTCCAAACTGCCATATCTCGCGAACGAATTAACTAATCCGCAAAGTTTCTGTTGCATCTGAAAGTAGAAACTCGCCCGATTACAACGGTATGCGTACTTTTCCCCTAGACCGTTCTAGTTATGCTTGTCGAGCATCAGAACTGCGACAATTTTGAGTTTCTCAAGCGTTTCTTACCTCCAAACTGCCATATCTCGCGAACGGATTGACCAATCCGCAAAATTTCTGTTGCATCTGAAAGTAGAAACTCGCCCGATTACAACGGTATGCGTACTTTTCCCCTAGGCCGTTCTAGTTATTCGTTTCGAGCATCAGAACTGCGAAAATGTTGAGTTTCTCAAGCGTTTCTTACCTACAAACTGCCATATCTCGCGAACGGATTGACCAATCCGCAAAATTTCTGTTGCATCTGAAAGTAGAAACTCGCCCGATTACAACGGTATGCGTACTTTTCCCCTAGGCCGTTCTGGTTATTCGTTTCGAGCATCAGAACTGTGAAGATTTTGAGTTTCTCAACCGTTTCTTACCTCCAAACAGCCATATCTCGCGAACTGATTGACCAATCCGCAAAACTTCTGTTGCATCTGAAAGTAGAAAGTCGCCCGATTACAACGGTATGCGTACTTTTCCCCTAGACCGTTCTAGTTATGCTTGTCGAGCATCAGAACTGCGAAAATTTTGAGTTTCTCAAGCGTTTCTTACCTCCAAACTGCCATATCTCGCGAACGGATTAACTAATCCGCAAAGTTTCTGTTGCATCTGAAAGTAGAAACTCGCCCGATTACAACGGTATGCGTACTTTTCCCCTAGACCGTTCTAGTTATGCTTGTCGAGCATCAGAACTGCGACAATTTTGAGTTTCTCAAGCGTTTCTTACCTCCAAACTGCCATATCTCGCGAACGGATTGACCAATCCGCAAAATTTCTGTTGCATCTGAATGTAGAAACTCGCCCGATTACAACGGTATGCGTACTTTTCCCCTAGGCCGTTCTAGTTATTCGTTTCGAGCATCAGAACTGCGAAAATGTTGAGTTTCTCAAGCGTTTCTTACCTACAAACTGCCATATCTCGCGAACGGATTGACCAATCCGCAAAATTTCTGTTTCATGTGAAAGTAGAAACTCGCCCGATTACAACGGTGTGCGTACTTTTCCCCTAGGCCGTTCTGGTTACTCGTTTCGAGCATCAGAACTGTGATAATTTTGAGTTTCTCAAGCGTATCTTACCTCCAAACTGCCATATCTCGCGAACGGATTGACCAATCCGCAAAATTTCTGTTGCATCTGAAAGTAGAAACTCGCACGATTACAACAGTATGCGTACTTTTCCCCTAGGCCATTCTGGTTATTCGTTTCGAACATCAGAACTGTGATAATTTTGAGTTTCTCAACCGTTTCTTACCTCCAAACTGCCATATCTCGCGAACGGATTGACCAATCCGCAAAATTTCTGTTGCATCTGAAAGTAGATAGTCGCCCGATTACAACGGTATGCGTACTTGTCCCCTAGTCCGTTCTAGTTATTCGTTTCGAGCATCAGAACTGCGAAAACTTTGAGTTTCTCAAGCGTTTCTTACATCCAAACTGCCATATCTCGCGAACGGATTGACTAATCCGCAAAATTTCTGTTGCATCTGAAAGTAGAAACTCGCCCGATTACAACGGTATGCGTACTTTTCCCCTAGGCCGTTCTAGTTATTCGTTTCGAGCATCAGAACTGCGAAAATGTTGAGTTTCTCAAGCGTTTCTTACCTACAAACTGCCATATCTCGCGAACGGATTGACCAATCCGCAAAATTTCTGTTGCATCTGAAAGTAGAAACTCGCCCGATTACAACGGTATGCGTACTTTTCCCCTAGGCCGTTGTAGTTATTCGCTTCGAGCATGAGAACTGCGAAAATTTTGGGTTTCTCAAGCGTTTCTTACCTACAAACTGCCATATCTCGCGAACGGATTGACCAATCCGCAAAATTTCTGTTGCATCTGAAAGTAGAAACTCGCCCGATTACAACGGTATGCGTACTTTTCCCCTAGGCCGTTCTGGTTATTCGTTTCGAGCATCAGAACTGTGAAGATTTTGAGTTTCTCAACCGTTTCTTACCTCCAAACAGCCATATCTCGCGAACTGATTGACCAATCCGCAAAACTTCTGTTGCATCTGAAAGTAGAAAGTCGCCCGATTACAACGGTATGCGTACTTTTCCCCTAGACCGTTCTAGTTATGCTTGTCGAGCATCAGAACTGCGAAAATTTTGAGTTTCTCAAGCGTTTCTTACCTCCAAACTGCCATATCTCGCGAAAGGATTGAATAATCCGCAAAATTTCTGTTGCATCTGAAAGTAGAAACTCGCCCGATTACAACGGTATGCGTACTTTTCCCCTAGGCCATTCTGGTTATTCGTTTCGAACATCAGAACTGTGATAATTTTGAGTTTCTCAACCGTTTCTTACCTCCAAACTGCCATATCTCGCGAACGG
The DNA here is from genome assembly GCF_051014685.1 of Ptiloglossa arizonensis. NCBI lineage: Eukaryota > Metazoa > Arthropoda > Insecta > Hymenoptera > Colletidae > Ptiloglossa > Ptiloglossa arizonensis. The sequence goes on from NW_027478992.1 coordinate 277,729, forward strand.
ATTGACCAATCCGCAAAATTTCTGTTGCATCTGAAAGTAGATAGTCGCCCGATTACAACGGTATGCGTACTTGTCCCCTAGTCCGTTCTAGTTATTCGTTTCGAGCATCAGAACTGCGAAAACTTTGAGTTTCTCAAGCGTTTCTTACATCCAAACTGCCATATCTCGCGAACGGATTGACTAATCCGCAAAATTTCTGTTGCATCTGAAAGTAGAAACTCGCCCGATTACAACGGTATGCGTACTTTTCCCCTAGGCCGTTCTAGTTATTCGTTTCGAGCATCAGAACTGCGAAAATGTTGAGTTTCTCAAGCGTTTCTTACCTACAAACTGCCATATCTCGCGAACGGATTGACCAATCCGCAAAATTTCTGTTGCATCTGAAAGTAGAAACTCGCCCGATTACAACGGTATGCGTACTTTTCCCCTAGATCGTTCTAGTTACGCTTGTCGAGCATCAGAACTGCGAAAATTTTGAGTTTCTCAAGCGTTTCTTACCTCCAAACTGCCATATCTCGCGAACGGATTGACTAATCCGCAAAATTTCTGTTGCATCTGAAAGTAGAAACTCGCCCGATTACAACGGTATGTGTACTTTTCCCCTAGGCCATTCTGGTTATTCGTTTCGAACATCAGAACTGTGATAATTTTGAGTTTCTCAACCGTTTCTTACCTCCAAACTGCCATATCTCGCGAACGGATTGACCAATCCGCAAAATTTCTGTTTCATGTGAAAGTAGAAACTCGCCCGATTACAACGGTGTGCGTACTTTTCCCCTAGGCCGTTCTGGTTACTCGTTTCGAGCATCAGAACTGTGATAATTTTGAGTTTCTCAAGCGTATCTTACCTCCAAACTGCCATATCTCGCGAACGGATTGACCAATCCGCAAAATTTCTGTTGCATCTGAAAGTAGAAACTCGCACGATTACAACGGTATGCGTACTTTTCCCCTAGGCCATTCTGGTTATTCGTTTCGAACATCAGAACTGTGATAATTTTGAGTTTCTCAACCGTTTCTTACCTCCAAACTGCCATATCTCGCGAACGGATTGACCAATCCGCAAAATTTCTGTTGCATCTGAAAGTAGATAGTCGCCCGATTACAACGGTATGCGTACTTGTCCCCTAGTCCGTTCTAGTTATTCGTTTCGAGCATCAGAACTGCGAAAACTTTGAGTTTCTCAAGCGTTTCTTACATCCAAACTGCCATATCTCGCGAACGGATTGACTAATCCGCAAAATTTCTGTTGCATCTGAAAGTAGAAACTCGCCCGATTACAACGGTATGCGTACTTTTCCCCTAGGCCGTTCTGGTTATTCGTTTCGAGCATCAGAACTGCGAAAATGTTGAGTTTCTCAAGCGTTTCTTACCTACAAACTGCCATATCTCGCGAACGGATTGACCAATCCGCAAAATTTCTGTTGCATCTGAAAGTAGAAACTCGCCCGATTACAGCGGTATGCGTACTTTTCCCCTAGACCGTCTAGTTACGCTTGTCGAGCATCAGAACTGCGAAAATTTTGAGTTTCTCAAGCGTTTCTTACCTCCAAACTGCCATATCTCGCGAACGGATTGACTAATCCGCAAAATTTCTGTTGCATCTGAAAGTAGAAACTCGCCCGATTACAACGGTATGCGTACTTTTCCCCTAGGCCGTTCTGGTTATTCGTTTCGAGCATCAGAACTGTGAAGATTTTGAGTTTCTCAACCGTTTCTTACCTCCAAACAGCCATATCTCGCGAACTGATTGACCAATCCGCAAAACTTCTGTTGCATCTGAAAGTAGAAAGTCGCCCGATTACAACGGTATGCGTACTTTTCCCCTAGACCGTTCTAGTTATGCTTGTCGAGCATCAGAACTGCGAAAATTTTGAGTTTCTCAAGCGTTTCTTACCTCCAAACTGCCATATCTCGCGAAAGGATTGAATAATCCGCAAAATTTCTGTTGCATCTGAAAGTAGAAACTCGCCCGATTACAACGGTATGCGTACTTTTCCCCTAGGCCATTCTGGTTATTCGTTTCGAACATCAGAACTGTGATAATTTTGAGTTTCTCAACCGTTTCTTACCTCCAAACTGCCATATCTCGCGAACGGATTGACCAATCCGCAAAATTTCTGTTGCATCTGAAAGTAGATAGTCGCCCGATTACAACGGTATGCGTACTTGTCCCCTAGTCCGTTCTAGTTATTCGTTTCGAGCATCAGAACTGCGAAAACTTTGAGTTTCTCAAGCGTTTCTTACATCCAAACTGCCATATCTCGCGAACGGATTGACTAATCCGCAAAATTTCTGTTGCATCTGAAAGTAGAAACTCGCCCGATTACAACGGTATGCGTACTTTTCCCCTAGGCCGTTCTAGTTATTCGTTTCGAGCATCAGAACTGCGAAAATGTTGAGTTTCTCAAGCGTTTCTTACCTACAAACTGCCATATCTCGCGAACGGATTGACCAATCCGCAAAATTTCTGTTGCATCTGAAAGTAGAAACTCGCCCGATTACAACGGTATGCGTACTTTTCCCCTAGATCGTTCTAGTTACGCTTGTCGAGCATCAGAACTGCGAAAATTTTGAGTTTCTCAAGCGTTTCTTACCTCCAAACTGCCATATCTCGCGAACGGATTGACTAATCCGCAAAATTTCTGTTGCATCTGAAAGTAGAAACTCGCCCGATTACAACGGTATGTGTACTTTTCCCCTAGGCCATTCTGGTTATTCGTTTCGAACATCAGAACTGTGATAATTTTGAGTTTCTCAACCGTTTCTTACCTCCAAACTGCCATATCTCGCGAACGGATTGACCAATCCGCAAAATTTCTGTGGCATCTGAAAGTAGAAACTCGCCCGATTACAACGGTATGCGTACTTTTCCCCTAGTACGTTCTAGTTATTCGTTTCGAGCATCAGAACTGCGAAAATTTTGAGTTTCTGAAGCGTTTCTTACCTCCAAACTGCCATATCTCGCGAACTGATTGACCAATCCGCAAAACTTCTGTTGCATCTGAAAGTAGAAAGTCGCCCGATTACAACGGTATGCGTACTTTTCCCCTAGGCCGTTCTAGTTATTCGTTTGAGCATCAGAACTGCGAAAATGTTGAGTTTCTCAAGCGTTTCTTACCTACAAACTGCCATATCTCGCGAACGGATTGACCAATCCGCAAAATTTCTGTTGCATCTGAAAGTAGAAACTCGCCCGATTACAACGGTATGCGTACTTTTCCCCTAGTACGTTCTAGTTATTCGTTTCGAGCATCAGAACTGCGAAAATTTTGAGTTTCTGAAGCGTTTCTTACCTCCAAACTGCCATATCTCGCGAACTGATTGACCAATCCGCAAAACTTCTGTTGCATCTGAAAGTAGAAAGTCGCCCGATTACAACGGTATGCGTACTTTTCCCCTAGGCCGTTCTAGTTATTCGTTTGAGCATCAGAACTGCGACAATTTTGAGTTTCTCAAGCGTTTCTTACCTCCAAACTGCCATATCTCGCGAACGGATTGACCAATCCGCAAAATTTCTGTTGCATCTGAAAGTAGAAACTCGCCCGATTACAACGGTATGCGTACTTTTCCCCTAGGCCGTTCTAGTTATTCGTTTCGAGCATCAGAACTGCGAAAATGTTGAGTTTCTCAAGCGTTTCTTACCTACAAACTGCCATATCTCGCGAACGGATTGACCAATCCGCAAAATTTCTGTTGCATCTGAAAGTAGAAACTCGCCCGATTACAACGGTATGCGTACTTTTCCCCTAGGCCGTTCTGGTTATTCGTTTCGAGCATCAGAACTGTGAAGATTTTGAGTTTCTCAACCGTTTCTTACCTCCAAACAGCCATATCTCGCGAACTGATTGACCAATCCGCAAAACTTCTGTTGCATCTGAAAGTAGAAAGTCGCCCGATTACAACGGTATGCGTACTTTTCCCCTAGACCGTTCTAGTTATGCTTGTCGAGCATCAGAACTGCGAAAATTTTGAGTTTCTCAAGCGTTTCTTACCTCCAAACTGCCATATCTCGCGAACGGATTAACTAATCCGCAAAGTTTCTGTTGCATCTGAAAGTAGAAACTCGCCCGATTACAACGGTATGCGTACTTTTCCCCTAGACCGTTCTAGTTATGCTTGTCGAGCATCAGAACTGCGACAATTTTGAGTTTCTCAAGCGTTTCTTACCTCCAAACTGCCATATCTCGCGAACGGATTGACCAATCCGCAAAATTTCTGTTGCATCTGAATGTAGAAACTCGCCCGATTACAACGGTATGCGTACTTTTCCCCTAGGCCGTTCTAGTTATTCGTTTCGAGCATCAGAACTGCGAAAATGTTGAGTTTCTCAAGCGTTTCTTACCTACAAACTGCCATATCTCGCGAACGGATTGACCAATCCGCAAAATTTCTGTTTCATGTGAAAGTAGAAACTCGCCCGATTACAACGGTGTGCGTACTTTTCCCCTAGGCCGTTCTGGTTACTCGTTTCGAGCATCAGAACTGTGATAATTTTGAGTTTCTCAAGCGTATCTTACCTCCAAACTGCCATATCTCGCGAACGGATTGACCAATCCGCAAAATTTCTGTTGCATCTGAAAGTAGAAACTCGCACGATTACAACAGTATGCGTACTTTTCCCCTAGGCCATTCTGGTTATTCGTTTCGAACATCAGAACTGTGATAATTTTGAGTTTCTCAACCGTTTCTTACCTCCAAACTGCCATATCTCGCGAACGGATTGACCAATCCGCAAAATTTCTGTTGCATCTGAAAGTAGATAGTCGCCCGATTACAACGGTATGCGTACTTGTCCCCTAGTCCGTTCTAGTTATTCGTTTCGAGCATCAGAACTGCGAAAACTTTGAGTTTCTCAAGCGTTTCTTACATCCAAACTGCCATATCTCGCGAACGGATTGACTAATCCGCAAAATTTCTGTTGCATCTGAAAGTAGAAACTCGCCCGATTACAACGGTATGCGTACTTTTCCCCTAGGCCGTTCTAGTTATTCGTTTCGAGCATCAGAACTGCGAAAATGTTGAGTTTCTCAAGCGTTTCTTACCTACAAACTGCCATATCTCGCGAACGGATTGACCAATCCGCAAAATTTCTGTTGCATCTGAAAGTAGAAACTCGCCCGATTACAGCGGTATGCGTACTTTTCCCCTAGACCGTCTAGTTACGCTTGTCGAGCATCAGAACTGCGAAAATTTTGAGTTTCTCAAGCGTTTCTTACCTCCAAACTGCCATATCTCGCGAACGGATTGACTAATCCGCAAAATTTCTGTTGCATCTGAAAGTAGAAACTCGCCCGATTACAACGGTATGCGTACTTTTCCCCTAGGCCGTTCTGGTTATTCGTTTCGAGCATCAGAACTGTGAAGATTTTGAGTTTCTCAACCGTTTCTTACCTCCAAACAGCCATATCTCGCGAACTGATTGACCAATCCGCAAAACTTCTGTTGCATCTGAAAGTAGAAAGTCGCCCGATTACAACGGTATGCGTACTTTTCCCCTAGACCGTTCTAGTTATGCTTGTCGAGCATCAGAACTGCGAAAATTTTGAGTTTCTCAAGCGTTTCTTACCTCCAAACTGCCATATCTCGCGAAAGGATTGAATAATCCGCAAAATTTCTGTTGCATCTGAAAGTAGAAACTCGCCCGATTACAACGGTATGCGTACTTTTCCCCTAGGCCATTCTGGTTATTCGTTTCGAACATCAGAACTGTGATAATTTTGAGTTTCTCAACCGTTTCTTACCTCCAAACTGCCATATCTCGCGAACGGATTGACCAATCCGCAAAATTTCTGTTGCATCTGAAAGTAGATAGTCGCCCGATTACAACGGTATGCGTACTTGTCCCCTAGTCCGTTCTAGTTATTCGTTTCGAGCATCAGAACTGCGAAAACTTTGAGTTTCTCAAGCGTTTCTTACATCCAAACTGCCATATCTCGCGAACGGATTGACTAATCCGCAAAATTTCTGTTGCATCTGAAAGTAGAAACTCGCCCGATTACAACGGTATGCGTACTTTTCCCCTAGGCCGTTCTAGTTATTCGTTTCGAGCATCAGAACTGCGAAAATGTTGAGTTTCTCAAGCGTTTCTTACCTACAAACTGCCATATCTCGCGAACGGATTGACCAATCCGCAAAATTTCTGTTGCATCTGAAAGTAGAAACTCGCCCGATTACAACGGTATGCGTACTTTTCCCCTAGATCGTTCTAGTTACGCTTGTCGAGCATCAGAACTGCGAAAATTTTGAGTTTCTCAAGCGTTTCTTACCTCCAAACTGCCATATCTCGCGAACGGATTGACTAATCCGCAAAATTTCTGTTGCATCTGAAAGTAGAAACTCGCCCGATTACAACGGTATGTGTACTTTTCCCCTAGGCCATTCTGGTTATTCGTTTCGAACATCAGAACTGTGATAATTTTGAGTTTCTCAACCGTTTCTTACCTCCAAACTGCCATATCTCGCGAACGGATTGACCAATCCGCAAAATTTCTGTGGCATCTGAAAGTAGAAACTCGCCCGATTACAACGGTATGCGTACTTTTCCCCTAGTACGTTCTAGTTATTCGTTTCGAGCATCAGAACTGCGAAAATTTTGAGTTTCTGAAGCGTTTCTTACCTCCAAACTGCCATATCTCGCGAACTGATTGACCAATCCGCAAAACTTCTGTTGCATCTGAAAGTAGAAAGTCGCCCGATTACAACGGTATGCGTACTTTTCCCCTAGGCCGTTCTAGTTATTCGTTTGAGCATCAGAACTGCGAAAATGTTGAGTTTCTCAAGCGTTTCTTACCTACAAACTGCCATATCTCGCGAACGGATTGACCAATCCGCAAAATTTCTGTTGCATCTGAAAGTAGAAACTCGCCCGATTACAAGGGGATGCGTACTTTTCCCCTAGACCGTTCTAGTTATGCTTGTCGAGCATCAGAACTGCGAAAATTTTGAGTTTCTCAAGCGTTTCTTACCTCCAAACTGCCATATCTCGCGAACGGATTAACTAATCCGCAAAGTTTCTGTTGCATCTGAAAGTAGAAACTCGCCCGATTACAACGGTATGCGTACTTTTCCCCTAGACCGTTCTAGTTATGCTTGTCGAGCATCAGAACTGCGACAATTTTGAGTTTCTCAAGCGTTCCTTACCTCCAAACTGCCATATCTCGCGAACGGATTGACCAATCCGCAAAATTTCTGTTGCATCTGAAAGTAGAAACTCGCCCGATTACAACGGTATGCGTGCTTTTCCCCTAGGCCGTTCTAGTTATTCGTTTCGAGCATCAGAACTGCGAAAATGTTGAGTTTCTCAAGCGCTTCTTACCTACAAACTGCCATATCTCGCGAACGGATTGACCAATCCGCAAAATTTCTGTTGCATCTGAAAGTAGAAACTCTCCCGATTACAACGGTATGCGTACTTTTCCCCTAGGCCGTTGTAGTTATTCGCTTCGAGCATGAGAACTGCGAAAATTTTGGGTTTCTCAAGCGTTGCTTACCTCCAAACTGCCATATCTCGCGAACGGATTGACTAATCCGCAAAGTTTCTGTTGCATCTGAAAGTAGAAACTCGCCCGATTACAACGGTATGCGTACTTTTCCCCTAGACCGTTCTAGTTATGCTTGTCGAGCATCAGAACTGCGACAATTTTGAGTTTCTCAAGCGTTTCATACCTCCAAACTGCCATATCTCGCGAACGGATTGACTAATCCGCAAAATTTCTGTTGCATCTGAAAGTAGAAACTCGCCCGATTACAACGGTATGCGTACTTTTCCCCTAGGCCGTTCTGGTTACTCGTTTCGAGCATCAGAACTGTGATAATTTTGAGTTTCTCAACCGTTTCTTACCTCCAAACTGCCATATCTCGCGAACTGATTGACCAATCCGCAAAACTTCTGTTGCATCTGAAAGTAGAAAGTCGCCCGATTACAACGGTATGCGTACTTTTCCCCTAGTCCGTTCTAGTTATTCGTTTCGAGCATCAGAACTGCGAAAATTTTGAGTTTCTCAAGCGTTTCTTACCTCCAAACTGCCATATCTCGCGAACGGATTGACCAATCCGCAAAATTTCTGTTGCATCTGAAAGTAGAAACTCGCCCGATTACAACGGTATGCGTACTTTTCCCCTAGGCCGTTCTAGTTATTCGTTTCGAGCATCAGAACTGCGAAAATGTTGAGTTTCTCAAGCGTTTCTTACCTACAAACTGCCATATCTCGCGAACGGATTGACCAATCCGCAAAATTTCTGTTGCATCTGAAAGTAGAAACTCGCCCGATTACAAGGGGATGCGTACTTTTCCCCTAGACCGTTCTAGTTATGCTTGTCGAGCATCAGAACTGCGAAAATTTTGAGTTTCTCAAGCGTTTCTTACCTCCAAACTGCCATATCTCGCGAACGGATTAACTAATCCGCAAAGTTTCTGTTGCATCTGAAAGTAGAAACTCGCCCGATTACAACGGTATGCGTACTTTTCCCCTAGACCGTTCTAGTTATGCTTGTCGAGCATCAGAACTGCGACAATTTTGAGTTTCTCAAGCGTTTCTTACCTCCAAACTGCCATATCTCGCGAACGGATTGACCAATCCGCAAAATTTCTGTTGCATCTGAAAGTAGAAACTCGCCCGATTACAACGGTATGCGTACTTTTCCCCTAGGCCGTTCTAGTTATTCGTTTCGAGCATCAGAACTGCGAAAATGTTGAGTTTCTCAAGCGTTTCTTACCTACAAACTGCCATATCTCGCGAACGGATTGACCAATCCGCAAAATTTCTGTTGCATCTGAAAGTAGAAACTCGCCCGATTACAACGGTATGCGTACTTTTCCCCTAGGCCGTTCTGGTTATTCGTTTCGAGCATCAGAACTGTGAAGATTTTGAGTTTCTCAACCGTTGCTTACCTCCAAACAGCCATATCTCGCGAACTGATTGACCAATCCGCAAAACTTCTGTTGCATCTGAAAGTAGAAAGTCGCCCGATTACAACGGTATGCGTACTTTTCCCCTAGACCGTTCTAGTTATGCTTGTCGAGCATCAGAACTGCGAAAATTTTGAGTTTCTCAAGCGTTTCTTACCTCCAAACTGCCATATCTCGCGAAAGGATTGAATAATCCGCAAAATTTCTGTTGCATCTGAAAGTAGAAACTCGCCCGATTACAACGGTATGCGTACTTTTCCCCTAGGCCATTCTGGTTATTCGTTTCGAACATCAGAACTGTGATAATTTTGAGTTTCTCAACCGTTTCTTACCTCCAAACTGCCATATCTCGCGAACGGATTGACCAATCCGCAAAATTTCTGTTGCATCTGAAAGTAGATAGTCGCCCGATTACAACGGTATGCGTACTTGTCCCCTAGTCCGTTCTAGATATTCGTTTCGAGCATCAGAACTGCGAAAACTTTGAGTTTCTCAAGCGTTTCTTACATCCAAACTGCCATATCTCGCGAACGGATTGACTAATCCGCAAAATTTCTGTTGCATCTGAAAGTAGAAACTCGCCCGATTACAACGGTATGCGTACTTTTCCCCTAGGCCGTTGTAGTTATTCGCTTCGAGCATGAGAACTGCGAAAATTTGGGTTTCTCAAGCGTTGCTTACCTCCAAACTGCCATATCTCGCGAACGGATTGACCAATCCGCAAAATTTCTGTTTCATGTGAAAGTAGAAACTCGCCCGATTACAACGGTGTGCGTACTTTTCCCCTAGGCCGTTCTGGTTACTCGTTTCGAGCATCAGAACTGTGATAATTTTGAGTTTCTCAACCGTTTCTTACCTCCAAACTGCCATATCTCGCGAACGGATTGACCAATCCGCAAAATTTCTGTTGCATCTGAAAGTAGAAAGTCGCCCGATTACAACGGTATGCGTACTTTTCCCCTAGTCCGTTCTAGTTATTCGTTTCGAGCATCAGAACTGCGAAAATTTTGAGTTTCTCAAGCGTTTCTTACCTCCAAACTGCCATATCTCGCGAACGGATTGACCAATCCGCAAAATTTCTGTTGCATCTGAAAGTAGAAACTCGCCCGATTACAACGGTATGCGTACTTTTCCCCTAGGCCGTTCTAGTTATTCGTTTCGAGCATCAGAACTGCGAAAATGTTGAGTTTCTCAAGCGTTTCTTACCTACAAACTGCCATATCTCGCGAACGGATTGACCAATCCGCAAAATTTCTGTTGCATCTGAAAGTAGAAACTCGCCCGATTACAAGGGGATGCGTACTTTTCCCCTAGACCGTTCTAGTTATGCTTGTCGAGCATCAGAACTGCGAAAATTTTGAGTTTCTCAAGCGTTTCTTACCTCCAAACTGCCATATCTCGCGAACGGATTAACTAATCCGCAAAGTTTCTGTTGCATCTGAAAGTAGAAACTCGCCCGATTACAACGGTATGCGTACTTTTCCCCTAGACCGTTCTAGTTATGCTTGTCGAGCATCAGAACTGCGACAATTTTGAGTTTCTCAAGCGTTTCTTACCTCCAAACTGCCATATCTCGCGAACGGATTGACCAATCCGCAAAATTTCTGTTGCATCTGAATGTAGAAACTCGCCCGATTACAACGGTATGCGTACTTTTCCCCTAGGCCGTTCTAGTTATTCTTTTCGAGCATCAGAACTGCGAAAATGTTGAGTTTCTCAAGCGTTTCTTACCTACAAACTGCCATATCTCGCGAACGGATTGACCAATCCGCAAAATTTCTGTTGCATCTGAAAGTAGAAACTCGCCCGATTACAACGGTATGCGTACTTTTCCCCTAGGCCGTTCTGGTTATTCGTTTCGAGCATCAGAACTGTGAAGATTTTGAGTTTCTCAACCGTTTCTTACCTCCAAACAGCCATATCTCGCGAACTGATTGACCAATCCGCAAAACTTCTGTTGCATCTGAAAGTAGAAAGTCGCCCGATTACAACGGTATGCGTACTTTTCCCCTAGACCGTTCTAGTTATGCTTGTCGAGCATCAGAACTGCGAAAATTTTGAGTTTCTCAAGCGTTTCTTACCTCCAAACTGCCATATCTCGCGAAAGGATTGAATAATCCGCAAAATTTCTGTTGCATCTGAAAGTAGAAACTCGCCCGATTACAACGGTATGCGTACTTTTCCCCTAGGCCATTCTGGTTATTCGTTTCGAACATCAGAACTGTGATAATTTTGAGTTTCTCAACCGTTTCTTACCTCCAAACTGCCATATCTCGCGAACGGATTGACCAATCCGCAAAATTTCTGTTGCATCTGAAAGTAGATAGTCGCCCGATTACAACGGTATGCGTACTTGTCCCCTAGTCCGTTCTAGTTATTCGTTTCGAGCATCAGAACTGCGAAAACTTTGAGTTTCTCAAGCGTTTCTTACATCCAAACTGCCATATCTCGCGAACGGATTGACTAATCCGCAAAATTTCTGTTGCATCTGAAAGTAGAAACTCGCCCGATTACAACGGTATGCGTACTTTTCCCCTAGGCCGTACTAGTTATTCGTTTCGAGCATCAGAACTGCGAAAATGTTGAGTTTCTCAAGCGTTTCTTACCTACAAACTGCCATATCTCGCGAACGGATTGACCAATCCGCAAAATTTCTGTTGCATCTGAAAGTAGAAACTCGCCCGATTACAACGGTATGCGTACTTTTCCCCTAGACCGTTCTAGTTACGCTTGTCGAGCATCAGAACTGCGAAAATTTTGAGTTTCTCAAGCGTTTCTTACCTCCAAACTGCCATATCTCGCGAACGGATTGACTAATCCGCAAAATTTCTGTTGCATCTGAAAGTAGAAACTCGCCCGATTACAACGGTATGTGTACTTTTCCCCTAGGCCATTCTGGTTATTCGTTTCGAACATCAGAACTGTGATAATTTTGAGTTTCTCAACCGTTTCTTACCTCCAAACTGCCATATCTCGCGAACGGATTGACCAATCCGCAAAATTTCTGTTGCATCTGAAAGTAGAAACTCGCCCGATTACAACGGTATGCGTACTTTTCCCCTAGTACGTTCTAGTTATTCGTTTCGAGCATCAGAACTGCGAAAATTTTGAGTTTCTGAAGCGTTTCTTACCTCCAAACTGCCATATCTCGCGAACGGATTGACTAATCCGCAAAATTTCTGTTGCATCTGAAAGTAGAAACTCGCCCGATTACAACGGTATGCGTACTTTTCCCCTAGGCCGTTCTAGTTATTCGTTTCGAGCATCAGAACTGCGAAAATTTTGAGTTTCTCAAGCGTCTCTTACCTCCAAACTCCCATATCTCGCGAACGGATTGACCAATCCGCAAAATTTCTGTTGCATCTGAAAGTAGAAACTCGCCCGACTACAATGGTATGCGTACTTTTCCCCTAGGCCATTCTGGTTATTCGTTTCGAACATCAGAACGGTGATAATTTTGAGTTTCTCAACCGTTTCTTACCTCCAAACTGCCATATCTCGCGAACGGATTGACCAATCCGCAAAATTTCTGTTGCATCTGAATGTAGAAACTCGCCCGATTACAACGGTATGTGTACTTTTCCCCTAGGCCATTCTGGTTATTCGTTTCGAACATCAGAACTGTGATAATTTTGAGTTTCTCAACCGTTTCTTACCTCCAAACTGCCATATCTCGCGAACGGATTGACCAATCCGCAAAATTTCTGTTGCATCTGAAAGTAGAAACTCGCCCGATTACAACGGTATGCGTACTTTTCCCCTAGTACGTTCTAGTTATTCGTTTCGAGCATCAGAACTGCGAAAATTTTGAGTTTCTGAAGCGTTTCTTACCTCCAAACTGCCATATCTCGCGAACGGATTGACTAATCCGCAAAATTTCTGTTGCATCTGAAAGTAGAAACTCGCCCGATTACAACGGTATGCGTACTTTTCCCCTAGGCCGTTCTAGTTATTCGTTTCGAGCATCAGAACTGCGAAAATTTTGAGTTTCTCAAGCGTCTCTTACCTCCAAACTCCCATATCTCGCGAACGGATTGACCAATCCGCAAAATTTCTGTTGCATCTGAAAGTAGAAACTCGCCCGACTACAATGGTATGCGTACTTTTCCCCTAGGCCATTCTGGTTATTCGTTTCGAACATCAGAACGGTGATAATTTTGAGTTTCTCAACCGTTTCTTACCTCCAAACTGCCATATCTCGCGAACGGATTGACCAATCCGCAAAATTTCTGTTGCATCTGAATGTAGAAACTCGCCCGATTACAACGGTATGCGTACTTTTCCCCTAGTACGTTCTAGTTATTCGTTTCGAGCATCAGAACTGCGAAAATTTTGAGTTTCTGAAGCGTTTCTTACCTCCAAACTGCCATATCTCGCGAACGGATTGACTAATCCGCAAAATTTCTGTTGCATCTGAATGTAGAAACTCGCCCGATTACAACGGTATGCGTACTTTTCCCCTAGGCCGTTCTAGTTATTCGTTTCGAGCATCAGAACTGCGAAAATTTTGAGTTTCTCAAGCGTTTCTTACCTCCAAACTGCCATATCTCGCGAACGGATTGACCAATCCGCAAAATTTCTGTTGCATCTGAAAGTAAAAATTCGCCCGATTACAACGGTATGCGTACTTTTCCCCTAGGCCGTTCTAGTTATTCGTTTCGAATATCAGAACTGCGAAAATTTTGAGTTTCTCAAGCGTTTCTTACCTCCAAACTGCCATATCTCGCGAACGGATTGACTAATCCGCAAAATTTCTGTTGCATCTGAAAGTAGAAACTCGCCCGATTACAACGGTGTGCGTACTTTTCCCCTAGGCCGTTCTAGTTATTCGTTTCGAGCATCAGAACTGCGAAAATGTTGAGTTTCTCAAGCGTTTCTTACCTACAAACTGCCATATCTCTCGAACGGATTGACCAATCCGCAAAATTTCTGTTGCATCTGAAAGTAGAAACTCGCCCGATTACAACGGTATGCGTACTTTTCCCCTAGACCGTTCTAGTTATGCTTGTCGAGCATCAGAACTGCGAAAATTTTGAGTTTCTCAAGCGTTTCTTACCTCCAAACTGCCATATCTCGCGAACGGATTGACTAATCCGCAAAATTTCTGTTGCATCTGAAAGTAGAAACTCGCCCGATTACAACGGTATGCGTACTTTTCCCCTAGGCCATTCTGGTTATTCGTTTCGAACATCAGAACTGTGATAATTTTGAGTTTCTCAACCGTTTCTTACCTCCAAACTGCCATATCTCGCGAACGGATTGACCAATCCGCAAAACTTCTGTTGCATCTGAAAGTAGAAAGTCGCCCGATTACAACGGTATGCGTACTTTTCCTCTAGTCCGTTCTAGTTATTCGTTTCGAGCATCAGAACTGCGAAAATTTTGAGTTTCTCAACCGTTTCTTACCTCCAAACTGCCATATCTCGCGAACGGACTGACCAATCCGCAAAATTTCTGTTGCATCTGAAAGTAGAAACTCGCCCGATTACAACGGTATGCGTACTTTTCCCCTAGACCGTTCTAGTTATGCTTGTCGAGCATCAGAACTGCGAAAATTTTGAGTTTCTCAAGCGTTTCTTACATCCAAACTGCCATATCTCGCGAAAGGATTGACTAATCCGCAAAATTTCTGTTGCATCTGAAAGTAGAAACTCGCCCGATTACAACGGTATGCGTACTTTTCCCCTAGGCCATTCTGGTTATTCGTTTCGAACATCAGAACTGTGATAATTTTGAGTTTCTCAACCGTTTCTTACCTCCAAACTGCCATATATCGCGAACGGATTGACCAATCCGCAAAATTTCTGTTGCATCTGAAAGTAGAAAGTCGCCCGATTACAACGGTATGCGTACTTGTCCCCTAGTCCGTTCTAGTTATTAGTTTCGAGCATCAGAACTGCGAAAATGTTGAGTTTCTCAAGCGTTTCTTACCTACAAACTGCCATATCTCGCGAACGGATTGACCAATCCGCAAAATTTCTGTTGCATCTGAAAGTAGAAACTCGCCCGATTACAACGGTATGCGTACTTTTCCCCTAGACCGTTCTAGTTATGCTTGTCGAGCATCAGAACTGCGAAAATTTTGAGTTTCTCAAGCGTTTCTTACCTCCAAACTGCCATATCTCGCGAACGGATTGACTAATCCGCAAAATTTCTGTTGCATCTGAAAGTAGAAACTCGCCCGATTACAACGGTATGTGTACTTTTCCCCTAGGCCATTCTGGTTATTCGTTTCGAACATCAGAACTGTGATAATTTTGAGTTTCTCAACCGTTTCTTACCTCCAAACTGCCATATCTCGCGAACGGATTGACCAATCCGCAAAATTTCTGTTGCATCTGAAAGTAGAAACTCGCCCGATTACAACGGTATGCGTACTTTTCCCCTAGGCCGTTCTAGTTATGCTTGTCGAGCATCAGAACTGCGAAAATTTTGAGTTTCTCAAGCGTTTCTTACCTCCAAACTGCCATATCTCGCGAACGGATTGACTAATCCGCAAAATTTCTGTTGCATCTGAAAGTAGAAACTCGCCCGATTACAACGGTATGCGTACTTTTCCCCTAGGCCATTCTGGTTATTCGTTTCGAACATCAGAACTGTGATAATTTTGAGTTTCTCAACCGTTTCTTACCTCCAAACTGCCATATCTCGCGAACGGATTGACCAATCCGCAAAACTTCTGTTGCATCTGAAAGTAGAAAGTCGCCCGATTACAACGGTATGCGTACTTTTCCTCTAGTCCGTTCTAGTTATTCGTTTCGAGCATCAGAACTGCGAAAATTTTGAGTTTCTCAACCGTTTCTTACCTCCAAACTGCCATATCTCGCGAACGGACTGACCAATCCGCAAAATTTCTGTTGCATCTGAAAGTAGAAACTCGCCCGATTACAACGGTATGCGTACTTTTCCCCTAGACGGTTCTAGTTATGCTTGTCGAGCATCAGAACTGCGAAAATTTTGAGTTTCTCAAGCGTTTCTTACATCCAAACTGCCATATCTCGCGAAAGGATTGACTAATCCGCAAAATTTCTGTTGCATCTGAAAGTAGAAACTCGCCCGATTACAACGGTATGCGTACTTTTCCCCTAGGCCATTCTGGTTATTCGTTTCGAACATCAGAACTGTGATAATTTTGAGTTTCTCAACCGTTTCTTACCTCCAAACTGCCATATCTCGCGAACGGATTGACCAATCCGCAAAATTTCTGTTGCATCTGAAAGTAGAAAGTCGCCCGATTAGAACGGTATGCGTACTTGTCCCCTAGTCCGTTCTAGTTATTAGTTTCGAGCATCAGAACTGCGAAAATGTTGAGTTTCTCAAGCGTTTCTTACCTACAAACTGCCATATCTCGCGAACGGATTGACCAATCCGCAAAATTTCTGTTGCATCTGAAAGTAGAAACTCGCCCGATTACAACGGTATGCGTACTTTTCCCCTAGACCGTTCTAGTTATGCTTGTCGAGCATCAGAACTGCGAAAATTTTGAGTTTCTCAAGCGTTTCTTACCTCCAAACTGCCATATCTCGCGAACGGATTGACTAATCCGCAAAATTTCTGTTGCATCTGAAAGTAGAAACTCGCCCGATTACAACGGTATGTGTACTTTTCCCCTAGGCCATTCTGGTTATTCGTTTCGAACATCAGAACTGTGATAATTTTGAGTTTCTCAACCGTTTCTTACCTCCAAACTGCCATATCTCGCGAACGGATTGACCAATCCGCAAAATTTCTGTTGCATCTGAAAGTAGAAACTCGCCCGATTACAACGGTATGCGTACTTTTCCCCTAGTACGTTCTAGTTATTCGTTTCGAGCATCAGAACTGCGAAAATTTTGAGTTTCTGAAGCGTTTCTTACCTCCAAACTGCCATATCTCGCGAACGGATTGACTAATCCGCAAAATTTCTGTTGCATCTGAAAGTAGAAACTCGCCCGATTACAACGGTATGCGTACTTTTCCCCTAGGCCGTTCTAGTTATTCGTTTCGAGCATCAGAACTGCGAAAATTTTGAGTTTCTCAAGCGTCTCTTACCTCCAAACTCCCATATCTCGCGAACGGATTGACCAATCCGCAAAATTTCTGTTGCATCTGAAAGTAGAAACTCGCCCGATTACAATGGTATGCGTACTTTTCCCCTAGGCCGTTCTAGTTATTCGTTTCGAGCATCAGAACTGCGAAAATTTTGAGTTTCTCAAGCGTTTCTTACCTCCAAACTGCCATATCTCGCGAACGGATTGACTAATCCGCAAAATTTCTGTTGCATCTGAAAGTAGAAACTCGCCCGATTACAACGGTATGCGTACTTTTCCCCTAGGACGTTCTAGTTATTCGTTTCGAGCATCAGAACTGCGAAAATGTTGAGTTTCTCAAGCGTTTCTTACCTACAAACTGCCATATCTCGCGAACGGATCGACCAATCCGCAAAATTTCTGTTGCATCTGAAAGTAGAAACTCGCCCGATTACAACGGTATGCATACTTTCCCCCCAGACCGTTCTAGTTATGCTTGTCGAGCATCAGAACTGCGAAAATTTTGAGTTTCTCAAGCGTTTCTTACCTCCAAACTGCCATATCTCGCGAACGGATTGACTAATCCGCAAAATTTCTGTTGCATCTGAAAGTAGAAACTCGCCCGATTACAACGGTGTGCGTACTTTTCCCCTAGGCCGTTCTAGTTATTCGTTTCGAGCATCAGAACTGCGAAAATGTTGAGTTTCTCAAGCGTTTCTTACCTCCAAACTGCCATATCTCGCGAACGGATTGACCAATCCGCAAAATTTCTGTTGCATCTGAAAGTAGAAACTCGCCCGATTACAACGGTATGCGTACTTTTCCCCTAGTCCGTTCTAGTTATTCGTTTCGAGCATCAGAACTGCGAAAATTTTGAGTTTCTCAAGCGTTTCTTACCTCCAAACTGCCATATCTCGCGAACGGATTGTCTAATCCGCAAAATTTCTGTTGCATCTGAAAGTAGAAACTCGCCCGATTACAACGGTATGCGTACTTTTCCCCTAGGCCGTTCTAGTTATTCGTTTCGAGCATCAGAACTGCGAAAATTTTGAGTTTCTCAAGCGTTTCTTACATCCAAACTGCCATATCTCGCGAACGGATTGACTAATCCGCAAAATTTCTGTTGCATCTGAAAGTAGAAACTCGCCCGATTACAACGGTATGTGTACTTTTCCCCTAGGCCATTCTGGTTATTCGTTTCGAACATCAGAACTGTGATAATTTTGAGTTTCTCAACCGTTTCTTACCTCCAAACTGCCATATCTCGCGAACGGATTGACCAATCCGCAAAATTTCTGTTGCATCTGAAAGTAGAAACTCGCCCGATTACAACGGTATGCGTACTTTTCCCCTAGGCCGTTCTAGTTATGCTTGTCGAGCATCAGAACTGCGAAAATTTTGAGTTTCTCAAGCGTTTCTTACCTCCAAACTGCCATATCTCGCGAACGGATTGACTAATCCGCAAAATTTCTGTTGCATCTGAAAGTAGAAACTCGCCCGATTACAACGGTATGCGTACTTTTCCCCTAGGCCATTCTGGTTATTCGTTTCGAACATCAGAACTGTGATAATTTTGAGTTTCTCAACCGTTTCTTACCTCCAAACTGCCATATCTCGCGAACGGATTGACCAATCCGCAAAACTTCTGTTGCATCTGAAAGTAGAAAGTCGCCCGATTACAACGGTATGCGTACTTTTCCTCTAGTCCGTTCTAGTTATTCGTTTCGAGCATCAGAACTGCGAAAATTTTGAGTTTCTCAACCGTTTCTTACCTCCAAACTGCCATATCTCGCGAACGGACTGACCAATCCGCAAACTTTCTGTTGCATCTGAAAGTAGAAACTCGCCCGATTACAACGGTATGCGTACTTTTCCCCTAGACCGTTCTAGTTATGCTTGTCGAGCATCAGAACTGCGAAAATTTTGAGTTTCTCAAGCGTTTCTTACATCCAAACTGCCATATCTCGCGAAAGGATTGACTAATCCGCAAAATTTCTGTTGCATCTGAAAGTAGAAACTCGCCCGATTACAACGGTATGCGTACTTTTCCCCTAGGCCATTCTGGTTATTCGTTTCGAACATCAGAACTGTGATAATTTTGAGTTTCTCAACCGTTTCTTACCTCCAAACTGCCATATCTCGCGAACGGATTGACCAATCCGCAAAATTTCTGTTGCATCTGAAAGTAGAAAGTCGCCCGATTACAACGGTATGCGTACTTGTCCCCTCGTCCGTTCTAGTTATTAGTTTCGAGCATCAGAACTGCGAAAATGTTGAGTTTCTCAAGCGTTTCTTACCTACAAACTGCCATATCTCGCGAACGGATTGACCAATCCGCAAAATTTCTGTTGCATCTGAAAGTAGAAACTCGCCCGATTACAACGGTATGCGTACTTTTCCCCTAGACCGTTCTAGTTATGCTTGTCGAGCATCAGAACTGCGAAAATTTTGAGTTTCTCAAGCGTTTCTTACCTCCAAACTGCCATATCTCGCGAACGGATTGACTAATCCGCAAAATTTCTGTTGCATCTGAAAGTAGAAACTCGCCCGATTACAACGGTATGTGTACTTTTCCCCTAGGCCATTCTGGTTATTCGTTTCGAACATCAGAACTGTGATAATTTTGAGTTTCTCAACCGTTTCTTACCTCCAAACTGCCATATCTCGCGAACGGATTGACCAATCCGCAAAATTTCTGTTGCATCTGAAAGTAGAAACTCGCCCGATTACAACGGTATGTGTACTTTTCCCCTAGGCCATTCTGGTTATTCGTTTCGAACATCAGAACTGTGATAATTTTGAGTTTCTCAACCGTTTCTTACCTCCAAACTGCCATATCTCGCGAACGGATTGACTAATCCGCAAAATTTCTGTTGCATCTGAAAGTAGAAACTCGCCCGATTACAACGGTATGTGTACTTTTCCCCTAGGCCATTCTGGTTATTCGTTTCGAACATCAGAACTGTGATAATTTTGAGTTTCTCAACCGTTTCTTACCTCCAAACTGCCATATCTCGCGAACGGATTGACCAATCCGCAAAATTTCTGTTGCATCTGAAAGTAGAAACTCGCCCGATTACAACGGTATGCGTACTTTTCCCCTAGTACGTTCTAGTTATTCGTTTCGAGCATCAGAACTGCGAAAATTTTGAGTTTCTGAAGCGTTTCTTACCTCCAAACTGCCATATCTCGCGAACGGATTGACTAATCCGCAAAATTTCTGTTGCATCTGAAAGTAGAAACTCGCCCGATTACAACGGTATGCGTACTTTTCCCCTAGGCCGTTCTAGTTATTCGTTTCGAGCATCAGAACTGCGAAAATTTTGAGTTTCTCAAGCGTCTCTTACCTCCAAACTCCCATATCTCGCGAACGGATTGACCAATCCGCAAAATTTCTGTTGCATCTGAAAGTAGAAACTCGCCCGATTACAATGGTATGCGTACTTTTCCCCTAGGCCGTTCTAGTTATTCGTTTCGAGCATCAGAACTGCGAAAATTTTGAGTTTCTCAAGCGTTTCTTACCTCCAAACTGCCATATCTCGCGAACGGATTGACTAATCCGCAAAATTTCTGTTGCATCTGAAAGTAGAAACTCGCCCGATTACAACGGTATGCGTACTTTTCCCCTAGGACGTTCTAGTTATTCGTTTCGAGCATCAGAACTGCGAAAATGTTGAGTTTCTCAAGCGTTTCTTACCTACAAACTGCCATATCTCGCGAACGGATCGACCAATCCGCAAAATTTCTGTTGCATCTGAAAGTAGAAACTCGCCCGATTACAACGGTATGCATACTTTCCCCCCAGACCGTTCTAGTTATGCTTGTCGAGCATCAGAACTGCGAAAATTTTGAGTTTCTCAAGCGTTTCTTACCTCCAAACTGCCATATCTCGCGAACGGATTGACTAATCCGCAAAATTTCTGTTGCATCTGAAAGTAGAAACTCGCCCGATTACAACGGTGTGCGTACTTTTCCCCTAGGCCGTTCTAGTTATTCGTTTCGAGCATCAGAACTGCGAAAATGTTGAGTTTCTCAAGCGTTTCTTACCTCCAAACTGCCATATCTCGCGAACGGATTGACCAATCCGCAAAATTTCTGTTGCATCTGAAAGTAGAAACTCGCCCGATTACAACGGTATGCGTACTTTTCCCCTAGTCCGTTCTAGTTATTCGTTTCGAGCATCAGAACTGCGAAAATTTTGAGTTTCTCAAGCGTTTCTTACCTCCAAACTGCCATATCTCGCGAACGGATTGTCTAATCCGCAAAATTTCTGTTGCATCTGAAAGTAGAAACTCGCCCGATTACAACGGTATGCGTACTGTTCCCCTAGGCCGTTCTAGTTATTCGTTTCGAGCATCAGAACTGCGAAAATTTTGAGTTTCTCAAGCGTTTCTTACATCCAAACTGCCATATCTCGCGAACGGATTGACTAATCCGCAAAATTTCTGTTGCATCTGAAAGTAGAAACTCGCCCGATTACAACGGTATGTGTACTTTTCCCCTAGGCCATTCTGGTTATTCGTTTCGAACATCAGAACTGTGATAATTTTGAGTTTCTCAACCGTTTCTTACCTCCAAACTGCCATATCTCGCGAACGGATTGACCAATCCGCAAAATTTCTGTTGCATCTGAAAGTAGAAACTCGCCCGATTACAACGGTATGCGTACTTTTCCCCTAGGCCGTTCTAGTTATGCTTGTCGAGCATCAGAACTGCGAAAATTTTGAGTTTCTCAAGCGTTTCTTACCTCCAAACTGCCATATCTCGCGAACGGATTGACTAATCCGCAAAATTTCTGTTGCATCTGAAAGTAGAAACTCGCCCGATTACAACGGTATGCGTACTTTTCCCCTAGGCCATTCTGGTTATTCGTTTCGAACATCAGAACTGTGATAATTTTGAGTTTCTCAACCGTTTCTTACCTCCAAACTGCCATATCTCGCGAACGGATTGACCAATCCGCAAAACTTCTGTTGCATCTGAAAGTAGAAAGTCGCCCGATTACAACGGTATGCGTACTTTTCCTCTAGTCCGTTCTAGTTATTCGTTTCGAGCATCAGAACTGCGAAAATTTTGAGTTTCTCAACCGTTTCTTACCTCCAAACTGCCATATCTCGCGAACGGACTGACCAATCCGCAAACTTTCTGTTGCATCTGAAAGTAGAAACTCGCCCGATTACAACGGTATGCGTACTTTTCCCCTAGACCGTTCTAGTTATGCTTGTCGAGCATCAGAACTGCGAAAATTTTGAGTTTCTCAAGCGTTTCTTACATCCAAACTGCCATATCTCGCGAAAGGATTGACTAATCCGCAAAATTTCTGTTGCATCTGAAAGTAGAAACTCGCCCGATTACAACGGTATGCGTACTTTTCCCCTAGGCCATTCTGGTTATTCGTTTCGAACATCAGAACTGTGATAATTTTGAGTTTCTCAACCGTTTCTTACCTCCAAACTGCCATATCTCGCGAACGGATTGACCAATCCGCAAAATTTCTGTTGCATCTGAAAGTAGAAAGTCGCCCGATTACAACGGTAGGTGTAGTTTTCCCCTAGGCCGTTCTAGTTATTCGTTTCGATCATCAGAACTGCGAAAATGTTGAGTTTCTCAAGCGTTTCTTACCTCCAAACTGCCATATCTCGCGAACGGATTGACCAATCCGCAAAATTTCTGTTGCATCTGAAAGTAGAAACTCGCCCGATTACAGCGGTATGCGTACTTTTCCCCTAGGCCGTTCTAGTTATTCGTTTCGAGCATCAGAACTGCGAAAATGTTGAGTTTCTCAAGCGTTTCTTACCTACAAACTGCCATATCTCGCGAACGGATTGACCAATCCGCAAAATTTCTGTTGCATCTGAAAGTAGAATCTCGCCCGATTACAACGGTATGCGTACTTTTCCCCTAGGCCGTTGTAGTTATTCGTTTCGAGCATGAGAAGTGCGAAAATTTTGGGTTTCTCAAGCGTTGCTTACCTCCAAACTGCCATATCTCGCGAACGGATTGACCAATCCGCAAAATTTCTGTTGCATCTGAAAGTAGAAACTCGCCCGATTACAACGGTATGCGTACTTTTCCCCAAGGCCGTTCTAGTTATTCGTTTCGAGCATCAGAACTGCGAAAATTTTGAGTTTCTCAAGCGTTTCTTACCTCCAAACTGCCATATCTCGCGAACGGATTGACCAATCCGAAAATTTCTGTTGCATCTGAAAGTAGAAACTCGCCCGATTACAACGGTATGCGTACTTTTCCCCTAGTCCGTTCTAGTTACTCGTTTCGAGCATCAGAACTGCGAAAATTTTGAGTTTCTCAAGCGTTTCATACCTCCAAACTGCCATAACTCGCGAACGGATTGACCAATCCGCAAAATTTCTGTTGCATCTGAAAGTAGAAACTCGCCCGATTACAACGGTATGCGTACTTTTCCCCTAGGCCGTACTAGTTAATCGTTTCGAGCATCAGAACTGCGAAAATTTTGAGTTTCTCATGCGTTTCATACCTCCAAACTGCCATATCTCGCGAACGGATTGACCAATCCGCAAAATTTCTGTTGCATCTGAAAGTAGAAACTCGCTCGATTACAACGGTATGCGCACTTTTCCCCTAGGCCGTACTAGTTAATCGTTTCGAGCATCAGAACTGCGAAAATTTTGAATTTCTCATGCGTTTCTTACTTCCAAACTGCCATATCTCGCGAACGGATTGACCAGTCCGCAGAATTTCTGATGCATCTGAAAGTAGAAACTCGCCCGATTACAACGGTATGCGTACTTTTCCCCTAGGCCGCTCTAGTTATTCGTTTCGAGCATCAGAACTGCGAAAA